>NC_134485.1:382557343-382924843 GCF_040206685.1 Ascaphus truei
AGATGTTGGCACAATTAAATGGGAGCAATGACATTGATCTAAGAATATTTTTTGTCATTTCAATTTCTGTTCAAAACTTGTTACATTTTAATCATATTCTGGTGAACCAGGATCCTGCTTTAGACATGATGATACCTTTTGTATTTGGTTCTTTGTTTCATTTCTCAAACTACACTCTGGAAATACAGAGTAATAAATTAATGTGATTCATATCTAAATCCGCTAGCATAATCTTAGTTGGTGAAAAAGAATAGTGTGACAATCAGGAAAGCATGAACCCATGTATATTATTCACAGGGCAACTATGCTTTTTTTTGTTTTTTGTTTTTTTGCTAGTAACGGCTAAATATCTTAATCTAAATGGGGATTTCAAAATAGACACATTTTCTCTAGGTTTTGTTCTTGCCCAATTTTGAAAAATGAATAGATGAGCCAGAAATAATATCAATCTGAAATAAGTCCACTTCCAATGATTTGAAAAATAAAATAATTGACTTTGTTTGCCCATTGTTTTTTATGAGTGTACAGGCATACCCCGGTTTAAGGACACTCACTTTAAGTACACTCGCGAGTAAGTACATATCGTCCAATAGGCAAACAGCAGCTCACGCATTCGCCCGTGAGCACGTCCTGAACAGCAATACCGGCTCCCTACCTGTACCGAAGCTGTGCGCAAGTGGGGAGACTATAGAGCCTGTTACAAATGCGTTATTTACATCAGTTATGCACGTATATGACTATTGCAGTGCAGTACATGCATCGATAAGTGGGGAAAAGGTAGTGCTTCACTTTAAGTACATTTTCACTTTACATACATGCTCCGGTCCCATTGCGTACGTTAATGCGGGGTATGCCTGTATTGACAATTGCTTAATGAGCGTGTTTATCCTGTATCCCCCTTTCTGCCCATCTCTGCCTCTCTGCACTCCCTTGTTTTATTTTTGCAAGGTTTACTTTTTCTACACCCTCCCCCCAGTTTGTCTCTCTTTCCCATGCAGTAACTGCTATATATGCTTCTCTGGCTGCGAAGGATAATCATTTACAGAATATTCTCAGGGCTTTCTTGGCCTAAAAGATCTTTAAGGGCGTCTTCAAGACATGAAATGCCAATGTACCACAACTAACCAACTTTTAAGAAAAAACTTGCGTAGAGATGCTTCTGTTTTAAGATTGTGTACATTGAGGTTCATGAGATTTTGGCAAATTATAACACAGAATTATTTCACTTACATTTCGAATGTCTAGTTGTTCATGTTGAAGATGGTGGTTTGGGTTGGTTAAGAAAATCCTATCAGAGAATGAAGGAACAATCCGAAAGACAAAAACGAAGTCTTGAGGACATTATTGCTGAAAGATATGGGGTAAGTGCAATGCAACATTGTGTATCGCTTTTTATCCCTTGAGAGAAACAATTATGGATATACCTATAATATGCTGGTTTGAAACTGATGCTTCCATCACCCCCTGAAAGGGGTGACGCATGATGTTAGAGGAGATTGTGACGCATGAGGAAAGGGAAGAGGAGAGGGTGTTGCATGGGGAAAGGGTGAGGCATTAAGGAAGTGAGGGGAGGTGACATGAGGGAGGGGGTGATGTATGAAGGCCGGAAGAGGGGGGGGGTGGAAAGAGTGATGTAGGGGGGTGGTGGGTGTTTAACTCATTGCGAGCTGCCAAGTCTGCTTTCCTTGCTTGGTTTGCTCACTCACGTGCCTCCCAGGCCTTTTGCTCCCTCCTCCCACCTTTTAGGTCATGTGTGGTGGGCATCACCACACCCCCACGGTCCGACACCACATCCATTACATTAGCGACCGATTCATAAGCCTCGCACTGTTCCTGCACATAGCGGAGGCAGCAATAGATGCCAGTACCACGTTTAAATTGCCACTCGCCCCGGTGTTACAACACATTTTCCACAGCCATTAAGCATGGTGTGGTAAACAACCCACATATTGTGTATATTATTGTCGTAAAAAAAGTTTGAATTTTTTTTAGCATTTCTGTTTTTGATTATTTGCCAATATGCTCTTCCTATTGATTTGTTTTATCTAAATGTAAATATATGTGATATTGAAAGAAAAAAATTACTTTTTGCTAGTCCATATGCGTGCCAATTTTTTTTTTTACTGTAAACAGTGTTTTAAAAAGTTAAGTACATTTTTGTTTTACTCTAAAAATTGCATTGCAAGTTTAGTTCTAACATACTGTACTATCCATTTGTTTACCAATTCAGTCAATGGAAATATTCCAAAATAAAATGAATGAAGCAGAAAAGGCTGCATCACAGAATTTTAATACAGAACACGATGGCAGAAGAGAACGGTGGAGGAAATCTAAATATCATGACAACGAATCACGAAGATCTGTAAAACCAGGTCAACGTATTAATGATGAGAGAAGCAGAGATCGTTATACAGACTATCAAAGGCATGACAAAGCAACCCACAAAGAAGGTTGTGAATACAATGGAGGAAAACCAAGAGGTGACCAAAGAGAATCCTACACTAATAGGCCCGAATCAGAACATAAACGATATGTAATTAAATCTTTCGGAGAAGGTGGTGTTCCAGAAAGGAGTGAGGATACAAAGTCTCCTTTCAGACTTAAACACCAATTTTTAAAACCTTCTGAAGAAGACCACTCTTTTGATGCCGCTGGTTTTAAACCACAGAATAATACATCACTGTTACCTCCACAAGCGTCTCTCAGAAATAGTTTCCAAAAACCTGCAAGTGATGATACAGATGCATCATGGAGAAGAACACCATCTAAAGACCAAACGTGTGAAGAAGAGATACCCAAATCCAAAATGGAAGACTGTCAAATCAATGAAATTAAGGATACCGAAGAAAAACTTGATAAAGATCTCTCTATTGGAGAACAACAGTCATCATCTTCAAGGTATTTTTATTTTCTTAGAGAATGATGGGATACTACTGACTTTGGGACTGTTGTGTTGATTCTGCATAAACACTAAACAGTATGTGTGTAGTTATTTAAGGTTGTGTAGAAAGCCAGTGCATCAGAAAAAACAAGTCCTGATTGGCATAATAAACTGAGGTTTAGGATAAACTCCTTCAATGTAAGCATATAGCATAACTCGAGCCCTAATAGGGTTAGGGGGCTAGTACCTAATGCCAGCGACACCATAACTAAATAGTACAGACCAACGTCCCATATATC
Source organism: Ascaphus truei (assembly GCF_040206685.1). Classification (NCBI taxonomy): domain Eukaryota; kingdom Metazoa; phylum Chordata; class Amphibia; order Anura; family Ascaphidae; genus Ascaphus; species Ascaphus truei. Next base: position 382,560,524 of record NC_134485.1, read on the forward strand.
AGAGAAAAAAGGGGTACAGCGACCCACAAAGTGAACTCACTCAGTTTCTCCTGGAGTATTCAATCTCAGAATCTTCATAGGCGTGCAATCTCCCAGGTGATGGCAGGAACAAGTAGAAAAATAAGGCAGTGCACTGCCCAAAGTAACAGAAGGAGGCTCACGGTTTTAAGCAACAAAAAATAGATTTATTACATAAAAAGTGGACAAAAGGTTCCCCCCTAGGCCACAGCAGGGGTCCACCAACTAGTTTCAGGCAAAAATGCCCTTTATCATTTTTGCCTGAAACTAGTTGGTGGACCCCTGCTGTGGCCTAGGGGGGACCCTTTTGTCCTCTTTTTATGTAATAAATCTATTTTTTGTTGCTTAAAACCGTGAGCCTCCTTCTGTTACTTTGGGCAGTGCACTGCCTTATTTTTCTACTTGTTCCTGTGTGTAGTTATTTAGTTGATATCCTATTGAGCTACATTACTAGTTTCCTACCTGCCATCTTAGTTAGCAAATCTCCCAATATGCTTATTTTATGTACAGCAAAGAAAGGACATGACTATAAAACACAGATTATGTCAGCCCAGATAACTTTTGTTGTCTACAGTAAGAATGTCTTAATGTTATTACTGTATTGATTCTGTTGGTTGTCAACTAAGAATACCATTGGGTAATAGCCGAAAAAATAAAGGACATCTTTATACACGGCACTCACTTGAGTATATAGTGCTTAAATTAATGTATAGAGATGCACTTCTTGCTTGTATTGTATTTTGATTGAACCTTTTCATTCAAAGTAGGACAAGTAATTTTTGCCCGCTCTGGTGCTATACCTTGCAAAAAATAGGCAATGAACATTCGAGAATTATGGTTGCACCAGTCGCGTGACTTGAATCTTGAACATGGGAAAGATTTTATATAAAATATATGTTCAAATGTATTTAGTTTGGGTTGTATTTATAAGCATGAAAGGTGGAGTTTTCCTTTGACAACACAGGTCAGAGAGCACGAACAGGTAACCTTAGTTTTGGAGAATAAAATAACAAAACTATTGAGCAGCACTGTGCGAGTAAAGACTGCTTGAAAATGTGCCAGCGTGTGTTAAATCCGTGTCAAAGCTCCTGGATTATAGGTTACAAAAACAGCATTTTTCTAGATCTGGCCATTTTATTGTAAGTCATTTTGCTCTTTCCACTGCAATTCCAATATATATATATATATATATATATTATATCACTAAAGATGTAGCGCTAAGGTGGGAATATAAATTAGATAAAGAACTGTGTAACGCAATAAGTAAAACTATTAATAAGTAAATAATTAATTAGTGTACCCCTAATCTAATGATATTCAGAATAAATATATAATAAACAGTGAAACAATTATAATAAATGTAACTTAAACCACAGAGGATGTGTCCCAGTATCCTATGGAGCACTTTGCAGCTTCTCTGTCTCTCTCTGTCTCTCTCTGTCTCTCTCTGTCTCTCTCTGTCTCTCTCTGTCTCTCTCTGTCTCTCTCTGTCTCTCTCTGTCTCTCTCTGTCTCTCTCTGTCTCTCTCTGTATATATATGGATATATATGGATATATATGGATATATATATTCATTCATATACACACTATTGCGCACTGTGGAGTGAATTTCTGCTTATAACTTTAGATGTTTGATGAATTGTAAAATGTTGCTTCGATGTAAGATGGAAAGTATTTACTTGGTATTGGTTACATACAGTTGTGTGGAAAAAAAGTACACCTTCTTTAAATTCTATGGTTTTACATATCAGGACATAATAACAATCATCTGTTCCTTAGCAGATCTTAAAATTGGGTAAATACAACCACAGATAAACAACAACACGACATATTACACTGTCATTTATTTAACAAAAATAAAGCCAAAATGGAGAAGCCATGTGTGAAAAACGAACTATATCTTATAATTCAATAGCTTGTAGAACCACCTTTAGCAGCAATAACTTGAAGTAATCATTTTCTGTATGACTTTATCAGTCTCTCACATCGTTTTGGAGGAATTTTGGTCCACTCTTCTTTATAACGTTGCTTCAGTTCATTGAGGTTTGTGGGCATTTGTTTATGCACAGCCACAGCATTTCAATCGGGTTGAGGTCTGGATTTTGTCTGGGCCGTTGCAACACCTCGATTCTTTTCTTTTTCAGCCATTCTGTTGTAGATTTGCTGGTGTGCTTGGGATCATTGTCCTGTTGCATGACCCAATTTCGGCCAATCTTTAGCTGTCGGACAGATGGCCTCACATTAGACTCTAGAATACTTTGGTATACAGAGGAGTTCATGGTCGACTCAATGACTGCAAGGTTCCCAGGTCCTGTGGCTGCAAAATAAGCCCAAATCATCACCCCTCCACCACCGTGCTTGACAGTTGGTATGAGTTGTTTGTGCTGATATGCTGTGTTTGGTTTTCGCCAAACGTGGTGCTGTGCATTATGGCCAAACATCTCCACTTTGGTCTCGTCTGTCAAAAGGACATTGTTCCAGAAGTCTTGTGGTTTGTTCAAGTGCAACTTTGCAAACCTAAGCCGTGCTGCCAAGTTCTTTTTAGAGAGAAGAGCCTTTCTCCTGACAACCCTTCCAAATAAACCATACTTGTTCAGTCTTTTTCAAATTGTACTGTTATGGACTTTAACATTTAACATGCTAACTGAGCCTGTAGAGTCTGGGATGTAACTCTTGGGTTTTTTGCAATTTCTCTGAGCATTGCACGGTCTGACCTTGGGATGAATTTGCTGGGACGTCCACACCTGGGAAGATTGGCAACTGTCTTGAATGTTTTCCAATTTTGAATAATCTTTCCTGATCACCCTGGCAGTGGGCACCATTGGGGTTAATCCCTTCTCACTCTAGGTAGGACAGGAAGTAGACTTTTGCAGGTAGGCCATATAAGGCCCCTCCCTCTACCTGCACCTTAGTCTTTTTCCTGTCCTCACAGCTAGGAGTAGGATTTGTTATTTTCTAACAGGGCTCACCTACTGCACCTTGTGCAGATAGCCAGGGTCTCAGCCTCTCTGCCCTGAAGCTCCGAGATGCGCCTACGGGTGGCGAGACGGAGACCCCTTAGAGTTGGGGGAGCCCCTGTTGGGGGGGAGGAACAGCTGCAGCCGCGCAGGACCGATCAAAGGCGCACAGCAGCTGCAGCTGGGAGCCGTGGAGGCCCAGACTCACCGCATAAGCGTATGGTACGCTGCGGTAAAGTACCCAGCAGCCCGCTACAGGCGGAGGGGGGAGCAGCCATAGCTGCGAGCAGAGGAGGCTCAATTGACCGCACTAGCGTATGGAACGCGGCGGTGAACTACCCCAGTAATTCTGCTGCGAACCGAAGGAGGTTAATATTGACCGCATGTGTATCTGAGATACTGCGGTAAAAGGGGTACAGTGCAGGCGGCCGCTCGGGAGCGTGCGCGTCACGGCACGCCGGCAAATGCGTACAGACACGCGAGCCGTGCACGAGCACTTGATGACGTCAGATAAGCGACGACCACACGGTGTATGTGTGAGTGAAAGCTGCAGCATGGAACGCTCAGCAGAGAAAAGCCAAGTGCTGGATATGGATTCAAAAATGGAAACACCCAAACTTCAGTTCCCAAGACTAGGTGAGTCCTTAGTTTTAGTTCTGCATGGGAAAGAGAGATGGTATATGTACATTAGGGTGTATGTTTAGTATTTTTTTTTTTTTTTTATAAATTAGTTCGGTGGTTACCCTCCCAGAAGCAGGATCTTCAAAGGGACGGGGGAATCCCTGCAACATAAATGAAAGGTTGCTAAGAAAACTAAATGGTGTTCAGCTTGTGAGAAACCAGCCCTAATAGGGAAGTAATTATGTGAAGATTGTCTTAAGACACCTGCAGGTGATACCAATGAACAAATGAGCATTTCTTTATTGATGAAGGAGGCTGTTAAACAGAGAGTTGATGCGGCAGTACAGCAAGCTGTTAACCCTGCGCAGGAAGATCTACTGCACCGACACACTTTATTCGAGCAAATACCCAGTATGTACCTGGCAGATACCTGGAATGCGCCGCTCCTCACCTCTGACAAGCCCCGTTGCGTTTGCCTTCCCAGCCTGGGTTCATGCCTGGCTGACGGGCGGCTGATCTGTTAAATGATAATGATTAGGATTTAATAGGCTGCAATGCTTCGCGTGTCTACCAGATGGCATAAATTCATGAATTGTAATGCAGTATATATATATATATACTGTGCAGTATTGCAGCCAGCGGGAATAAAATGCTTCAATCCCTTGCTGGAAAATACTTCAATGCACTCGGGCAGAAAACAGTCACAAACCTCAATACACCCGGGTATACCCGAATTCGTGGGACTAGCCGAGCTCAAATAAAGTGTGTCGCCAGTGTAGATCCCAGACCAGTCTGGATAAGGGGAAAAGTTTTTCATCATATGGGTCTGAAATTGATTGTTTTTATGTGTCAGAGAGTGAAATGGATTCATCAGATCAAGATATTCAGGAAGGAATCTGAATTTGATGTAGAAAGGGTGGATCCACTCATCAAAGCCATGATACAGGTTTGGAACTGGAAGACATTGAGGAGTTAACCCACAAAAAGATAAAAATTTTGGGGCGAGACAAAAAGTGTCCTGGCTGCCTCAAGAGTTTCTGTACTGGCCTGCTTTGACAGGCTAAGCAGGCTGCTGCTGCTACTACTGCTGCTACTACTGCTACTACTGCTACTACTGCTACTACTGCTACTACTGCTACTACTACTATTATTGCTACTACTGCTGCTACTGCGGCTACTACTGCTAGTACTGCGGCTGCTTTAAAAAGGTAGAGTCTTTACTATCCATCAAGTAGTTAAGGACCTCATTCAGGTGGAGTTGGCGCAACCAGACGCCAGAGTATTTACGCCTAAAAGGTTTGGGAAGATGTATCCATTCCCACAAGAGGAGGTAACATTTTGGGATGTCAGCCCAAAGGTGGATACTGCTATTTCCAGAATAGTAGAAGACCACAATTCCAATAAGGAACTTGCGTCATTGGAGGACGCTATGGATAGGAAGATGATACGTATGGAAGAAAACATACGTTACCGCAGGAACATCCTCATACCTGCCATAATTGCCAACATTGAAGAAGCAATACACAAAGGTGGGGAAAGAAGTGCTATTCTTAAGCACTGTCCGAAGTAAAATGAGCAGCAAAATCTATGGTGCTGGCGGTATCAGCAAGAAGGGCTTTATGGCTCAGACAGTGGATGGCTGACACAGCATCAAAGAACAACTTGTGTGGATTACCATTGAAGGTGAGTTCCTCTTCGGTAACAAACTGGATGCAATAATAACAAAAGCATCAGGAGGTAAGAGCATTTTTTACCTCAAGAAAGCAGAAGATTCGGTTTCCAACAGGCTAATAGAAACCAATATAAGGAAGCAAAGGCATATAGACCTGGCAGGTCATCTCCAAGACAAAAAACATGGAGGGACGGCCAGGACAGGTTTTTTTTTTGTGACAGTTGCCAGTAGGAGGGCGACTGAAGCAGTTTTTCTGCATCATGGGCCCAAACGATACAGGACAATTGGGTATTACACCATTCATCAGGGGTACAGTATAGAATTTAGAGAGATGCCAAGAAGAAATATGTTCTTAATAACATGGATACAGTCCAAGGAAAAAAGAAGGCAGAATAATTCGGCTTTAAAGAAATTATTACAAGCAGAAGTAATAAAGAAGGTACCTCAGGAAGAGGAAGTGAAATTTATTCCAGAATTTTTCTAGTAAGGAAACCTACAAGGGAGTACAGAGCAATTCTAAACCTAAGAAGTGTGAACCTGATTATTCAAGAGCTACAACCAGGAGACTGGATGGTGGCAATAAGACTTAGAAGATGCTTATCTACAGGTGCCCATAACAAAGGGACACCAAAGATGCCTAAGGTTTACAGTAATCAAGATCATTATCAGTATACAGCACTGCCATTTGGTCTGGCGACTTCCCCAAGGACGTTTATAAAGGTTCTAGCCCCTCTAGTGGCAGAAATGAGAAGAGGGGTAGATATATACCCATACCTGGACGACATCCGGGTAAAATCAGCGAGTCTGGAGAAACTCCAACAAGACCAGAAGATGGTATAACCTTTCTGGAACACCACAGTTGGTTAATAAACAGAAACAAGAGCCATCTCATGCCACTCAGCTGTTAAGATTTCTGGGGGTAGAATTTGATACAGCAAAAGGAGAAGTGAGACTACCAGACGCAAAGAGGCAAGACATAGCCATGCAACAAAGAAGCTCAGGAAAGCTACCAGGACTTCAGCAGAAGAATGCATGAAGCTCCTAGGGAAATTCGCTTCAACATTAAGCGGCAGAAAATGGGCAGCAATACATATGAGACCAAGAATCTTGTTACACCCACACACAAAACAAGAATTAAAGTGGTGGGAAGATACCAGAAACCTGGGAAAAGGACAAACACTACACCCAGTGCACTGGGTAAGAATTACAAGTCAATGGCACTGTGGCTTAGTTGGTTAAAGCGGCTGTCTTGTAAACAGGAGATCCTGAGTTCAGATCTCAGCAATGCCTTGTCTTAGTCCCATGCACGTTTCTTAAACAGATGCGAGCAACACAGGTCGGGGTGCCCAGATGGGAGAAACATTGGTGCAAGGAACCTGGACAAACCAGGAAAAGCATCTTCCATCAAATCTGCTGGAATTAAAAGCAGTACAAGGGCCTTAGAAACTTTCCAAGACCATATAAGAGGTGGCTGTATAAAAATAGAATCAAACAACAGGTCAGTTGTCAAGTATATAGCCGAACAAAGAGGAACCAGGAGCAGAAAGCTGATGAACCTCACAGCAGAAATCCTCTTTTGGGCAGAGTGCCAAAATTACAAAAATTACAGCCATACATATCCCAGGACTAGAAAATGTCACAGCAGACTTTCTAAGTCGGAGCATCATACACCCAGGAGAAGGGGCATTATAGCCACAGGTGTTTCAACAACTGGTAGAGCGATGGGGTCAGCCAGACATAGATCTCATGGCGACACACCAAAACCGCAAGGTAAGGAACTACTGTGCCAGACTGTTTCATCCAAGCGCACAGGGTACAGATGCTCTCAGTTTCAAATGGCACTTCAAGTTGGTATACCTGTTCCCTCTAATTCCCTTAATTCCGAAAACAATCAGGAAAACAGGGAAGACCAAGCAGAGGTGATATTCATAGCACCCTACTGGCCAAGAAGGCTTTGGTTCACACACTTGGTAAATATGGCAGTAGATACACCATGGCACATACCAGATCGCAAAAGGTTTGATGCGACAGGGGTCAATATGTCATCCGAATGCCAAACAATGGGCTTGACGGCATGGCAATTGAGCAGGAAACATTGAGACTGAAAGGTTGTTCAGACAAAACAATCCAAACCCTTTTACAAGCAAGGGAAAGTTCCACATCGAAAGTATACCATAGAATCTGGCTTTGCTTTCGCGATTGGGGTGAAAAGGGAAAACAGAAGTCCTTTCACCTAGAATTGTATCAATTGTGGAGTTCCTGCAAAAAGGATTTGAGAAAGGTCTCAGTCTTAGCTCATTGAAAGTACAGGTGTCTGCACTATCAGCCTTGTTGGAAAGAAATCTGGCAATGGAAAGATTGATCATCAGATTCTTTCAGGCAGTTAAAGGTTAAGGCCTCAAATCAAGAACAGGGTACCTACAGGGGACTGGTCCCTAGTATTGGATGTACTAACAGCAGCTCCGTTTGAACCTATACAGGAGATAGGCTTGAAATGGTTATCATGGGAAATGGCGTTTTGATAGCAATCACCTCAGCAAGGAGAGTGGGAGAACTACAGGCTCTATCAGCCAAGGAATCATTCCTAGTCATGCATCAAGACAAGGCATTTCTCAGTCCAGTACATCAATTCCTGCCAAAAGTTGTATCACAGTTCCACATGAATCAAGAAATTGTGATTCCGACATTCTGTCCAGAACCAAAGAATAAGAAAGAAGAAAGACTACACAAGTTAGAGGTGGTAAGATGTCTAAAAGTGTACCTGGAAGGATGCGAGATATCAGAAAGTCAATTCCAGAGGGACCGAAGAAAGGTCAAGAAGCTTCAAAGACAACACTTTCCCAGTGGATAGTGTCTCGTATTAAAAGGCTTATGAAAGCAAAGGACAAGATAAACCTTTGAACATTAAAGCTCATTCTACAAGGGCCATGTCTACTTCATGGGCATTTAAAGCCCAGGATACACCAGGACAGATTTGCATAGCGGCAGTCTGGTCCTCATTCAATACATTCTTGAAATACTACAGACTAGAAGTACAATCATCAGCTGACGCAAGCTTTGGGCGTAGAGTGTTAGGAACTGTAGTAAAATAAAGTGTAAAGTGTATTAATAAAGGTCAAACTGATAAGGCATTAAACTGGTGTTGTCTATTCTGATGTATCCCTCCCTAAAATTTGCACTGCTTGGGTATGTCCCAATGGTGCCCACTGCCAGGGTGATCAGGAAAGGAGAAAATTTAAACAACTTACCGTAATTTTCTTTTCCTGGAACCATGGCAGTGGGCACATAGTTACCCTCCCTATGTATGTCTAATGCCTATCAGTTATATATTTCAGCTATGGAAGAATCGTAAGACTAAGGTGCAGGAAGAGGGAGGGGCCTTATATGGCCTACCTGCAAAAGTCTACTTCCTGTCCTACCTAGAGTGAGAAGGGATTAACCCCAATGGTGCCCACTGCCATGGTTTATAATGGACTTTAAATTGTTTGGAAATGGCCTTATAACCCTTCCCAGATTGATGGGCAGCAACAATTGCTTCTCTAAGATCGTTGCTGATGTCTTTCCTCCTTGGCATTGTGTTAACACACACCTGAATGCTCCAGACCAGCAAACTGCTAAAACTTCGGCTTTTATAGAGGTGGTCACACTTGCTGATCAATTAATCAAGGGCATTTAATTAGCAGCACCTGTCTGCTACTTAGCATCTTAATTCCTAAGGAAGCAGTAAGGGTGTACTTAGTTTTTCACACATGGCTTCTCCATTTTGGCTTTATTTTTGTTAAATACATCATGACACAGTGTAATATGTCGTGTTGTTGTTCATCTGAGGTTGTATTTACCTAATTTTAAGACCTGCTAAGGAACAGATGATTGTCATTATGTCCTGATATGTAAAACCATTGAATTCAAAGAGGGTGTACTTTCTTTTTCACACAACTGTATGTATGTATTTAATTACTTAAAAGAAGAAATACTTAAACCAGAGTGCTGGATGTTTCCTTTGTTTTCCAGCAATCTATTGCTACAACACAGAGCGAAACACTCTATCAATTCATTTTTCTAGAAAACAAGCATAACTTTAGTTTACCAAGTATAAGGATAGCTGCTTACACTGCATGCCACACAGCACCATCACCCATTCATTATTTACTGCCTGTGACGTGCACAGCTGCTACCACATGCCAGAAAACACAGTGAACATATTGTACTGTTTTTTGCTCCATCTTTTTAATCTGCAGCCTCACCTCTCATTGCCTGCCTCATGTGGAGGAGAAAGCCAAGACAAATTTGCACATTTGTGCAGTGTATAGACTCAACCCATCATAGTCACTATTCTAGTTGGAGCTTCATGTTGTTTAATTGCTTCAATCCTTCATCTCAAGTCTGTTGTTTTTAAGCATTAATATGCTTGTTAGGATCCTAAATTCTTTGTTGGCAGAGCAAAGTTGTAGGACTATTTAGTGAACACAAATATATACCCTCTGTGCTACATTTCACCAGTAACTTGTTTATACCACTGTGTGGGGCAGTAGTTTCCAACCTTTTTTCGGTTAAGAAACCCAAAGGGAAATTCTGAGGAACCCCCAACCCTCTCTAATAGCGCGCCTGGGATTAGATGCATTGTAAATTCTCCTGTATTTAGTACAATTTTCAAATGTACCAGAAAATTGCAGGAAACCTTTTAGGGATGCCCGGGGAACCCAAGGCTCCCTAGGATCCCTGGTAAAACAATGGTGTAGGCTGGTACTGTTATTCCATTAAATAAAGAGACTTTATCATTAAAAATATAAAAACACCTTTATGGTAAAGCTGATACCTTTTTAATGGCTAACGGATGTTGAGAGAGTTGCAAGCTTTCAGGATCGCGAACGTCCCTTCAGGCAAGTGTTACAATAGCCATTTGGTTGGCTATTGTAACACTTGCCTAAAGAATGCCGCATATTCTAAATGTGTTTATTTTTATTGAAACAGACTTTACTTATACCACACACCAAGTATAAGAAAATCAAGGGGCGTACTGGACGCTCTTTCTTACGACAATGGCTGTGTCACATAAAGTGTCTGTGGAGTTAATACTCGAGTTATCTGTGGATGTTTTCTACATCTTTTAAAATCCTTAAACCTGGATGCATACTGAATACGGTGGACTAATTTCTGATTTCATTTCCACACACAGGTATGTTTGTTTGATTGGAACCTTTCAATTTGATAGAGGGTTTCCAATCAAACAAACATACCAGGTAGATGTTAAAGCTGCAGTTAAAGCTGCCGTTTAAAATAAATAAATAAAAAATCCCCATTCAATATGTGCATCAATACAATCTGCATAATGGCGAGTGATTAGCTAAGCTGCACATCGGTGCTTTCTGCTGTAATCGATCACTTGCTCAGGATTCTTTAATTCAGTTCTTGCACAGCATTGTGGGCAATGTAGTCCTGGAATATAATTGGGCAGTTACTAGATACAATTTGGTGCACTGCTAGAGAGAGGGCGGGGCTCGGGCCAGAAGGGGAAGGGGGCTGTCACTTTGGAAATGCATCCTACATTAGAAACATTAAAAATGTCTTTAAAACATTTTTATTCTTAAATGCTACAAGTATTTTCTCATAGTACAGAGCTGATTTATTAAAAAAAAAAAAAAAATACACAAGTGGGATATTGCTTGAACTGCTTCTTTAAATTAAGATTAATAGCAGACGGGCTTAATTTGATAAAGGCGTTCCAATCAAACAAACATACCAGGTAGATGTTAAATAAAGATCAATAGCAGATTGTATTGTATGTCTTTATTTATATAGCGGCAAAAGTGTGCTCAGCGCTTCACAAAGAATACTGTAAAGGGAATTATAATTATACAATAAGTGCAGCAAAATCAGACCATAGGAAAGGAAATCCCTGCCCAAAGAGCTTACAATCTAAGAGGTTTAATGGGAAATTTACAGAGACAGTAGGTGAGAGAGTAAGTGCTGTAGATGGCAGTGCTTGTCAAACTCATGGTTACTGTCCCACACCCACAGTGACTCCTACCACCCATTGTGACCAAGCACTGCCATCTACAGCACTTACTCTCTCACCTACTGTCTCTGTAAGTTTCCCATCATACCTCTTAGATTGTAAGCTCTTCGGGGCAGGGATTTCCTTTCCTATTGTCTTATTTTGCTGCGCTTAATGTATTATTATTCCCTGTACTGTATTCTTTGTGAAGCGCTGAGTACACTTTTGGCGCTATATAAATAAAGACATACAATGAAATGAGTATTTCACTTTTATTTGTGAGCTTTACACTGCACTCATCAAAAAGATGAATGCCATGAAATTATGAGTCGAAGAGCAGAAAGAAGAATATACGTTTGTACTACTTTCTCTCTTTATTCCTTTATATATTTGACGATTGCAGGGGGATTTTGCAGACAACCTTTAATGAACTAGGTCACTTAAAATAACGCTACCTTGAGAAAATTGTTATTCTTTTGAGACACGTAATGGTAGTGGTAAACGCCGGCATTAAATGAAAAAAAAAAAAAAGTAGGGATTTGTAAAGCTGTTCAAATATAAGGAAACGATGTGAAAAGGACTGAAGCTCTGTGCTTTTTTGCTGTTTATAGCCATAGTAATGCTACAATCCAAAATGGCGAGCAACCGGATGTGAAATACCGATTTTCAAATTGGCCACATACACCAGTACATTTATAGTTTCATCTCCCCAAACTGAAGTATTAAATATTTTTCTTAATGTGTTCTTTTAAAGTATTTAACTTGTTAACCCATTAATTTCGGACTAATGCAAGACCTACTTAGGGCTGCTCTCTTACTGATATTCGGCCAAACGTAAGACTTGCATTATGATGAGGCTGCTTTATCTATCTTTTGTGGGTCTTGGGGATGCGTGACAGCCCCCAAGATGAAAATGGCTAGACTTCTGTTGAACCCCACAATCTTCCTGGAATCTAGCAGTTTTTTTCTTTGCAGCTGAGAAATTTATATTTAGTCATGGAGCAGGGTAAGGATCATAAATACATTTAGGTTTATAATTAATATATTGCAATTTGGGATTTCCTGATCCGTTCTTGTTATACTGAAGTTAGGAATTTCATTCTCTTTGCCTTGTTTGCGAATGATTGTAAGTGCTGTGTGTGATGACAAGGACAGGAGGACTCCCAAAATAAAGATGAAACATGTTCTAGTCAGTATTTCTGTGGGCAACCAGTGGGTGGTGTATTTATATGTACAAATGTTGGAAAGCTGTGATACCTATCTGTTCAAGAGGTCATGCATATGCAGTGGTAGAGCTATGCAAGGTAGAGATGCATTAAGGCTAAGGCCCCGCTGCACGCGCCCGCACGACTGGCTTGCTTGTTTGCTGGCGGTGTGTGCAAGTTACTGCACCGCGATTTGCTGTCTGCAGGTAACTTTCTCGGCGCGGGAGGGTCAAAACACAGAGCAGGGGCAGCCTGCGAAGCGGGCACCGGAGGGAGATGGTTGGGGGGGGGGGGGGAAGAGCGGGAGAGCTATCCACGGGAGGGGGGGGGGGGGAGAGGGAGAGCTACAGTATGCACGGCTGCCTAACTCACAGACTTCCATCCAAGCCGCCTCCCTCCCGTAGCTCCTTCCTCCTCATTGACTGACTCGTGCACTACGTGACGCGTCAGAGCTGCAGAACACAAGCCGCTGGTAGCTCCGGCAGGCTGACGCGTCACAGCACACAGTCAGCCCTGTCGGAAGGAGGCAGCGGGGGCAGGCACACATCCGGTAAGGGGCTGGTGACCCGCGGCCGCGTGACCGCCGACCGCAGCGGGGCCTGAGCCTAACTGCGATTACAGCTCTTTTGCAGAGTATCAGGCATTGTAAGCCTGGGAGGGAAGTTCATTGCACGGGCATGTAGCCTCACGTTATACCTGCATTTTGTCCGTGTTTACTGTGTATTTACTCTGTGTCCATTGTTGGGGAACAAGGGAGAGGTCGACCACTTTATGGGTGAAGAAATGGAATGAAGCCGCAGCGTTGTTCTGCTCTGACAGGATGATACCAAACTCAGCGGGGCGCCAGGAGCCCTGAACCTGCTTGATGTAGAGAAGGAACCTTGCGTGCCTCCTTAGATTGGCCTGTTTCGTATCCCCTGCTCATCCAAGACACTCCCCATGGCAGGTTTTAGCTGTAGCCATGCCTCCTCTGATTGGCCTATTTCAGCCACCCACCTCGCTCCCGATTCGTGGAGTGTTTAAATGTATGTGCCTGATTGGCTAAGCCCTCAACTTCCATGATTTTGAATGGGATAGGGAGACTATACATGCCTGCACGATCAGGAGCTCCAAGAGTGCAGAAGAGGATCCTGAGGAGACTTGGTGCAGCGGTCCGACGCGACTGGTGGAGCTGGGTGCTCACAAGCCTCATCAGAGTACAGGGAGGGAACAGAGCGCTCACTGGAAGCTGCAGTTTTGGTGTGCAGCATTGACTGGCGCCGAATGGAGTACCAGAATGTCAGGGGTGAGTCTCATCGGAGAGAGACCCCGTGGATCGTTCCATTATGGCAACAGATTTCAGTGTTCTTTCCTGGAGGAGAGCTTTTTAAGAGAGCCAAACTTTAGCAGCCTTCAGTGGGACGTTTCTGGGGCGGCCAGCTTTGTTGGGTGGCCATCCCCACCACATAATGCTAGATAGCCAGGAGGCTACTAGCCACTTTCCCCTTTTTCCTGGAACTGAATTTCTTCATTTGCGGCATCCAGTTTTGGCGGGTGGCTATGAAGCTACCAACCAGTCTGAACTAAGTAGGCCAGAGGATACCAGCCACAATCCCCCAGATGTTTGGGGAAAGTTGCCGTAGAACTATTTTGCTTTGTGAACGGAAGTGTGGACTCCAATTTGAGCCACTCACATGGACTAAAAGAGTCTAGCATTGCAGATCAGCATCCTGGAGTAGAGTGATTAGCCCTTTGTGTGAGTACCTGTCTGTCCTGGGATGTTGTTTTACTCTGGTTTTTTTTTTGTTTTTTCGTTTTTGCGTAGTGTACAGCAACAAAGGTGTTTTTTTTATTTTTTTTTACTTTTAAAGCTACTTGTCTGGTTATTTGTGACCTATGTCTTGGGGAAACCCATAAGGAATACAGCCGGGTTCAGCCTACCCAACAGGCTCTGGTGGCAGCAGAGTTTAACTTATCTGTGCAGAGATTGGGTATTTCTGGCTGTGGCACTGTGGTTCTTTAGAAATGTTATTTCTCTTGGGTTGAAGAGGTAGGGTTTGTTTTATAGCTAGGATTTGGGTTCTTGATACCAAAATATCATATGTGAAGTTGAGGTTTAGCATAATCACTTTATCTTAAAATTTTTTTTTTATATAAAGCCATTGTCCAGAAATTATTAACCTAAGGTTGTATGTTTTTATTTTTTAAAGAGGTGTTTAGCTTTACTAGGTTATCTTGCTACTTTTATATTGGTGCCCTGGATACATGTGTTATGCTTTTTTTAAAGGTACAAAATACAATTTTAGCAGTTATGTTGTGGTAAGACTCCAGGAAGCCCATTTTCATCTGTCCACCATAGCAGCATGTAACCGAGTAGGCCAGGTAATTACTGACCAGGTATAATAGGGCGTGTTGTTCCCCTCCTCTCAGTATGTTATGTGCTACTGAAGCTGAGGGTAGGAACCTCAGAGCTCTGTGTATTTGTTAGTTTGTGTTTTTGTGGAGGTACCTATACCGGACTAAGGCAGCCATGTTGCCGCCCGCTACTTTGGAGAATGTAAGGGGCGAGCTGGTGCAAGCCCCTTACCTGTGTCTTTCTGGACACCCAAAAGGGAATAGCCAGTCCCCTCTGGTTGTTCAAAGGACTGGGAATGTAGTTGACTTGTTCGGGCTCTTGTCAAGTTGGTTGCTGGCATCTTCATGTCACAGTAAAAAACAAAAATAAACTATGCGCTACTATCTAACTCCTACTTATAATTAAATAAAGTGCAGTGCCTAAACCATAAATGTGCTGGATAAACCACAATACCAAGTGAAAAAGTGATTATATAATAAATTATATCATAACCGTGTGGTAGATAAGGGCGTCTGCTGCCATAAACATTGGGGGTGGCTCAGCACCCCACACACTCTAGGAAATGGAAACAAAAAGAAAACAGCGCACAACGCCAAATAGTGAAGCAAGTAATAAAAATGTATTACAATATTTAAGGGGTATAAAATCTGCGTACATCAATTTGAAAAATCATAAGCATTTAGTGTGTATCACACTCAGTTACCACTCCATGGTTGTAGACAGGGGAATCTGGTACTCAGCTTTCTCTACAGGAGCCTCTGTGGTGATTGTGGGGCACAGGATCCCTCATACACTTTTCATCCAGCAGGATGTTGCTTTCAATGAAATTCCTTAACAGCAGTCTGGCTCCACTGCAGGTTCAGGTACTCAGTGGAACCGAGTCTCAAGCGGCAATATGCCTCTTCCAGGGGCTTATTTCCTTTTACAGTCCTTCGTTTCTCCTATGGAGCAGTCAGCTGCTGCAGTAGCCGGGCAGTTCAGAGCCGGTGGGGAGGCTCAACAAACACTTCCGCAATTGCGTGCGCCTGCACAGCGTGCCACGATGCCGTTTAGTCACGTGATATGGCGGAGTGACGTCACAGTTCGGCAATAGTGAAGGAGCAGGAGAAAAGTCCCTTAGAGTCTCAAAAGCGGCGCATAAGCCGCTCAGTCAGCGCAATAACTCAAAAAATATTGGATTAAATGCAGATCCAAGGGATAATAAAACAATGTGGTGGCATAAGTTACATACATCCAACGCGTTTCGTACATCTAAGAAGAAGAAGAAGTACTTAGATGTACGAAACGCGTTGGATGTATGTAACTTATGCCACCACATTGTTTTATTATCCCCTGGATCTGCATTTAATCCAATATTTTTGGAGTTATTGCGCTGACTGAGCGGCTTATGCGCCGCTTTTGAGACTCTAAGGGACTTTTCTCCTGCTCCTTCACTATTGCCGAACTGTGACGTCACTCCGCCATATCACGTGACTAAACGGCATCGTGGCACGCTGTGCAGGCGCACGCAATTGCGGAAGTGTTTGTTGAGCCTCCCCACCGGCTCTGAACTGCCCGGCTACTGCAGCAGCTGACTGCTCAATAGGAGAAACGAAGGACTGTAAAAGGAAATAAGCCCCTGGAAGAGGCATATTGCCGCTTGAGACTCGGTTCCACTGAGTACCTGAACCTGCAGTGGAGCCAGACTGCTGTTAAGGAATTTCATTGAAAGCAACATCCTGCTGGATGAAAAGTGTATGAGGGATCCTGTGCCCCACAATCACCACAGAGGCTCCTGTAGAGAAAGCTGAGTACCAGATTCCCCTGTCTACAACCATGGAGTGGTAACTGAGTGTGATACACACTAAATGCTTATGATTTTTCAAATTGATGTACGCAGATTTTATACCCCTTAAATATTGTAATACATTTTTATTACTTGCTTCACTATTTGGCGTTGTGCGCTGTTTTCTTTTTGTTTCCATCTTCATGTCACGTATGAAAACTTCTACTTTGGCAGTTGAATGCATTGCTTTTATGAACTGTAATTGGGACCTATTGACCTGCAGGGATGACTGGTGGTTTAGGATTTCGCATTGCTTGGGGGCAGTAACTCTGAATTTTGGGGCCAAGGGAGGCATTTAAGCAGGGTAGCGGAGACTGAGCTCTCCCGTCAGTGCAGGTCGTTTTTCTGGCTGTGGGAGCCTTTCCCTCTGACATACGGACACACACTGCTTACGTTTCTGACTCTAGAAAGGCATTATCCAAAAGCAAGCACTTGGCTTGTGCAGATTGTGAGGTGATATTGCCTATCAGCGATACCAAAAAGTTATGTGCAGAATGCATGAAGAAGTTGGCCTTGGATGAAGTGCTTTCTCTTCAGAAGAAGAGGGAGAAATCCTCTGGGTCCAAGGAGAATTTTTAAGGCTGTGGCCATAGTAAAAGCTACAGAGCGAGCAACGTCACTTGCGCCGAAAACAAAAGGCAGGAAGCAATGTGCATGGCCATAGATCACGTGTGTACGAGAGCACGCCGAGGTGGCCGATGCATGGCGAGACAAATTTGTTTGAATTTGCCGCGCGATGGCCGGGTCACATGTGCGGTTCAGCCAATGAGGGCAAACCGCTCATGTGACATCACAAGCATGCCCTCACCACACCCCCCATCGCGCAACCCTGCAGGCCACGGATCGCTCCTAGTAGGGGTGAGCGTGGCGTCACGCGCTCAGTCGCGCGCCTTCTATGGCCTCGGCCTAAGGTAGAAGAGTTGTTTTAAAATCTCAATAATTAAGATCCCAAGAAAGAGGTAGAAGTCCTTGATGGGGCTTTTTTACGCAACTGGAAAAAGCCTAGAGTTTTTTCAGGTCATTCTTATATCAAATAGATTACTAAGCATGAATGGGCTGCGCCAGAGAAGAGATGTTCTTTAAGATGCATCCCTTCTTGGTAGAAGCAGTGTGATACTGGTTACAGCCTCCTATAATTGATGCAGCTATTGCCAGAATAGCTACAATAACGACCATACCTTTTTGGAGGAGGAATCTTCTGTTAAGGCTCTAATGGATAGGCATTTTTTTGGGTTGCTGTAAAGTACGCCACTTTAGGATTTGCACTTGGACCGACGGTTGCTGCTACATGGTTGGAATGACCAATGACAATCTGGAACATAATGTAGACTCCAACCAGATATGGATGCAGGATCTAGGCCTCAAACCTTCAGGATATGATTGCTTCTTTTCCAGACCCCTTCAGGGACTATGATGAGGATGGGAACTAAAACTGAATGTTAAGTGTGCAAAATCTAAGATTATGCTGTCTATCTGGCCATTATTCCTTAAAGTCCTCTTGGCAGATCATCTCCTGTAGCAGCAATTGACGCTTTCTTCCCAATAGCTTTGCCTTTATTGAATCACAAACTTCTCTGCAGAGTAACTTTCCATGGAATGGTAGGGTTAAATCAGGCAACATTTTGATGAAGGATCTGCTGTCCAAGGTTTGAGCCATAGCGATCTACGAGTCGCCCCTGAAAGGGCTACCAATCTTTGTCACAGGAGACCAGGCATTTACACCTTTTTTTTTTTTTTTTTTACCAGGATCATACATTGAGCAAAACAAGATAAGTGAAATAAATTGGAAATGTATTTGCATGAAAAGGAATACAAACAATGGAACACAAACTACATAAGAAATACACACTTATTTTGGAACTGGGGCAAAAACTAGACTTGCCTATCTGCTAACACTCTAAAACCGGAGTTTTGACTTGACCGGGACTTAGCTCTAAACGTCCTGGTACTAAAATCGGCTTGAAATCCCAGCCGTGACCGCTACGTTCGTTTTTGAGAACTTGGTCCCAAAAAGCTGGGCTTAGAAAATATTTAGACGATCAAATTCTAAAGCCGGCTCGCTGCTATTTCTCCAAGAACATCTTTTGGTCGTTTCAAATTTGCTGCTGCTGTTTTGGCGCTTAGAATCTGTGAGTATTTGACCACTGGATTGGCTGAGAGTTTCTGATAGTATTTTGGAACTTATTCACATAATACTACAGCTAATCCCGGCGCGGGACTTTCTTACCAGCCAATCAGAGCGATGCCAGTCTTGTGAAGCCAGGCAAGCGAGTCTTCTGAATCAGCCAAGGACATGGGCAAGATTGCCACCCTGGCCACTTGGTATTCAGAAGCCACCCGCTGGGCTAGGCTCCTCAATGTCTGTTGGGGCAAATAGTAGTCCAAAGACTTCCATTCATCCCAGGACATGGGTACTTGAGCTTAGACCTCCGGCCCAAATGTTCTTCACACCTAAAGCATCCTCTGTGGCTTTCATGTCCGATGTCTGAGTAGACTTACTGGCACCAGGTTTGGTAGCTCAGTGGTCCGTCAGAACATTGGATCTGAAAGTCCCAGCTCATAATACTGTGTACAAAGCATATATGTTTTAAAACACGTTGCTAATAAAATATACACTTTAAAACAATCCTACAGTAAGTCTGCTGGTATGGCAAATAGAATAAAAAGCTGCACTTTATTTCTTACTAGCCATATTCCCCATACACTATAAAATAGACTTGGACTTTTAAAACTCCTCACAAGCTTATCTATGGTTAGAGTACCCCAGAACCCCTCTACAGGTTGTGGTGGCCTGGCCATTAACTGGGTATCCCCCTTAACCTTGGGATTCTGCTCCATTTTACCTTTCTTTTCTGTGCTGAAGCAGGGAATCCTAGCGGTGAGTCGCGCAAGCGGTTTCAAGGGGAGATTTTGCCGGGACAATGTCTTTGTATCCAGGAATCAGACCTGATTCCTGGGTACATTTTTGGGGTATCCAGCAACTCTGGACCCTGACGAGCTAGACACATTCTGTCTACTTTCTCTGTAACACCCCCCCCCCCCCCTTGAAACTCACAGCCCAGCAATCTCTGCTTGCTGGCACTCCTGGAAAGGTAAAAACACATACTCTTTGTTGCATAATTTTGTGATATGGTTATACAACAGTTAGGCTCAAGAGCTGACATTCCTGAGCCCCAATACATGGATCGGAGTTAACCAAACGGGCTTAACCTTTATTAGTGAGCCTGGCTACCCCCTCACCTTCACAATCTTCAAGTCCTATTTATAACATGCATAGCTGCATCACATACATTTATTTTATTATTTTTTAAAGGATGGCCTGAATGAAGCCTCCCGAAAAACGGTGAAGTACCATCTTCATTAGAATCAGGTGTTTAAATAATTAGGTAGATCTTCAGGGGTGTGGAAACATGTCATGCCACGATCAAAAGAAATCACTGAGGACCTCAGAAAAGCAGTTATTGAGGCTCATCAGTCTAGAAGGGGTGACAAAACCATTTCTAAGGTTTTGGGGCTTTACCAATCCTCTGTCAGATACTGTCTACAAATGAAGAAAGTTCAAGACCACAGTCATTCTATCTAGGAGTGGTCGTCCTATTAAAATCTCTCCTAGAACAAACCGGCAAATCATCCAGGAAGTCGCAAAGAACGCCAGAGTAACATCCAAAGGTCTGCTGACCACTCTCGCATTGGCTAATGTGTGTGTTCATGACTCAATTATCATAAAAAGACTGAGCAACAATTGTTTTCATGGAAGGATAGCCAGGAGCAAACTACTGCTCTCTAAAAAGAACATTGCTGCCCATCTGAAGTTCGCCAAAGAGCTCATAGATGATCCACAAGACTTCTGGAGCAATGTTCTCTGGACAGAGGAGTCAAAGGTAGAACTTTTTGGCCTCAATGAAAAACATTCTGTTTGACAAAAACCAAACACTGCGTTCGAACAGACGAACCTCATCCCAACCGTCAAGCATGGAGGTGGGAGTGTGATGGGTTGGGACTGCTTTGCTGCCCCAGGACCTTGACGGTTTGCAATCATTGACAAAGCAATGAATTCTGAATTGAATCGGACAATTCTATAGGAGATTGACAGGCCATCCGTCTGTCTGTCCGCCTGTCCGTTCATCTGTGAGCTGAAGCTGAACTAAAAGTGGGTCATGAGTTGAAGCAGTTCTGTAAGGAGGAATGTGCCTAAGTTCCTCAAAACCAATGTGAGAGACTGACCAGCAGTTACAGGAAATGCTTAGTTGAAGTCATTGCTGCTCAAGGGGGTTCCACCAGGTACTGAATCTAAAGGTTCACAAACAGGTGCGCGGACGAGTATTCTAAAACTTGCCTAAAGCTTGCCCTGGAAAATCTGGGGCTATCCCCAACAAGATCCAGGTACATGCTGCAACACTTCTGTGACATTTCTGCAGACAGACTAATGGCCCATAGGATTAACACAGCAGGGGTCCCTGGCAGTCCCATTCAGTTTGGATGGGACTGCCAGCGACCCCCGCTGTTAATCTGATGGGCCATTAGTCTGTCTGCAGAAATGTCACTGAAATGTTGCAGAATGTACCCAGTATGTACCTGGGTCTTGTTGGTGATTGCCCCAGATTTGTTTTAGAATACTCGTCTGCACTACAGTACATTTTATCACGCACGAATATTGAATGTTGAATCATTTGTGGCTAAATAAATGTTGAAAAAGGATCATGTTTTTGTGTCATTTGTTTGATTAGGTTATCTTTATTATTAGGACTTAGATTAAAATGTAATAACATTTTAGGTTTGAAATATTTGTAATATGTGAAAAACTTTGTCTCGTCACTGTATAGATCAAGATTGGAAGGTCCTCAGGTAATGGGTCAAGATGCATTTTCAGTTCAATAGAATTTCCTGCTTTGTTGCATCTTTCTGCCTATCCAGAAGGACTGGTCAGAATTAAGAATGGTAGCATTTTTCTGATCCAGTACTCCTGGTGCTGGAACACCCTGTTTTTCATCTTCCAAGGATCCAGTGTTTTCTCAGCCAATAGGGCACGATTGCAGGGATATTCCCATCGATATCAATGGGAGTCTCCTTCCAGCACGACCCCAATTGACACTCTTGCCGTTTATAAAATAAAAACCATTTGTGTTATTCTCTGAAATGGCTTTAGAATTAGAAATTACAACACCCTCGGCAGTGAAAAGGATTTATGTTGCATACTTGGATATAAGGGGAAGATGGCAAGCCATTTTCCCCTGCAATGGACTGTAATTGACTTGCCACTGGCAGATATCGGACTGTTATTTTACACCTCAGAGCTATTATTATATACTCTCAAAAAGCCTATTTTATCACGGCAATAAATTTACAAATACAGTTAACTGTGGCAGTGGAGAAAGCATAAATATAGCTAATGTGTACTATCCTATAGAATAGCAAATAAAATCACTTGTGTTTTTCTTTGGATTAGGCTTTGGTAATGGACTTATTATTATTATTATTATTATTATTATTAAGCAGCATCTACTGATCTAATCATAAGCAATATGTTAATATTTTCCTTGTGACAGTTGTCATTATAATCAATTTGTATGCGATAGCTTGTCTGACTTTGTTAACCTTGTTTTACCTATTAAACTTTAGAATAAAATTATATTAAAAAATAGATCTACTTCATATAATTTAACCTGCGTCCGTGCTGGAGAGGTCAACAGCGCCTTGTAAGACCTGTTATGTTCTGAATAAGTTAAGCAATGAAAATATCAAAGCAGAATGTAGCTGAAACACTTAGAAATTGATAGCCACCTAGTGTGTAACAGTATTGCAAGCAGAAATCTAAAGAACCAAAGAGAAAAAGAAAATATTTTTTTCCATCAAGCTACACTCTGCCTATGGTTTCCTGTGGCTTAGCTGGGCAAATCTTTTAGGTTTTATCTGTTCTTCTCCATATGCATTAAGCAGAAAACGGTTAGACTGCACTTTCCTGTGATTAGTGCTGAAGTGCTATAACTTGCAGACTTCTTGTCTAGATCTGAAGGATCAACCTGTTTGTCTTTAATACACAGAGTAAAAATCAAAATAATCATCAGTTGACTTTGTACAGTTTAAATGGTACCTTATATCAATCACCATTTCAGTTTGTGTCCTTCCATTGTTACGATATTAAAGTAAACTCTGCTGCTTGAATCGTCCCTCATTTGAACAGAATACACTAAACAGATTTTAATCTCTTATGAAAATATATCTTGCATTGGTGCATGCTACAATTAACAGAAGAAGGCTACTGTGGAATTTGGAACTGTGGCTAAAATGTTGGCAAACAATAGAATTTCTGTATTGATCAAAGATATGGGAAGATCCTTGGAGAAAATGGTGTGATCCTTACTTTCTTTATAGATGAGCTATATTCGCTTGAAGCATTTTACAGGTAATTACAGGTATTATGAGACACGAGTAAGATGTGGAGTAGAATTCGATAATGTGTATGTATTTTTACATGCAAACGTGTGTGTGTGTGTGTGTATATGTATATGTATATGTATATGTATATTATTTACATATACATATGCGTGTCTATACATATAACTCTATATAATATCCTGTTTCTTTATTCCTTCCATATCTGATGAAGAACCCTGACAGGTTGAAAACTTGTAACATTTAAAGTATTTGTCCGTCCAATAAAAGGTATAAACCACCTACCCCCTCTCCCTCCTTTGTTATTTTGCTACATGGAAGAAAAGTCCAACACTGCTACCCACCTTCTTTGGCGAATATGGAAAGACAACAATCACAAGTGCGGCTAACTTAGAATTCCTATTGGACACCACTGGTATAGAAAGTCTATAGCTCCACTAACAAAACAAAAAGTTATCTGATGTTATATTGACATGACTAATTATTTAATCCAAAGGAAGTGTAAAGTAGAAGCAGATTGTAGTGATGCTCCTCAAATGCCACATTAATGGAGAACACGCTTGCTGACATTTTGTATATTGATTTTAACTTTGTAGAACGTCACTTAAAAGTGGGATGCCACTCTGTTTATAATATATATTAACAATGGGTGATCATATAAAAGGAAACAAATCTTCACAAGCACGTGAGGTACTAAACATCAGGAAAGAATCATTAAATAAGGATATGCACAGGAGGTTGGGAAATAAATCCAGTCAAATTAAACATTATAGCGAATAGGAAAGGTGAGGGACAGTTCTTCAAAATGTTGCAATGTAGGTGTGATGTTTTGTAGATATCCAATATTCTTATTTTAGTTTGACATTAAAGGGCAGAGGTATACAACAAAATTTGTCCGACCCTCCAGGGAGCTGTCCTTTGCCAGCGGCCTATGGGAGCAAGAAGAAAGCCTTCAGAACCATATCACCCTAATGTGAGGTATATTTCTTGGAATAATAATACATTATACATGCATACATACAAAGGAGTTTCACATTAGATATGTAAATGAACATTGGGAGAAAATAATTATTTAATCTAACAGACTATTATTATCTTGGACAGGCGTGGCCAATGCCAGCCCTCAAGGGCCACCAACAGGTCACGTTTTAAGGATAACCCTTCAGCACAGGTGGCACAGTTATTGATAGCCACCTGTGCTGAAGCAGGGTTATCCTTAAAACCTGACCTGTTGGTGGCCCTTGAGGACAGATCTAGGAATATCTTTCTTTATTTGGTTAACATCCTTTTGTGTAGTGTGTAGTATTTTAGCACCTAAGCTTCTGAAACGAATGCATGAGCCGGTGGTGCATAGGGTCCTTACTCTTCTTGGTCACATGACTCAAAGCCATAACACTTAGCAAAGTTTTGCAGTTTTCAGTAGCTTTATTCATGTAATGAATATTTATGGGGACGGTTTGAAGTCACAATCCTAAGAGATGACTGAATTGAATATTGCACTTTAATAATTCACAGTAACCAAACAGTGAACCTTGTAAGTAGCTAATAAAACACATCTGATCAGAACATTGGGCACAGAAAGTCCCATGAGAGACATTCCTTCATTAATGCCGACTGAAACTTTACTTCACATGAATTCATTAGCAGCTAGTTTAATAAAATGTTATTCTGCAACCCATATACTTCACATTGTGGGCTAAAAGAAAATATAATCTCTGCATTACCAGAGGGTTACAGCACAGAGTCCAAAGTTACTAAAAAAAACACGGAAGCTTCCCACTGTTTATTAACCTGGAGCCTACATGTGTTTATGGACTAGTGATCATAAAGTAAATAGGTTGGGTTGGTTGTGGGAAAAATATGGCACCTCCTTTTCTTTAGACAAAGTAACCTAATTTTCCGTAATATGAAATGTACGAAGCTTTAAATGAGCAATGTCACATTATACCATTAAATATTAAGCTTATCATTTTTTTTAATCAGAGAAGGAAAAGGCTTTCTATATTGTTGTACTGCCACACTTTTAAATGCAATTATTACCGAGTGTGCGCCACTAAATCCTCAATGTCCTGACAAAATTCTTGCTAGTCTTTTTGCACCTATCCCCTCTTTAGAAGACAGTCCAACAAGTCTTACTTTTCTTTTGGACTTCACTTTCATTACCTGGCGCACTCGAGTAGGTACCAGGATATGAGCAGATACAATAATGTAAGCTCTTCGGGGCAGGGACTGTAATTAAAAAATGTACAACGCTGTGTGTCAGATGGATACAAATGTTCTATTAGCAATAATCAATCAATTGCCAATCTGGATGATGACACACCCAGTCCACTAAGGGTATTTTATAAGGAGTTAGAAGTCAGTCCAATGTAATTTCTGAACGTACGAACATAAATAACCAAAGTAGAGTGTCTCTGTATCTATACATACATTTCAATAAGGATGTCTGCACATCCATCTGTGATGGGCTGAACAGCCTGTCACTCACCCAGGGACAGTCAATGAAAGTGCACATCCTGTGTAATGAGACTGCACATTGGCTGTTTAACATCTTGCATGTCACATATGAAGTGTTTGTGGCGTTTGAATTGGAGGTGGAAAAAACAAGAATTTGACTCTGCACTTCAACCCTGCAAGTGGGAGACCCTGGCTTTCTAAATGCTCTGACAATTTTGTCACATCTAAAGACTAACGTTCTAAGCTACTGTTTAATCTTCAGTGCTACACTGCCCACCCAGGCCCGATTTGATACATCTGCTCTTTCTACTGCTTTTCTTTTCCTCCAATATCTGGGAACTCTCTCCTCCTACCTCTTTCCCATCATCTCATTATGTCCTCCCTATTACCTTTTCTGTTTGCTGTTTCACTCACTACTTTGTAAACTTTTCTGTTCTCTACAACTTCCCCACTCTCTTCCTATCTACATTTGTTCATCTCTCCTTCTCTCCAACTATGCTTGTGCCTGTACACTGCACCGTTATGTACACACCTTTCCCAACAACTTCTAAACCCTTCAATATAAAGCACCCCCACAAATCCTCTTCTCCCCCCCCCCCCCCCTCTCTACTCCTACGTTTTACTGCTGAGGATATCTCTCCTAATCCTGGACCCAGCCATATACACAGGTAAGAAAGATAGTCCAGGCACTCGGTCTTTACAAAGGAAGATAAAATTAATCCAGCATGAAATCCAATTTTTCGACTGCGTATAAGCAGTCTTTGTCAAGGTGAGAGCTCTCTTACCTATGTGACTTCTTGGGGACCTTGCAGGACGATCCCCCTTGGTCCATGGGCACCGGCAGGTGATACCTATCATTGTACTATTGAGTGTGTGCAGATCACCCTTCTCTATTCCTAGCCATATACACACCAGCTCTTGCCCACACCTCACTGCCAACTCTTTCCTTGCTAATGGTGTTAACCCATCTAATTTAATACCACCCAACCTTAAAACTCGCCTATCAAAAGAAGCATCCCAATAGCCTGCACTCATGCCTACTGCCCACACCCACAGTGACTCGTAACAACTATTGTGGCCAAGCACTGCCATCTACTGCACTTTTTCCCTCGCCTGCTGTCTGTGTAAGTTTCCCAACATACCACAGATTGTAAGTTTTCCAGGGCAGGGAATTCCCTTCTTGTTGCCTGACTTTGCTGTACTTATTGGATTATAATTCCCTGTACTGTATTGTCTTTGTAAAGCGCTGAGTACACTGTCGGCACTATATAAATAAAGATATACATGCATCCCCCTCTGTGATAGACTGAGCGATCTCTCACTCACGAAACTGGAGAGGGGATATTAATGGCAGTGGAGACAGCAAGGAGAGGAGGAGACAGATTAGTAGGAGATGGACTGTAGTGTGCACAGAGAGGAGCAAACACAGGGAGTGCAAAGAGAGGAGGCGAGAGTGCAAAATGGAGCAGGGCATGGGGGAGGAGAGGAGGTGACAGAGGGATAACAACAAGGAGGGGGGAATGGAGAGCAGTGTGCACATCAGGTAGGAGGGAGTGGATAGAGAGGGGAGGAGAGACGGCAAGGTCAGTAGTAGGAGGAAACAGACGGCAAGGAGAGGAAGAGACAGATGAGGGAGTGTAGTGTGCATGAAGAGGGGCAGACACCGTAAGGCAGGGAGTGCAAGGAGGAGCAGGCATGATGGGGACAAGAGATAGCAAGGCATTACAGGGAGGGGTGAAAACAGTAATGTTTCATTTAATAACCTTTCCGATCTCCTAGATCGGTGTATGTTACGCCGGGTACAGCTAGTAGAATTTATTCTGCTTCAAGGAAGGAAATCGTGGAATTGAAGGGGAAAAAAAAAACGATTACAAATTTATGAACGCAATCAAACGTATAAACTATTAATTACTATGCGATTCTCATCATAATGGGCAACGTTCATGGTGGTGGCGTCCCAAAATATTAGCGCACTTCCGGGACTCTTGCCTTATTTCCTATTGTAGTTCCTCAAGTGTCTACTGCCCCTAGCGGCGCTGTAGCGTGTCAACGCTGCTACATTTTGCCCGACAATTTGTGATATCGGGCTGCAGTCGCATGATGTCAGCGTCGCGTGAGCTGGTTCAGCCAATAAGGGCGAACCAGCTTCGTGACTCATTCACCACGTCCCCGCCACACAACCGATTGCCTCCCCAATCTCCTGCAGCCTAGTGCACACACACCTGTGGCTGCAGAAATGCGTGCAAAGTAGCGCGCGCCTGTGCCGCCACAATGAGTGGGGCCTTAGACATGCGTTTGGGCAATGCCTCACCATCAATATTATAAATTGAAAGTTCACTAGTTTTTTTTTTTTCGTTTGAGACACTGATTGGTTGTTTTTTATTTTGTTGTCTCTGTCTGACTAACCAAAATATATTACATATCTTGACCTTTCTTTTTCCAACTCTGTCCTCCTTATCCTTGTTTTCTTTCAAATCGTCCTACTAAACCTATTGCAGACTGCAAGGGCCCTTCAGAAATATTAGTTATACTACAGTGTAAGTTTGTCTGCAACTAGAAATAATGAATACAGTACTGAGCTAAAGCAAACATTACAAGAATGACAGCATACACACATATACACATACACACATACACACATACACACATACACACATACACACATACACACATACACACATACACACATACACACATATATATACCCCACACATTATTAAGGTTATGGTGGGTAAAAAAAAGTGACAAAACCCCCCCACAGTAAAGCATATAGCAAATGGAAATATTACTGTATGTTGATTTGCATGTCTTAGACAGGTCTGCAACCCCGCCTTTCACCATTATCACCCAGCACACAGCACTTCCACCTCCACAAAAGGTGGCAATGTGTGCTCATTTGCATGTCATTTCCCAGAATCCCTTGCTGCAGTGGAAGTGCTGTGTGCTGGGTGATAATGGGGAAAGACGGGGTTGCAGACCTGTCTAAGACATGCAGATGAGCATACAGTAATATTTCCATGTGCTATATGTAAGATGTATGTATGTATAAGATGTATGCATGTATGTATAAGATATTAATTATGCACTCTCTCCTATGTACACTACGTGTTGCGTGCCGTACTTTAGTTGTGAAGTGCTACATTTGTGAGTCCCATTGGAAGAAAAGCACTATTTGAAATAGTTATTCATATATTGTAGGAAAGTTCAGTTGTAGTAAAAAATAAATTTAAAAAAAAACTTGGTTATGTGGCCCGTTGCCCAGTAATATTTGCATGCAGGTCCTTAATTAAAATAAAAAGCATTTGAATGATATTTCAAACTTGTCTAGTAAAAAAGGGTAAAGATTTTATTTTGTATTGTTTTGGGATTGCAATGTACAGTACAATTTTTTTTCCCTCCCAATGTTGCTGTGCTTTACATGCCCATTAAAACTTAATGAGGTGATGGGTGTAAGTCACCCTTTGGTATCTGCTTTAACTAGGACCTTTTCTGTTTTTTTGTGTTCTCTTCAGTCCTGACATACACCCTCAATCTGCCCGAATCCTTAGTGAAGAGGAGATGAACAAACTGGGAGCCAAGCTGATCAAGGCAGAATTAATGGGCAACATGGTAAGGGTCTTCTCATTATCTCTATCCAGTGACAGTCATCTCTTGCCTGTCATTTTTATGTTTTCTATTTTGGCGTAACAGAAACGTTATTAAATCTAGATTAGCACATATACAGCATCAGCACAGTATGCAAACGGAATTAGTTAAAAGAATAGGAAGAGTAAAGAGGGATGGGGTATCAGAAATGGGAATAGTGATGAAACAACTAGTTTTATCACTAATGACATCACACTAGGGTGCAATATAAACTATTAGTTTGCATTATTCTATTCTAAAATGTATATGCATGATTGGCTTAGTCTGTCTATCAAAATATACAGAAGAGTTCATGGTCGACTCAATGATTGCAAGGTTCCCAGGTACTGTGGCTGCAAAACAAGCCCAAATCACCCCTCCACCACCGTGATTGACAGTTGGTATGAGGGGTTTGTGCTGATATGCTGTGTTTGGTTTTCGCCAAACGTGTCGCTGTGCATTATGGCCAAACATCTCCACTTTTGTCTCGTCTGTCCAAAGGACATTGTTCCAGAAGTCTTGTGGTTTGTTCAGGTGCAACTTTGCCAACCTAAGCCGTGCTGCCATGTTCTTTTTAGAGAGAAGAGGCTTTCTGCTGGCAACCCTTCCAAACAAACCATACTTGTTCAGTCTTTTTCTAATTGTACTGTCATGAACTTTAACATTTAACATGCTAACTGAGGCCTGTAGAGTCTGAGATGTAACTCTTGTTTTTTTTTGCAATTTCTCTGAGCATTGCACGGTCTGACCTTGGGGTGAGTTTGCTGGGATGTCCATTCCTGGTAAGATTGGCAACTGTCTTGAATGTTTTCCACTTTTGAATAATCTTTCTCACTGTAGAATGATGGACTTTAAATTGTTTGGAAATGGCCTTATAACCCTTCCCAGATTGATGGGCAGCAACATTGCTGATGTCTTTCCTCCTTAGCGTTGTGTTAACACACACCTGAATGCTCCAGACCAGCAAACTGCTAGAACTTCGGCTTTTATAGAGGTGTCACACTTGCTGATGAGCAATAAATCAAGGGCATTTGATTAGCAGCACCTGTCTGCTACTTAGCATCTTAATTCCTATGGAAGCAGTAAGTGTGTACTTAGTTTTTCACACATGGCTTCTCCATTTTGGCTTTATTTTTGTTAAATAAATCATGACACGGTGTAATATGTCATGTGTTGTTGTTCATCTGAGGTTGTATTTACCTAATTTTAAGACCTGCTAAGGAACAGATGATTGTTATGTCCTGATAGGTGTACTTTCTTTTTCACACTAGTCTGTGTGTGTGTGTGTGTGTGTGTGTGTGTGTGTGTGTGTGTGTGTGTGTGCGCGTGCGCATACAGCTCAACCCCATTATAACAAGATTCGTTACAACGCGAATCCGCTTATAATGCGATGTAAGTGCGGCTCCCAATTTTTGTATTTATGAATACTTTACAACACGATTATTGGTATCTTAAATAATTTATTGCACAATGCATACAGCTGTACATTATTTCTAATGCGATCCGCTTATAACGTGATATGATTCTTTGGACCCTAAGCACAGCGTTATAAGTGGGTTGAGCTGTGTATATATATATATATATATATATATATATATGTCTGTGTGTGTCTGTGTGTTTTCTGTGTGTCTGTGTGTTTTCTGTGTGTCTGTGTGTCTGTGTGTCTTTATAGTGAATTCTACTGTTTAGAAAGAATAATCTAATTTGTTGTAAATTGTTTGAGCTACAGTTATATGTAAATATAACGTGCAACAATGTATTGTCATAACTCTGTGCCGAGGACATACTTCAGAACGAGAGGTAACGCTCATTGTATTATTTCCTGGTAAAACATTTTATAAATAAATAAAATGTTACACATGAATTTACTGCAATGGGCTTTTTAATCTGCATCCAAAAAAAGACCATAATAGCTTCATGAAATAATAGGTTTATCTTGTACAGTATAGCGCTGACGGTGTACGGCATACAGTGCTGTCCCTGCCATCTATTTCTTTCGTGCCTGAGGCACAGGGAGATAACCTAACTGCCTACGGTCACAAGGCACTGAACAAGGCTCCCCTGCTTGTCCTTGTTTTTTAGTTGGTGACTTTTAATTACTCACTGAGCCATTCTTTCTGCCCACAATCCAGCAAGAGTATAGGGTGTCTTGTGGCATCCCTAATGGTTCTGATTTGCGGTAGTTTCCATGTTAACGGACATAGCCAAAAGATATAGAATTGGGCAGTATAAATCAATTTTGAAAACTGTCATTGGGATTTTAGAAACAACTAGTGACATGCAATTTAAGACACACACAGGCTTTGAAGAAGGCAGAGCTGCGAATCTTAGCACCCCTCTTACATTGCCTACCCCCGAAATAGTTTTACACGTTTGCCCCTTTCCTCTTAATCCCATCCCTACCCCCATCTTTGATGTGAGGATGCATGTGCAGTGTATAAAAGGGCTGTAAGGGTGAGTGTGGTAGGCGTGAGGAGGGTTAGTGGTGTGTGTGAGCAAGGAGGAAGGAATGAGTCTTTGAGCGGGGGTTCCCTTAGATTAATTCCTCAAAGGGTAACGCGATTTAAAAATAAAATAAAATACTGCCTTAAAGGACAGGGATGCTCTAGCAATTTCAACAATTGCAGAGGCGTAGCATTTCAAAATGTTCAATAGTGAATAGAAATAAAATATTACATTTCAATATTCTTTCTGACTTTGAACACTGCTGTAGGAATTAACGAAACAATTTTTATTTTTTTTAATATAAAGGATTTGGCATCAAAACTTAAAACTCAGCTGGAGGAGGCACGTCGGCATAGGCAGAGTCAACCTCAAGCACCGCCATCTATAACAGACAGAAAATCAAACACTGAGGTAAGGCATAGATCGTAATTGTGAATAAGGATCCCTTGGATTCACAGATGTAGCCGGCCACAGCTCTCTGGTGGAATATATTCCAATATACTGCAGCAGCACTGCCATCAAATCCTATGTAAATGTGCGATATTCTGGGATGTGGTATGTTATTTGGAGAACAATGTCACGTGCTGTCTATTTTCTCTATTTACTGTAACACGGTGCTGAATTTTTGTCTAAGTTCATAATTTGGAAACACTTAGGTTTCTATTCTGTGTATTTCATGATGTGCATTTCTTTACTGTATACAAAAGCTATGCTTTCCAAACACTACAAGGACTTAATCATCCATCCTTTGCTCTAAGTGGCGTTCTTTCTGGATCCATAACATGCCTTGTTCTTCTCTGAAAATTATTGGATTCCTTTACATTTTGCATGTAAAATACCAGTCTCTCTCCTATTGCCCATTTTTTCAGTGTACTGTACATACATGTTTGTATGAACTTGACAAACTCCATTACAATGAAGTATATATTACATTGATAATTGTCCTTTACCTTCTGCTAGAAGTGATACATTGGGCCATATTCATTAAACTTTGATATTACCAATACAAAATTGGCCAAAAAATTACATGCATTAAAAAATCATTAGTAATTATATTTGCACAAATATCATCCATGTTGACATCTCATGTACATGCTCTTTTTGTCCAATTTGATGCAGTACCGTCTGAAAACAGACGTTCACAAATTTCATAGACCATTTACTTGTATATCTCCAAATACCTAAACCTCACGTGGGGAGAACAAACACACAAAGGCCACAGATGATCTTCTTTTTTTATTTGCATACTTCCTAGGTATGTTTCAGGTGTGTTTAGTTTCCCCACATGGAGTATATTGTAGGTTAAATAGGTTCATGTATTTGGCGGTATAAAGGTAAATGGGCTTTCTACCACAGTAAATTGGTCTCCAACTCTGCCTCTCCTTTTTAACTTGAATTGCTTAAGTCAGGGGTGTGCAAACTTTTTAGTCTGCACCCCCCTGCCTGCTCTTGCACCCCTCCCCCCCCTCACCTTGTCTCTGGTGTTTTCTGACGTCATGTGACGTGTCGCCAGAAGCCACCGGAGACAAGGTAAGTGAGATATAGAGGCCTTGTGTGCTCCGGCATTTTATTGAAATGCTTTGGGGAAGAGCGCAGTAAAATCTTTTTCTCCAAGGTTTAAATGTAGGCTCTGTAAGCGCCGCACCCAAACCTCCGCCCCCTGAAAATTTTGCACATCCCTGGCTTAATGTGCTCTTAGGAAACCACTCAAAATGCCTTTTTTGTGGACCTTATTGCTATCCATCGTGAGTCCACTCATAATCTCCTTTCCAGTGTGTTCTGTTTTTCTCAGATCCTGTAGGCGATCTCTTGTGGAACCACCTTATCAGCTTTGTGGTACTGTATTGACCATGTTATGACTGCTAGATAAATGCAGGTGCACGGTTTTATTCTGATTGGTACCATTTCCTTACTTGCTGACCTTTTCTAGAGCCATGCTACAGCATTATGCTGATGAAAAAAAGCAGGTATGGTCTTCTTGCCCATGGCACCTCACCTTTAACCTAAAGAAGATCTAGTATGAATGTCTGGATAATGTGCCTGTCTCCTAAAAGGGCCATGTAAAAGCAAACAGGACATTGTCCCCGCTTTCTGCTGCTGGACACATTTGCTGCCATCTTAGATCTGTGCCTGTAGACCTACTCTAAGGATGCTTTTTTTTTTTTTATATATTTGTGATATGGTTGTAAAATACTGTATTTAATTTGAAGAGGATCATCTGAGCAGGATCAGAAGGTTAGTGGTAGGCGACTAATTCGTCACGACTCAGACCCAGGGTTTTGAAGTAAAAAGATAATTTTATTGATAGCAGAGTTCTGAGTGACAGCAGACTCTCACAGGAGATGTGCCACGCCATACAAACAAAGCAGCGTTTATTTATAGGCATATGCAGAGCCAAATGTGTCAGGTGACCTGAAAAATGCAATTATAACCAATAATCACTTTATACGGTCTTTCTCACCCCATCCCTTGCATCCTGTCGCTGCTCACATGATATACTGGCGCAGGCGTACCAGAATACTTAACCTTCACCCCCTGTTAAATATAAAATGCAAATGTAAAATGAAAAACATCTTTACAGATATTTCTACATTTCTCTATTTCGAGGAGACAGCCTACAGTATTTTCAGCAAAATCTTTTCTCCAAGGTATAAATGTAGGCATGTTAGGAATAGTGGAAGATATGCCAACAGTTATGCACTATTTATCCGGAGAAAAATGTCTATGATTTCAGTCACTACAGTCTATGCGATTAAGAAAAATTCTGTGCCTGAAATTCATGGAACAGACCAATTTCAATCACCAGTGGCAGCAATTCATATGCCTCTGCAAACTCTGGGTGGTATCACTCCTATAGCTGTATTCTTTGACTTGTTTTCACAGTGAGACTGATCTTTTCAGTGCTTTATGTAACCGGTTTCTGTTTTTCCACTGCAGAAACGTATGTGCATTTGATGAATAAGTCATGAGAGAATTACAGAGTTGGTTTACATTCAGATTTTGCTCATTGAATTAATAAGACAGTCGCCCTTGCATGTTTATTTTTTATATGGTAAATAGTTATTCACAATACTGTACAGTAGGATGTTTGTTTTTCCCTCTCTAGTGTTTTTTTTCTTTTCTTCCTCTGCTCACTGATTTAAACTATTTTGTTCTCACAAAATTTGTCCAAAAAATAAAATTATATAGCGGATAAGCCTCTGTTACTTAGTGACATTAGTAGACTTCAAAGAACCTGTCACTAAACCTGGTACCGAGACTCCCCTCTTAAGTCACAATGTCGCTAGAGTATGCAGGGCAGAATCTCCCTGGCCTATTCTTGGCAGCTTACCTTCAGCACGCCCCGCCAAGGTCAATTGCTGCGAGAACACGTGGCCACTCTGCTTCCCAACCGGAGGAGCTTGCTACCGGCTCCTTGCTGGAGCAAGAATATCAGCTGCCATGTGAGGCACTGCGCACGGATGTTTAACGCGTGCATTTCCGGCAGGACCAGAACGGCTTGTGCACGTGTAAGTATCTGTGAGGCAACGGTTGGGTAAGACACCCAGTTGACAGCTAACAGGAGGCAGGACCTTCTCACTCAGTCAGCTTGAGATATGAGGAGACCTACATATGCTTCCTGCAGAAGTCAGTCAGTCATATGAGCATTAGGTAGAGTTGATCAGGAAGTGTCTGTTTCTCTCCTTAACCTTGTTTTTCTTATGCTCTCTTTGTGCCTTGACCTCTGAGTTTCATTCCTATGTCTACTCTTGCTCCATCTTCCCCATCTGTGGGAAAAGCAGAGTCCCTTTCTGAGGAGATTGCTGCACGCCCCAAAAAAATTTCAGCAAACTTGAAAAACCTCAACTGTAATGAAAGACTGCAAGCAGGATCATCAGGCAAGTTATGCCAAATTTGTTTAAGGAAGATAGCCTTAGAATAGGCTGTAACTGTCATATTCTCTAGCTTGCTGTATCCATGCTTGGCCACCGGGACTGCTGCCACTCTCAATGTCTTTTTCTAGCCTGCAGTACCTATACTTGTCCACCGGGATTGCTGCTGCTAAACTAAGGAACATTCCAGACTCTGATACCTGACACCTCTGCACCTGTGCCCCACCTCTCAGCCTGCCAATATAAACCTCCCTTTCCTGTTCCTCCCTTGCCTGTTTATACTGGTTCCTTAGCTCCTGCAAGGTTCCTGTGTTTACTGCTGTGCTAGCTATTGCTATCATCCTGTTCCAGTTTCCTCGTTGCCGACCTCTGCTTGTTTCCTGACTTCGCTACCTGCCGCCTGCCTCGGACCCCTGCTTGTTTCCTGACTTCACTACCTGCCGCCTGCCTCGGACCCCTGCTTGTTTCCTGACTTCGCTACCTGCTGCCTGCCTCTGATCTCTGCTTGTGACCCCTACTTCGCTCCCTGCTGTTCCTGCCACTGGGATCCACTTCAGCCGAAGTCCAATCCTTGACAGTAACGCATGTCAGACTTCTTTTCCTGCTTTAAGACTTGTATAGTAGAAACATTAATCTTAGCCAGGATTTAAGCATTTAAGTGGCCTGTAAAAAGACCAAGACAAGAACAGTATGTTGACGTGGAATTAGATATATCTGGTAATGAATCGGAGGAAGAAGTCTGTTGATCTGAAACTCCCGACTAGCAAAGATGATCCACTAAGTGTTAACATGGAATATATATTATATATATATATATATATATATATATATATATATATATATATATATATATATATATATATATATATATATATATATATATATAACACACACTTTTGTTCTGCGTTGGACAAGTTATTCGGAAATATCGAAAAGAAAAATCTTCCCGGTCCATAAGATTATATCAGAGTTCATTAGTAGTGAATGGAGGGACCCTGACAGAA
Source organism: Ascaphus truei (assembly GCF_040206685.1). Classification (NCBI taxonomy): domain Eukaryota; kingdom Metazoa; phylum Chordata; class Amphibia; order Anura; family Ascaphidae; genus Ascaphus; species Ascaphus truei. Next base: position 382,596,947 of record NC_134485.1, read on the forward strand.
GAAATGCACTTCTGAAGCATTTCCAAAGGACGTATCCTTTTAAGGAGGAAAACGACGAATTGTGGGAATCCCCACCAAAGGTCGACGCAACAATCCCTTTAGAAGAGGCATCATCCGTCAAAGACACGATGGACCGAAGGATAAAGAGTTTATTGAAGATGTTAACTGCGGTAGACATGGCATACAGTCCAGTAATCGCAACGGCATGTATAGGCTGCTCTATGAAAATCTGTTTTTCCAATACCCAGAAGCCATGCATGGAGGAACATCACAACCACGTTGTCCTCATTACAAACATTCACCAAACATTTTAAATTAGATCTTCTAGCTTCAGCTGAAGTAAGTATTGGACATGGTCCTCCAAGCTATCATGCAATAATCTCCCTCTAACGTGTTTTGTTCTGGGACTGCTTTGTGACGTCCCTATGGTGATGCACTGTCAAGGAAACGAGAGAAACTGACATTTTTACTTACAATTAATTCTTTTTTTGTAGTCTTTCCATGGCAGTGCATCTTACAGTAGGTTCACTCCCAGGGTATTAATATTCCCTTCATACAGGCATACCCCGCTTTAAGTACACTCACTTTAAGTACACTCGCGAGTAAGTACATATCGCCCAATAGGCAAACGGCAGCTCTCGCATGCGCCTGTCATCACGTCCTGAACAGCAATACCGGCTCCCTACCTGTACCGAAGCTGTGCGCAAGCAGGGAGACTATAGAGCCTGTTACAGATGCGTTATTTACATCAATTAAGCACGTATATGACGATTGCAGTACAGTATATGCATCGATAAGTGGGAATAGGTAGTGCTTCACTTTAAGTACATTTTCGCTTTACATACATGCTCCGGTCCCATTGCGTACGTTAATGCGGGGTATGCCTGTATTTTGTTTTCCTTTCTCCTAAAATAACTGTACAGCTTTGCTAGATGTCCAAGTCAAGGAATAGAAGACAGGAAGTCTCCTTTATACACACCTATTGTCAGATTGTGTCCTACCTCCAGCTGGGAGTGATCTATTACCCTAAAGTGAGGCGCGGTCATGGAGAGACTGTGAGAATATTATTTCTCATAAGTAAAAATGTCTGTTTTTCTGACATAAGTAAATTGGAGTACGTGCAAAGGGCCACTAAAGTGGTGCGTGGGCTACACAAGGGGTGCTCAACTCCAGTCCTCAAGCCCCCCCAACAGGTCAGATTTTCAGGATATCCCTGCTTCAGAACAAGTGGCTCAATTAGTCCCTACTTCAGCACAGGTGACTCAATCAGTGGCTTAGTCTTTGACTGGGCTTGTGATTGAGCCACTTGTGCTGAAGCTGGGATATCCTGGAAACCTGACCTGTTGGGGGGGCTTTAGGACTGGAGTTGAGCACCCCTGGTCTACACCATAAAACTCATCAGGGAAGACTGAAGAACATTAAAGTATCAAGTCCCTGTACTTGTCCCATGAATCCACTACCCTTTTAGTGTAGTATTTCATCACGTTTACCGTAAGAGGACATGAAACCTAATGGTTGATGACACTTGGTATATTTTATGTGCTTATGAAGTATAGGAGGTGAAACAAATGTACCATGCTCTGATAGTACAGAGCCAACTGTTAAACTAAATGTAATGGGTGTTAATGTAATTCTGTTAAATAGCTATAGATCATCTTTATAAGGATGAATACGTTTCCATTTGTTTCTCCTGCACGTGCATTCAACGTAAAAAGAATGAACTTCACGTTTCTCGGTCACCTCTAATTTCTGACTTTGTGGTTCTTGGACGAGGAGCAAAGCTGATCATAAGGAATTCAGTTTCAGAACCCAACCAAGCATGTCTGCTAAGATTGCAATTGATTTTTAAATTACACTGCTAAATAGAATGAATAACGTATCTGCAACTATACACAAACTCGAGTTCCATTTTATACGCACCACAAGGTGTCCAAACAGTCAGTTTAGGAATACTTGGCGACCGTAATAATTATTGATAGTCCGGTTGAGGAGCAGTGAAACTTTGGAACAATTGCGATTTGCAGGCTGCACTTCTAGGGGCCTATTTCCTGGGACCAAAGTGCATTAGTATTCGTGAACTATTTAAGGTTAAGTTTGTCATTTGTTTTTGTTTTTTAATGATTTCCGCTGATCTATTTCCGGATCAAAGTGGTAGACCACATTTTTCATTGTTTTGTGCCAACTAATTATACTGCCTTCATTAGCCAACCAATTAGTTAAAGGATAGACAATAGGTATCATAATCCCTGGTGAAAATCTAAACTTAAAATACAATGGTAAATTGTTTTATTTTTGTGGCTTGCTAGAAGACTGAGATTTAGTACAGCATCACTTTACAGGGGAGCAGTGTCTCTGAAGAATACAGTGACATACCGGCAGTGGTATGTTTCATGGGTTAAGTATAAGTGACTAACCCCATTTCCAAATAATATTGTAAGGTTTTTTTTTTTTTTTTTTGTTTTTTTTAAAAAATTTTTTAATATTGATCTAATATTTTATGTAATGAGACTTTTTGTACGCTATTGAATATACAGGAACAATATTGAGCCAGACTTTTCTTCTTTAAGGGGTTAAAATGAATTATGTTATCACTAGGCAAAGAACCAAAGAGAAAAAAAACGTAATTATCAAATGTCGGAATTCAAGGGACCTGAAGAAAATAGAAACATACATTTTTACACAGGAAGCAAATAAGAGAAATTTGTACTTTATGGGGGATTTCAATTTTTTTAAGGAAGCCAATTACATTGATTCAATGTTTTCAATAACCTTTTTTTCCTGCATTGTGGAACTGCCCCTTTAAGTACTGAACTTGGTGTAGGATAACAGAAGTTGAAGTGACAGTATATGCTGTTTCAAAGTTGCAAAGTATCGCTGCTGCCTAAATGACTCATTCATTACTTTTTTTTTTTTTTTTTTTAAATGAGGTTCTACAATAATTATCTTGAGGCTTCATCTCACTAAATAATTAATGTACCAATTACACTTGTCTCTTATCTTTAATTCCATTATTTATTAACCGCTTAACGTATTGTTCCTGGCTTATCGTTTTCTAAAATGTTCTGGGAACCGTGATCCAGCATTACTAATTTAATACGGTACACCAATTTATTCATTATATATGTGCGCACTTAATAAAGCTAACATTCATCAACTAATTTTGTTATATTCGAACACTTGTTTTTTTTGCTGAAAAGAACACTTGTTTTATCTGAGATTTGTTCTTGAAGGCATAAAACTAGACTATATATACAGATTTGATCCATGCTCACCATAACAATGCTGCATGAAATGCAATAGTTGGTATGGTGTGCAATCTTTTAATGGTATTGTATTTTTCTCTGTCAATCTACAGTACCATTGTGTACAATTTTACAAGCTACCTTTGCAGCTCAGGTAAATGGGTCCATAACTCTGTACCCCAAGGACTCCACAGAGACATTATGTTCATGCTAAGAGGCTGTTGCACTCTGCAACCTGCTGTTTGTATTAGTTTGCGATTTGTGAAGTGGTTATAAGATAAATTTGGGGATAAGTTGTTCAGCAAAGAGTTTATAATGGAATATTTAATGCAATTGGATCTGGAGCTGCCAGACTTGTTTCCTGGGCATCTTACCATGTCTGAACATGTCACGGAAAGGGGACACATTCTCTACATAGGTAGGGACAGGTTCTGTAGTTTAGGAGAGATGATGTCCACCTCTGACACCCTTTAGTTGTAAGGAATTTTGTACTGTCCTCTATAAGTATATTCGGTAGCATACCGAAGGGGATTATATTCCTACCGTGACTCTGGGAGAAGCTACGCAGCCAGGGAGCAAGATTTCCTGAGCTGGTTCTGGACTGGAAGGAATAAAATTAAAGGAGCCTAAATCTTCCATACCAAGGGGAAGATGGTTTAACAGCATATTGAATATGGGTATATGTTCCAACAGAAGTAGCACATATCCTTCTTGTACTACGCAGTTGGTGCTTAGATAATCAAGAACCTATATACCAGGCATAAGGTTACGTTTGGGCTATGCCGGTCATTGTTTGTAGAAAGGCTTCAGCCATTTTGGTGGTTGGACATGCGTAGCCTTTTAGAAATGTTCCTCTCACGAGTTACACATGTCTCAGAGTGACAACGCATGCTAGTTAAACGGTATGGGAATTCACTCAGAACTGTTTATAACCCAATGTGTGGGTGGTCTATATGTACAGCTAGGACGAAACCAGTATCAAGAGTAGGTTTATCGACAGAGGTAAATCTCCAGTCACTATTTGCAGTGTGTATTGCAAGGTGGGAGGCTTGCTACAACAGCAGGCTAGTTGAGTTAGTATAATTTTTTACCATTGTAGTGGAAATATTTATAAAAATAGGTGCAACACGCTAGAGGAGGTCCTCAAGACATTCAAACTGATGTAATTGTTCTTTTTTGCCCCCATTTGAACATTCAGAAATTTGGTCTATAGAATAACTGTCCTATAAAAGTAATGCTTATAGTTGATGTTATATCAGTGATGGCACCACATTTTTCATGTAAAATAGTTTGAGAAGATAATCCCATCTCTACATATATGTCTACCAAGCAGGCCAAACTTCACACTTTGGATCTGTTCAGGGCAGTAAAAAAATCTATTTGTGCAGGACACAGGAATTCAGAAGCTTGATTATTTTTAAGGCTCGTTCTATGAAGCATCGTCTTCGTCAGAACTGTCAAGTTTAATTGAAGGACATGTTTTGGTGTGGCATCATAATGTTGTCCTGCTTAGCTAGGGAATTATTCAAGGTTATAGTTACTGGGTCAGTGGCTAGATATCTCTCCTGAATTATTTAACCTGGTCCACATGAATAGGGATTATTCACATAGCATGTGATGCCATGGGATCTAACCGGAAAAGAGAGTAGTGGTACAGCAAGTAAATATTCTTGGCTAAATCTTACGCTCCGGCTGGGGTTTAAAGCACTTGCGCCACGCGGGCCCAACTGGAGTGGCTACCGGCACTCCCTACAGCGGTCTATATCTCTAGAAGCAGGGGTTCTCTGGAGCTGAAATGAATAGAGTTCACCTCCTGGAGACCCCCTTCTAAAGTACAGTATAGAAAAATAAAAATAATAAAACACAGTAAAACATTATACATTAATCCCCTTCATTACCATAGTGGCAAACTGCTAAAATAGTGAAGGGGTTAACCCCCCCCCCACTCCCCCCTCACCACCAGGAGGTCTAACTACCCACCTCAGGACAACTACCACCTTCATCCTCCCCCTCTAGCCCTGACAACCCTCCCCACCACCACACACAGTAATGGGCAATAGCCCTATTAGCCAAATATGGCTAACAGCGCTTTTGCCCATGTAAATATACACAACAGTAAAATAAAATACAAATTACAAAACACATTACAATCAAAACAAACACTAGCCATGTAATCCATTGTCACTGTGGCTACCTACTACCTAACTCACATTGGCAATCAATAGACACCCTATAGTAAATAAATGCTACTTATCCATGCAAGGATCAAGGCCGTCTGCCGCCGCCACCGCCGCCTCGTCCTCACCAGCAACAAGATCGAGCCGATGCCCAACCACTAAAACGCTATTGGACAGTAACCGCTAAAATAATCAAGTGGTTAACCCCTCCCACTACCTCCCGGGAGGGCTAACCACCGACCCCGGGGAAACTACCACCTTCACCCACACCTCTACCGCCAACAAACCTCCCCACCACACAGTAATGGGCAATAACCCTATTAGCAAAATATGGCTGAGTGCTTTTGCCCATTCAGAAGCAACCAAAATAAACGATTTAAAAAAAAACAAATACAATACACAGCAAAAGAAAATCCATATTACATTAAAAACAAACAATAGAAAAAACATTTATTTTTTTTCTGTCAGATTTTCTGTGTACCAGTTTGTACTGTATGTATATCTTGGATAAAGCTCAAAATCCTCCAAAGAAAAATTAATCCCAAAATACTAAATAGTTATGCCCTTTACAACACTGATAATACTTAGAATTCTGGAAAAGGGAAAGGAGCATCAGTTAAATGTAAATTATTCAGGAAGAGGGAAGAAAAGATCATGAAGGATATGAGAATCAGACAGAAAAAAAGCCAGGAAAATCCCAACGGCTAAGAACGATAAGCCAATATCTCAAACTTTCCATCTAAGAACGATAAGCCAATATTTCAAACTTTCCATCTAAGAACGATAAGCCAATATCTCAAACTTTCCATCTAAGAACAAATATAGCCGACACCAACCACTGCTATTTCCATAGTGAGGGTAAAATATGACTCCATTGTTATTGCAGTTAGCTTCTATCAAAGCCAAGTTTGCGTGCTTTGTGTGCGCTCACGGGTAATCTCATCTTTCTATTACTACGTGTAGCTTTTGGCTACAAAGTGATACGTTTTGTGCGAGCAGCACTGTGCTACCAACTGCAGTAGTGATATGCAGAGGGGGGATTTAGTTGTTTTTTTTTTTTTTTTTAAACTGAACCAATCTCTGTAATTGGGAGGCGTGCTAAGGATATCCAGGGGAAGTTGATCAAGGTTTGCAATTAACTTATTTTGATCTTAAATCCTTTTCCCTTTACAAATTATTCGATGTTGGCCATAGTGCTCTCCTTGCCGCCTCCTGCCTATAGTAGGGGTTTTAAATGCTCTCATTTGGGTTACACAAGTCAGACATGTTTACAGGATATCCAGCAATATTATTTTAAAATGCAAGTCTATTATGTTAATTCCTTAAATCTGATATGCCTGTGTCCCCAAGGAGAGGCATTTAAACCAATGTCCTGTAGCATGAGTAGGAGCATGCACTGTAATTCACTTTCATACTAGTCGGCAACACTTGCAGAATTTTAGAGCTGTTTTCTTAAATGCTAGAGAGCGTTTTGGAGATTGCTTTTTAAATAATTGCACTTTAATTAAAGATACCGTAGCTCCGCATCCCATTTCAAAATCTGCTTTTAACCAATTCAGTGTTTGACGTGTGTTGCTGTCCCTTAAAAAGTTAATCATGTGACAAAATATATATATTATGTTTGGTACATTTCTGAACAAATACCTATATTAAAATTGTATTTTTTAGTTATTTTTTTTAGTTTACAGCTGTTAACGTAGAGAGAGAGAGAGAATTAAAATCCAACTGCCCCTCCTTCCAGAGGTAGCGATTTAGGTGGGATATTACAGCAGGAAACCTATCCAGGGGAACAGAAGACAGCTTAAATAGGAAATGGATCAAGGGCAGAAGGTGGTGTACAGGGGAAACCGGAAGCATCGTGGACTTCTTCTTCTCTGCTCTCTCTGTGTAGCTTTTGCCGACTGGTGCGGCTCGGTAGGATTAACGCAGCAGGAGTCCCATCCAGAAGCAGGCACACCTGCTGTGTTAATCCTTATGGGAAATTAGTCTACTGAGTTTTTGGGTGTTTGGAAGCTGCGATCAGGCCGCAGTCAAGCTCCCTTCAGCTGTAGTTTTTCCCCCCGGCCAAATTACAAATAAATGTGACCCCATCTGTATAAATAAAGATATACATACTGATTGAGAAGACTGATTAAACAAGTTGCAATGCTTGGGATTGAACTCTTAATGTGGTGAAATGGATAAGACATTGGTTGAAGTATAGGCGATAAGATTTTGGTAAAGGGTGTACTTTCTGAGGAGCGGAAGGTAACCAGTAGCGTACCTCAGGGATCTGTACTGAGACCTGTGCTCTTTAATATCTTTATTAGTAACATTACAAATAGTTTGTAAGGAAAAGGTATACCTTTTTGCAGATGACACAAAGCTCTACAAAAAGGCATACTTTCCCAAGATCTGCAACATGTTTGACGCCCCAGGGGGAGTACACAAAAATGGCTTATGATTTAGGTAGAGATGAGGAGTGGCCAAGAGTATGGCACCTACAATTTAGCGCCCAAAAAGTTAAAAAATAATGCAATTTGCTCACAAAAATCCAAAGGCAGAATGCAGGATTAATGGAATTCTGTCAACTACTATAGAGGAAAGGGACTTGGGAAGTCATTATTTTGGCATAAAAGTAGCCAAGAAATGTAACAAAATGCCAGCAGGGTGTTCAGTTGTACAGGGAGATGTATTGGCATCGGAAGGAGAGGGGTGGGGGGGGGGGGGGGGTGCCACTTTATAGATCATTGGTGAAACCTCACCTAGAGTACAGTGTTAATTTATTTATTTATTTATAAAATATTTTACCAGGAAGTAATACATTGAGAGTTACCTCTCGTTTTCAAGTATGTCCTGGGCACAGAGTAAAACAAATAATACATGGCTACAAATACAGTTACATAAATGAACAGGGTATACATTATATACAAGACATTGCGTGCACAGTTAAAGAAAATATATATTATGTGCGTATGAAACAGTTACAGACCAGATTAAAATGTGAGACAGCCATAGAATTTCTGGAGACTATACTGTATCTCCGGAAGCATGCAAAAAAGGGCAACTAATGATGGTGCACGATCTACAGCATAATAAATAATAATAATAAACTTGATACTTTCTACAATTCAATATGCCGTTTTGTCCTCCAATGCGACTACAACACACATCACTGTGAAATGCTCAAAGAACTAGATTGGTCATCACTTGAGTCTAGGCACAAAGTCCGTCTTTACTTTCTTTCCTTCAAATACTTCCTGGGCAAGCTCCTCGGATCTACCACATGCAGCACTTATCTGAGATCTGACTCCAAAAGACTGTTCATGGTCCCAAGGTTCAACAAAGTATGCGGCCGCTCCTCCTTCTCTTACCGTGCACCCCAAAACTGGAACAGTCTACCGTAAACTCTCACAGCCGCCACCAATCTAAGTTCTTTCAAAACTAAAGCTGTCTCACATTTTAATCTGGTCCGTAACGGTTACATTCGCCTATAACATATAGTATCTCTTAGGCTAAGGCCCCGGTCACGGCGCTCTAATGCGCGCCCGCGCTTTTGGCTGTGCGTTCCGGCGATTCCCCGGTCTGCAGCTCACTGCAGGAGCAGAGACCGGGGGGGGGGGGCGTGGCGGAGGAGTGACGGGGGCGCGGCCATGACGTCACCCGGCAGGTTCGCCCTCATTGGCTGAACCGCCGGGGGGCGTGCCTAGCCGCTCGACGCGAGTTCCTGCTCTCAATTCTATTGAGAGCAGGAGTAGCTCTCGCGCGAGTGCTGCGGCCCCCCCTCGCAGCGGGCCCGGCGCCATTGCGGGGAGGGCTCTCGTGAGCGCAGCGTCCACCACAGCGGACGCTGTAGCAGGCAGCGGGGGCAAGGCCTTAGGCTGAGTCAATGCTCCCTGCTTGCTCGCTGAGGCTCAGGGAAAGCGGGTGCTTTCCCTGGCCATGAGGTTGCTTACCGCACGCGGCGTCAGGGGGCGGGCGCGTCACTGGCCGGGGGCGGGCCAGTGACGACACGGAGCTGGTTCGCCCTCATTGGGCGAACCGCTCACGTGACCGGCCTGTCGCGCCGGCAAGCGGGGAATTTTAAATTCCCCTAAGACCTGCGCTTCCGCAAGCGCGCGGAAGCGCAGGTGAGCCCCTACTGAAGCCGCTCTAATTGCGGCTGTAGGGGCTCAGTGCTGAGCGGGAGCGTGCCTCAGCACGCTTCCGCCAGCAAGCGGTTAACATGGCCGAGGCCTTACTGTGCATGCAATGTCTTGTATATAATGTATAACCTAGCTCACTTAAATTAACTATGTCTTTGTAACCATGTATCTGTCATCATAACTCTGTGCCCAGGACATACTTGAAAACGAGAGGTAACTCTATGTATTACTTCCTGGTAAAACATTTTATAAATAAATAAGACTTGTCAGGAAAGACTACAAAACCTTTATCTGTACAGTTTATAGGAAGAGAGAGGTGGGATTTGATATAAACATTCAAATATATAAAGGGATTCAACAGAGTACAGGAGGGAAGCAAAGTCCAAAGAAAAAGGTTGCTAGAAAGAGGCCATTTATGAAGCTGGAGTGTGGCAAGCGAAGGGGGAATCTGAGGAAGTACTTAACAGAAATCTCGGTAGATTCGTGGAATAGCCTCTCAACAGTGGACCCCCTGCTTCCCGAGTTATAGGCCCCATTATGGGGTGCCGGTATCCCAGCCATGTTTAAATTAGTACAGGTGGATACTGGCACCCCATAATGGGGCCTGTAACTCGGGAAGCAGGGAGTCCCCGGACCTGTAATGAATGCTGTTCTACTTTGGAGACCCCTGCTTCAGTACTGTTATTAAAATAAAATAAAAGCTGTGCAATTGCCTGTTAGAGTTGCACAGGGAGAGTGACTGATTTCCACAATGTGCTCTGTCCCATGCCCGCGGACGCTTGCTAGATAGGAAAGACTGCATCCCTATCTTTTTCGATACATCACTGACATTAGTTTACTATGGTCCACAAAGGGACAGCCCCTTTAAATCCCGAAACTTACCACAAACCGTGTGCTTATGTTATGTTGCATTAATTATCTACTTAAGCACACGGTTTGTGGTAAGTTTCGAGATTTAAAGGGGCTGTCCCTTTGTGGACCATAGTGAACTAATGTCAGTGATGTATCGAAAAAGATAGGGATGCAGTCTTTCCTATCTAGCAAGCGTCCGCGGGCATGGGAAAGATAATTAATGCAACATAACATTGGAGTAGTATTAGAGACTCAACATCAGCATATTCAGACATAACTTAACATGTGGAGCTTAAAGCTGCAGTTCAGTCTTTTTAATTTATTTTTTTACTTCAATAGTTTCATGTGTGCAATCTCTAATTACCTAAAGAACTGTATAGCTGCAGGTCAATTCGTTCTCCATGTATTGATCAGCGAAATTTGGTGACATCATTAGTGAAGGGATCTGTTTTTCTTCTGCTTCTGTCTCTCAGTGGAAGCTCATGAATATTTATGAGCACTCCTGCACTGACATGTGCTAGAGGGAGGGCAGGTCTGACAAAGGGGTGTGCCAAGGCTTGTGACATGACATGAAGGGGCAGTGCCTTAGCAAATGGTTGTTAAAATAGAATACAAGAAAATTGGTCTTTTAAAGTTGTTTTTTTAAAAACAGAAAATGCTAAAAGTATTTTTTCTTACTACAGAACTGATTTATTAAAAAAAAACCACATGCAGGATATTGACTGAACTGCAGCTTTAATGCCTTTTCTCAAAATCTTATCAATGTTGTGCAGGTTCTGATTTATGATTATTTATTTTTAGATTGGGTATAACTCTACATTTATCACATGCATGGCGGTTGCATTTTATAGGAAGACAACTCCTTGTTTATAAATATTATTCGAGATGCAGATCTTATTTTCATGTAAATACTAGGTGCCTGTTTGCTACTCAGCTGTGTTCACTTCACCGTAGACACTCTTAGAAACAACACCAGTCGCAGCTAAATTCTATAGTTTTTCTATGATAACCTTGAATCAAAACCAGTCTTTTCTTAATGGGGTTTATATTAACAAATTCCATTTATTTCTAAACAAAATGATGTATGAATTAGACAAACAATGAATAATTAATAGTCAGGGTATTTGCAAAAGTAATTGAAACCCTGGTTTTATCAGCTAAATTAAAGAGGATAATTAGAATCAGGTGTTTAAATAATTAGGTAGATCCTCAGCGGTGGAGATCAGAAACTTGGAGTTTGATCTTCACCATACAGGTGTATGGAAACATGTCATGCCACAGTAAAAAGAAATCTCTGAGGACCTCAGAAAAGCAGTTATTGATGCTCATCAGTCTTAAGGGTTACAAAAAAAATTCTAAGGATTTGGGACTCCACCAATCGTCAGTCTGCAAATGGAGAAAGTTCAAGTCCACCTTCACTACCCAGGAGCGGCCTGCCTACCAAAATCTCTCCAAGAACAAACTGGCAAATCATCCAGAAAGTAACAAAGAACCCCAGACTAACATCCAAGGCCACACTCGCCTTGGCTAATGTGAGTTTTCATGACTCAACTATCAGAAAAAGATTTAACAAGAATAATGTTCATGGAAGGATAGCCAGGAGGAAACCACTGCTCTCTAAAAAGAACATTACTACCATCTGAAGTTCACCAAAGAGCCCATAGATGATCCACCATACTTCTGGAACAATATTCTCTGGACAAATGAGTCAAAGGTAGAAATTTTTGGCCTCAATGAAAAACATTGTGTTTGGCGAAAACCAAAACTGTGTTTTAACAGAAGTATCTCATCCCAACCGTCAAGCATGGTGGTGGTGTGTGATGGTTTGGGGCTGCTTTGCTGCCTCAGGACCTGGATGCCTTGCCATCATTGACACAACCTTGAATTCTACATTGTATCACAAGATTCTAGAGGAGAATGTCAGGCCATCCATCCGTGAGTTGAAACTGAACCGAAAGTGTCATCCAGCAAGACAAAGATCCTAAATATACAAGCAGATCTACAAAAGAATGGCTGCAGAAGAGGAAATTCCACCTTTTAGAATGATCTAGTCAAAGTCCATAACTAAACCCCATCTAAATATTGTGTCAGGACATGAAGCGAGCTGTCCAGGCAAAGAAGACCCCAAATGTCACTGAGATGAAGCAGTTCTGTAAGGGAGAATGGGCCAAAATTCCTCAAAACCGATGTGAGAGACTGACCAGTAGTTACAGGAAACATTTCATTCAAGTCATTGCTGCTCAAGGGGGCGCCACCAGGTAGTGAATCTAAAGGTTCACATTCTTTTTCACACATGGATATTGAATGTTGAATAATTTGTAGCCAAATAAATGTTGAAAAAGTATTATGTTTTTGTGTAATTTGTTTGATCAGGTTATCTTGATCTATTATTATTACTATCTTATATTAAGATCTAATAATATTTTATGTTTGAAATATGGGAAATTATGTGAAAATCGTAAGTGGTTCACAAACCTTTTCACGCTACTGTATGTTGACGTGTTATAAATAATATGAAAGACTACATTATAACATTTCTAAATTATGTCAGAATAGTTTTGTATGTATTGCCATTTGGAGAAATAACGTTTTTGTTGGTTATTCCTGCTTTGCATCACATGGCCCGTCTGAATACGCTTAATCTAAAAATAATTGCATTTACCGTATTTAATTTAAAAAAAACCCCATGTTTTTATTGATCATTTCTCAGGGTTATGGGGTACAGAAATAAGAAAAGGGAAGGTAAAACAAAATTGATGCAATTGAATTCTCAAAGTGGGCATGTACGGAAGAGGTTACGGGTGGGGCGGGGGTGTTTAGGGGAAGGGAACAAGGATCCCACACACATGCTGTATCACACCCAAATGGGCAAGAGAACAGGTCTAGGTGGGCCAAGAACAAGTGGGGGTTGGGAAAGGAGACATTTCAATGGACATTGCACTGTTTCCATAGCCGTGTCTCTGCAAAGTTAGCGGTTAATGTTCATCTCGTGATGCTCTCTACATCACTGTACACAGATATTTACTATAAAACGTTTGACATTTACATTTTCAAAGTGGGCATTTTCAAGCAATTATATCCGTGTATATACAGTAGACAAAGGACTATGTCGTAAAACGGGGTCGAAGCGCGCCAAGCAGGGTCATTTCCTTACTTTTTTAATATCTCCCAAGAATAACATTTCTAACGCTGCATAGAAAAAAATAATATTGGGCTTCTGAGGTAAAATGAAAATGCAATTGGTTTCAGGCACCACAAAAATATATATATGTGTTTGAAAAAATGCTCCAGTTTTATTTTGTTGTTCACAATTTTCTACCTCCTTGTTTTTAAGAAGTAATGTGGGAAAACGAATTGCACAAAAGCAGCCGAGAAGATAGTTGTTGATTAAAAAAAGAAAGGGTTGGGGTGGTGGAAAGCTTGTTTTTATCTGATTATTCTAGTCTTTCTGCAGCTATCATTGTCTAAATGTTATTTATGTTCTTTATCCTGATCCCATCTTAACTGGACAGTGTCAGCGCCTTGAATCATAACAATGAGACACCATTTTAGAGTCCTGCAGAGAATATAGCTGCCAGAGGGATGTAGTTCATCTTCAGGCAGGAATGAAGGTGGAGGGAATCTTCGGAGCAGTATTTTTACCCCAGAGAGAGAGAGAGAGAGAGAGAGAGAGAGAGAGAGAGAGAGAGAGAGCAGATGTCTTAAGGCATGCCACACAGGCAAACTCCTGGACAGACCTTTAAATATTGTAGTCCTCTGTATCCTACTGGGAAGAATTTGGTTTAAATGTAATTTGTTTAGCCCTAAGAATTGAATTCAGTAGTCTGAATAGCTGGACCAGTGGGAAATCCTGGAATCAGATGGCTACTGTGATTCCTAGAAAATACCTACAGTTGCATGGATCTGAAGTAGATAATGGTGACGGGAAAAAGTTCCCTGTCACGTATACATACAGGTTTATTTAATCAAAATGTATATTTTGCTAATTTTTTAAATTATAACTGGAAGACAAGATTTAAAACCACTTGCTCGCTGCTTTCTGTTATCCGGTTCCTTTGTTCACCATGCAATTCCTTGTTAGACCTATCTCATTTCTTTAATTTACTTATTTCGCTGTTATGTCTGTTCACAAACCCTTTTCTAAAGGGGATTAATTACTTTGTTTAAGGGTAAAACCTGAGAGAGTTTTTAATTAGCAATGAAAGTTAAAAGCCTTCTGAACTATACATTTGAATTGCGTGAATAGTTTAGCATGCATTGTAGAAAACGTCCAGCTTGCCAAAGAAAGTACTGTACTTCACACAAATGTTTGATTCAAAATTATAAATACTATAATGTATTTAACAAAGATGAATATTTTATTCTGTATGCCACAGAATATGTAAGGGCAATGCATAATGAAGTTGCACTTGCACATAAATATGTGCCTGCACATTTAATGTTTTTTTTTTCTTACATGTTCTTATACATATTCTGAAAGAATTTTACGCTTATTTTAGTTTATTTTTTACTTTTATTGTGTCCCTCTTTATTTATAGGGAGCAAGCTTGAAGGAAGACCACGAAGTTCTCCTCGTCAGAACAGATCAATCAGGACGAGCATGGCCAGTGAATGCTATGGCAGATCCACTGGAGCTGAAAGGAGGAAGAAGAAAGAGACCGATGGTATGTCTCGCATTTTGTGGAGTGTGGTGGTTTGACTCTCTGCAATACCATGTTATTGGTGCTTGTAGTGGTTACCTTTTACATAACGAGAATTGTGGTTTTGTGTGTTGGGTCTTGTAAGAGGTCAGCAAAGATAAGACTTGCTGCACATCAATATACACAAGTGAAGTATATTGTATGCACATATTCATAGAAGTTCATGGAAAAAGAAGGGTGGGTTGCCGTATTGGTTCTTTCATGTAGTAAAGGAACATGAAGCATTGGGTGGTACTGTATGGAACCTGAAGAAGAACCCTGTTATGTTTGAAAGGTTGTAACTTATCAGCTACTGTAGCTGTTGGTCCAATGAAAAATATTATACCTTTCGAACATTAATTGAAAATATACAGAAGAATGATGGAAAAACTTAAAGGAGCAGTTCCTACTATGCTGGGTTTTCGGAGGACTGCAGAGCTGAACTGCATTAATTTCAGCTCCAGCCACCCCCTGGTCCCTGAAGATACATACCATGGAAGGTACTATCCCCTCCAGGGAAAACCACCTGGAGGTCTAAATCTCCTGCGTCATTCGCGCCAGTAGCAAGCTGTAACATTGTTGGGTGCAGCTTCCTGCTGGCCCGCGTGATGTGGGGGATTTAAACCTCTAACAAATACCATCAACATCTTCTCCGATAAGTATATCAGGAGGCAGGGGGTCCCTACAGCTAAAATTAACATGGTTCAATTCTAGAGACCACTGCTTCCTATACATGTAAGAAAAAAAAAAAAGGGGGGGGGGGAGAGGAGGCTGCTTTAAAGAAACTGCACATGTTTATGTGTACTGATGTTTGCGCACTGTTTTGTAGTGACTGTTAATGCAGATTTAAAACTGTTCATTAAATGAATGCATTTTTGTGTTGAAAGGTTTGTATCTGGTTTTGTTTTGAGTATTTGGGAACGTCACATCTAGGACATCATTTTTGCATGACCTATGGTGACATGCCTTTATATTTATTTTCTGTATGTGGAATCAAGCATGTTGTAGGTATCCTGCTTTTATCATCTAGAACAGGGGTGCACAATATTTTTCCCCTGCACCCCCCTGCCTGCTCTCCTCCCTTGCTTGCACCCTCTGCCCCCCCACCCTCCCCACCCCGATTGACTCTGACGTCAAATGGTGCCGCAGGGATGTGACAGCACGTTGCCATGGCAACGCGACGTCGTGACCCTGGGTTACCATGATGATGCGTCACTTGAAGCCATGGTAATTGAGTTAGAGGCCTTGCATGGTCCCCCGGCATTTAATTTAAATGGCAAGTGGGAGAGCGGGGGACCTCTGTAACTGCCGCCCCCCCCCTCCCAGAAAACCTTGCACGCACCCCTAATCTAGAAGAAGTAAGATAATAGCATGCAGTGACCCCCTGCAGTCTATCCTCACTAAACAAGAAGAAAAAAATAGTCATGAAATCGGTAATAGTATTCAGATTATTGGGTAGTCTGAATTTCTGCATTGGGGAGTCTTATTGTCATTAAATGCATACAGTACATGACATGTCAAAACCGGTTCTATTGCAAGCCATAATATAGACCATAATTGAGCCTAACTTTCCATTCCAATCTCTCTATTAATGCTTATGTTTCCTGTTAATGTTCAATTTCTTTGAGGGCTTTTTAATTTAAGTTTTCTTTCCTGGGAAATATTCGCTTCAGCGTGACACATGCATTAAATATTCAGTAGATATGACTGCCTGAAACCAGTGCATCATTTTTGTCAGACGTGATTATGCGTTTCTTCACTTCAGTTCTATCACTTTCAGGACCAGAGGAGACAGCAGCCACCTGGCTATGTAGGCAATTAACCTTTAGAGTGCCCTAATGATGTACATGGCATGACATATATGTCATGGGCACTTGTTTTCTAGAGGCTGACCATTCTAATCAAAACGGAAATAGTGCTCCGGTGGGGTAGGGAGAGAGCATTGTGGCCATTCAAACAGACTCCAATATTCTATTTTCTATTGGGATACTTGATGGTGACTTGATATAAAAATGAGTAGGTTTTTCACATCTCAGCCCTCTGGTTGTAGATACATATCCAAGTTATTGATGTTTCAAAAGTTATAGCTGGTTGAAATCATAACTCTCTCCTACCTAATGTAGTGTTGACGCTGACTTTGCTCCATAATACGTGTTCACTTTGAGCCTCGTAGGTGGGGTGAATCTCTTTATTGCTATTCAGACGTCATGATAGAGTTCTTTCATTTGCAAATCTTTTAGCATGCAGTATTTGCATTAAATTGTGGTAAAATATAACGTAAAGATTAAGAGCAAAAAAATAGCTATAGTGGGAATTCAGTGGTGCAGATAAATCTCATTCTGTTTGGATGTGAAAGAGAGAGGAAACAGAGAGGACATGTAAAATTAAGAGCTCATTGAACTGGTGTTGAGGGGGGGGGGGTAAGAAAGTAATACTGACGAGATAATTTTTTGGAAGTGCTGGATACTCTGCATTTATGAGGCCTTTGCATGTCTGAGATCATTTTGGCACTTGAGCTAGCATCCTGGAATAAATGCTAATTAAATATTGCTTTGTGTATTCTTTCTATAGCGTATCAAAATAAGATATTTTTTTCTTTCTAGTTTACCAAGTATATCAAACAAATGTGTGAGTACACAATATTGTTTCGTACACTGATTAATTCACATGATCTGTTACTGATCCTATAAATCAATCTTCTAATCAATGAATAAAAATGTAGCATGTCACGTGTAACCTGCAACGTCACAGGAGTCCGTTGAATAGAAACTTCTTTTCCGTGTTATAGGTTGCTACTCATGTTGAGAAAGAGAGAGTCCGGTACTTTCATGATGATGATAACCAGAGTCTCCAAGATCTGGTTAAGAAAGAAAAGATGGGAACATCTGAAGACCAAAACAAACTGTTTATGCGAATGGCATCCAAGGTAACTTTTTAGTTTCTGAAATCTTTGTAATGACATGGGAAAGAGATAAACCAGTACAGTTCGTTAACATGTCAATCCCAGTAACTTTACAGCCAATCATGTGACTGGTTAAGGACTAATTGTGTTGCTCTGAATATTGTTACTGTATTTACATTCGTATACGTTTTAGTAGTGTTGAGGTTCATAGAATTTGACGCCAAAAAATAAACACATAGGGCCTCATGCAGAGAGCAGCGCTATTTAGAATTGGAGAGGGGAATAAAATTTAGCTTTATTGGAGAGTTTTTTTCTCCATATGCAGAAAGGGCATAAAACTGCATTTACAATCCTTTCTGCATATGGAGAGTTTCAACCAGCGCTATGAGCGCTGTTGAAACTAGTGGGAAAGAAATCGATTTTTTTTTTCTCCTCCACCGGCTGCGGAGCGCCAGCTGCTTGGTGGAGAGGAAAAATGTTGAAAATCGCGCCAAAAACAGCCACTAGATGGCGTTCGCGGCTCTCTGCATACGGCCGTTTTAAACACTGGAGAGATTAGGATCTCTCCAGCCGCGCGGCGAGTTTCAAGGAAAAAAAAAATGGCGCTTTTTTTAAAACTTGCCATTATCTGCCTTTCTCAAGGCAGAATTCGCCAAAACATGCCGCTTTCCCTGTTAGCGCTGCTCTCTGCATGAGGCCCTTAGTCCACCTTCCCATTTTCTGATCTGTTGCAAAAACCCTATTTCATCCTAGGCATTCTTTCATATTTATGATAGCCTTATGTCGTTCCCGTATTGTATTAGCCTCAACTACCTCTCTTTGGAGGCTATTTTTTGAATACACCACCCTTTTTGTCAAGAAGTACTTCTTCACGTTTCCTCTAAGCCTCACACCTTCCAGCTTAAAAGCATTACCTCTTCTAGCAGTTTCTTTGAAATAGGCTTCTCCCCTGTACCTTGTTGAAACCCTTCATATGTTTGAAAGTTTAAATCAGATACACCATCTCGCAGCTCTCCAAGCTGTACATGTTGTGACTTTCCTTATTTTTTTTTTTTTTTTTTTTTTTTAACATTTTTATTAGGAAACAGGCAAGTTTACAGGCAAATTTCACATCACAGTATCCTAATACACTTTAATTTTCAAATTTTCCATACTGGAGGGGGGGGGGGGGAGTGTACCGCCAAGAGTGGCGCGACCTCTGGGTCACCGGGTGACCAGGGGAGCGAGAGGTCTGAAAAAGAGAGGGGGGGGGATAAGAGGGGAGGGAAGGGTGGGTATGGGGATGGGGGGAGGGGGGGGCGTCCTTCAGGGTGTGGCCTGGGTGGTCATAGTTTCTCCTATTGGGTTCTCTCGGGAGTCAGTGAGTCTCCCAGGGTTCCCAGATTTTGTAATGACTTGTAGTCTTGCGTTTGAGAAACGCCGTCAGACGTTCCATAAGCATTACAGTACCGACACACTTTATTGCAGTGTGGTCGGTACCGCAAGCCGGGAGATTTCCCGGCTTGCTAGTGGACGCCCCTCCAGGGGCTCCCCGAGGGAGCCCTGGTGTCCCGCGATCGCGGGACAGCGGCAGGGGGATCCGGGGGACCCGGCGGACCCGGCAGCGGTAGGGAGAGCGCCCCGATCGGAGGGCGCTCTTCCGCTGCTTCGGCGCGCGCCCGTCACACTCGGGCGCGCGCCAGGCTACTGCTGCGGCCAAGAACGGGCAAATGCTCGAATAAACTTGGCCGCAGCAGTACGTCGTCTATTCTTCTCTTAACCGCCTGGATAGAGGGGGGAGAGATCTTTTTCCAGGAGAATGCCACAGAGCACCTAGGCGCGGTAAGGATGGAGGAGATTAATTTTCCTACTGGGCGGTCAATTTCCTCAATTGGCCTGCCCAGGAGGAAGGTCAGTGGATCTGGGGCTAATGTGAGGCTAGTTACCTCTCGGATTAAAGTTTGGATAGAAAGCCAAAATTTTTGGATTTTTGGGCATGACCACCAAATGTGGGCCATGTCTCCTCTCTGTCCACAGCCTCTCCAACATAGATCTGAGGCCAGGGGGTAAATTTGCTTCAATCTAACTGGGGTAAGATACCAGTGGAACATGATTTTGTAGATATTCTCTTTTGTTGTGGTACAGATGGAAGTTCCTGAAGCAGCGTCCCATATATCCTCCCAGTCTTCTCTATCTATGTCTATACTCAGTTCCGCCGCCCACTTGGACATGTAGTCGTGAGTGGAGGGGCCTGCTGTTCTCTCCATCCCAGCGTATATATTAGAGATCAAAGCCGTTTGATGTGTACTAGTTCGGCAGAGTCTCTCAAAGTTGGTGAGGGGAGGATACTCAAATTTTGGGGACAGTTTTTGAAGAAAATGTCTAATTTGGAGATACTTAAATGGGCTCAATTCTGGGGCTTCGTATTTTGTTCGTAATTCTTGAAAGTTCAGCAACCTTCCATCTCTCAGTAGGTCGGCAACCACCCTAACCCCCTTCAGGTGGAAATAGTCGAACTGCTTTGGTTCACATCCTGGGGGGAAGTGGGGGTTGTTGTGGATCGGAGTAAGCAGCGAGCCTGGGGTAGTTAGTTTAAACTTTGATCTGCATTTCCGCCAGACTTCCCAGGTGTGTTTGGTGGGACCAAGGTCGAACCTACGGGGTGATTTATCCCCCTTGTCTATGCACCAAAGGAGGGCCTGCAGAGAAGGCGTTTTAACGTAGTGGGATTCAATATCTCGCCAGCAATAGAGACCCGGATCTGCGTTCCACACTACAGCCTGCCTCAACTGGGCCGCTAAATAGTACTTTGTAATATCTGGGACACCCATCCCCCCTCTTCCTCTTGACGTCAGAAGGACCGATCTGGCCACCCTGGGCCTTTTGCCCTTCCAGATGAATTTGAACATTTTATTCTGGATGTTCTTAAGTTCAGGGCTGGGAACATGGATCGGGAGTGTCTGGAAATAGTATAGCAATCTGGGGAGTATATTCATTTTTACCGAGATCATCCTTCCGATCCATGAGATCTGGTAGTCTTCCCATTTGTCCAGATCTTTTTTGATTTTCACGAATAGGGCCGGGTAATTATATTTATACAATGATTGGTAGTTGCCTGATACATTCACTCCCAGATATTTAATGTCCTTATTTATTTTTTAAAGTAGACCGTGTACTATTTTAGTAGCTCTTTTTTGCATCATCTCTAATTTATATATGGTCTCCAGAACTGAAGAAAGGATGATAGGTGAGGTCTTACCAATGATGTATAAAGTGACATCACTGCCTCTTTCTGCTGATAGTAACCCTCCCTGAAGAACTTAGTTTACTTACTTTAAAGGAGCAATACAAGCCACTGTCTGTGTTTTTATTGTTGTTGACATTTTTAATACAGGATTGACACATGGGTTCTCCGGAGCTGAACTCTGTTAATTTCAGCTTAATTTCAGCAACTCTGTTGCTTCCAGAGGTACTTACCTGCGAAGGGGGTGATGGTATCTCCTGTGGTTTTCTGCAGTTTGGGGACCAATTGGAAGCCGCACTGGTGATGTCATGGCTTCCTACTGACCCGTGGGAGCTTTGAAAATTCGCCATAATGTGAACCCTGCTTCAATCCTATATAGGAAAAAAATAATGGCTTGGATTGCCTCTTTAAAGTTAGCTGAAATAATGACTTACATAATCTTTTATAGTGGTTGACTTGGTGTCATTAATCCTGTACTCAATGTGGATGAATTTACAAATTATTAAAAAAAATAAAATTTGCATTACAATTTAGTTGAACACTCTTGAGCATTCCTCTTATCTACCTAAATAATTAATCTTCGTTTGGCAGATCTCTGTCTCGGCAAAAAAAAAAAAAAAGCACGTGTCCCCTTCCAGACCATTTGCAATGTCACTAACATATATATGGAAGAGCACCGCTCCTAATGCAAATCCCTGTGGTTCTCAACTGGTCTCATTCCCCACCTCTGAGAATACTCCATTTACTACTTATCTATCCTTCCAACAATGTCTTATCCATTCAGGCTCCTTAGGTTCCAACCTCAATCACTGCAACTTGCCTTCTATGTTGCAATTCATAGTTATTGAACTTTTACCTTAACTCTGCTTTATCAGCAAATCGCAAATAAAACATTTGAACTTTTATTGAAAAGTATTAAGTATTCCTCTCAAACTGTAATGTAATTGTGTGGGAATTGGTCTTCCCACTCAAATAAAAGGTTCTAATGAAAATCCAAGGTTACCACCGGTTCCACACGAGGTTAGTGCAGGGGTGCGCAAACTTTTCAGTCTGCGCCCCTCTTCCTGCTGTCCCTCCCTGCTTTCACCCCCCCCCTACCAGGTGTCATGACGGCAACGCAACGTCATGTGACCCCCGTCGCGTTACCATGGCGACGCGTTGCTGGGAGCCGCTGGAGACCAGGTAAGGGAAGATACAGAGGCCTCATGCGCACTCCCCGACATTTAATTTAAAGCCTTGGGGAAGATAGGGGGCCCCTCTAACAGCTGTTTCCCCCCCCCCCTAGAAAATCTCTCTCTCCCCCCTCTCCCCCCACCCCCAGTCTGAGCACCCCTGGGTTAGTGTACAAAATAAAGCAAATTGGACTCTGTAAAAATATTTGTACCTGGATGGATTGGAAACTGGTTGAAGGATAGACAAGACAGTTGTAATAAATTGAACTTTTTCAGCTTAGGCTAAAGTTGTGAGTGAAGTACCTCAAAAATCGGTACTGGGACCCCTGCTTTTTAACTTTTTTATTAATGACCTTGAGGTTGGCATAGAGAGCAAAAGTCTCCATCATTGCTGATGACACCAAATTGTGTAAGGTAGTAGAATCAGAGCAGAATGTAATTTCTCTACAGAAGGACTTGGATATACTGGAAGCTTGAGCAGGTAAATGGCAGATGATGTTTAATACAGATAGAAGATATGATAACTATATACAAATATATTCTGGAACAATGCAAGGAGCTTTCAAATGAACCATTCATCCCAAGGGAAGTACAAACAACACAGGTTTATTCGTTAAGGTTTGAGGAAAGGAGATTTCACCAGCAACAAAGGAAAGGGTTCTTTACAGTAAAGGCAGTTAAAATGTGGAATTTGTTACCCACGAAGATTGTGATGGCAGATACAATAGATATCTTCAAAAAAGCTGTGTGTGCTGTGCACGCGCATAGTAAGTGAAACTTCTTTGACTTTTGTCACAGAAATTGTATTTGTATTGGTGATGTTTTAATTAAAAATCAAAATACAATTTAATTGACAAAACGCAAATAAATTTGACTTAGAACATGCGTACACATCCCTTGTATTTGCACTAAGCGTGAATTCCTCGTGTGTGTGTGTGTGCGTGACTGTGTGTGTGTGCGTGTGACTGTGTGTGTGTGCGTGTGACTGTGTGACTGTGCGTGTGACTGTGTGACTGTGCGTGTGACTGTGCGTGTTACTGTGTGACTGTGCGCGTGACAGTGCGTGTGCGCGTGAGAGTGCACGGTGCACGTGACAGTGCACGGTGCACGTGACAGTGCGTGTGCGCGCGACTGACTGTGTGCGCGACTGACTGTGTGTGTGTGCGTGTGACTGTGTGTGTGTGCGTGTGACTGTGCGTGACCATGTGTGTGTGTGTGTGACCGTGTGCGTGCGTGTGACCGTGTGACGTATGCGCAGCCCCCCTGCACCTCACACATCCCCCTAACCTATTCACAGTCAGTATGTGTATGTGTCAGTCAGTGTGTGTGTGTGTCAGTGTGTGTGCATGTGTGTCAGTCAGTGTGTGTGTATGTGTGTATGTGTGTCAGTCAGTGTGTGTGTGTATGTGTGTCAGTCAGTGTGTGTGTGTGTGTGTGTGTGTATATATATGTATGTGTGTGTGTCTGTCACTGTATGTGTGTCTCTCTTTCTGTGTCCTGCCCCCTCTCTCCTGACTCCCCCCCCCTCAAAGGCAGGCTGCGGACCCGCGGCGGCTCTGCCTGAGACTCTCCTCCCCCCCCCCCCCTCACAGACAGGCAGAGCTGCGGACCCGCGGCGGCTCTGCCTGAGACTCTCCTCCCCCCCCCCCTCACAGACAGGCAGAGCTGCGGACCCGCGTCGGCTCTGCCTGAGACTCTCCTCCCCCCCCCCCCCCCTCACAGACAGGCAGAGCTGCGGACCCGCGGCGGCTCTGCCTGAGACTCTCCTCCCCCCCCCCCTCACAGACAGGCAGAGCTGCGGACCCGCGGCGGCTCTGCCTGAGTCTCTCCTCCCCCCCCCCCCCTCACAGACAGGCAGAGCTGCGGACCCGCGGCGGCTCTGCCTGAGACGCTCCTCCCCCCCCCCCTCACAGACAGGCAGAGCTGCGGACCCGCGGCGGCTCTGCCTGAGTCTCTCCTCACACCCCCCCCCCCCCCTCACACCCCGGCGGCGCTCAGTCAGCGGGACGCAGGAAAGCGGAGGTAGGGAGGAGAGAGGCTGCGCGGCATGGCAGCGGCCGTTAGGAGCGGCGGCTATTGCCGCCGCATATGTCACAGTTTGTGGGGGGTGTGGGGCTCGGGGGGGGGGGGGTGATTAAGAGCGGCCGCCGCCACATCTGATTTGTGGAGCGGGTGTGATGTCAGTGTTGGGGTCGGGCTGAGCCAGAACACAGCCCGGCCTCAACTGCCAGCACTGACGTCACATCCGTTTCATTTCTGTCTCCACAATTCTTTTTTGCCCCATCACGAATGAGGTGCCACTAAGGAAGTTTCACTTCAAAAAAGGTTGGACATCTTTTTAGAAAGGAAAGGTATACAGGAATATACCAAATAAGGAGACAATGGAAGGATGTTGATCCAGGGAGTAATCTGATAATATTTGGAGTCATGAAGGAATGTATTTTTCCCCTTACAAGATATCATTGGGTGATATTTCATTGAGGTTTTTTGTTTGCCTTCGTCTGGATCAATATATTGTAAGTACAAATTAAGTATTTGTCATCTAAATTTAGAATAGGTTGAACTTGATGGGTGTACAGATGCAGTCACGAGTATTAGAACACATGTACCTGGGAAATTCTGGGAGATTCTGGGGCAGTCTCACAGTAAATGCCTCAACATTTCTGTGAGATTCTTAATGGCCCATAGGATTAGCACAGCGGGGGGTCCCTGCAGTCCCGTTCAAACTGAATGGGACTGCAAGGACCCCCGCTGTGTTAATCCGATGGGCCATTCAGAATCTCACAGAAATGTTGAGGCATTTACTGTAAGACTGCCCCAGAATTTCCAAGGCAAGAGTTCTAATACTCGTGGCTGCATCTGTATGTCTTTTTTTTCCCAACCTCATCTACTATGTAATGATGTAACCACCTGCAAACGTACAGAACGTTTCTAGTGCACGGTTTCTTAAGTATTTTAAAGAAGCCGTTCCCCCTCTGCACCCATGGGTGGGAAGTGGAGGTGTCCCAGGATCTTAACCACATACATTTTTGCTCCGTGGATGCTTCTTCTTGAGATACTTACCAGGAAGCGTAGCGCTGTTATTTAGTTATCCTGCATCACGCTGGCCAATAAGGAGCCACAACAGTTGACATGCAG
Source organism: Ascaphus truei (assembly GCF_040206685.1). Lineage (NCBI taxonomy): Eukaryota > Metazoa > Chordata > Amphibia > Anura > Ascaphidae > Ascaphus > Ascaphus truei. Next base: position 382,622,456 of record NC_134485.1, read on the forward strand.
TTTCCTGTTGGCCCGCATGAGGCAGGAGATTTGAACTGCCATTTTGTTTCCCCTGGAAAGGATGGTACCGGTGTTACTTTTCGCGTTAAGCATCTCGGGAATCAGCCAGTCTCCGGAGCTGAAAATAGCGCAAAGGTAAGAAGATTAGGCGAGTTGCTGCTTTAAAAAATAAATAAAATGTAAAAGCCACAAATGCAGATTGAACTAAAATCTACACACAAAGTATCTACAAAGTTTATGTAACAGAACGCCTGAATCAATTCACATATTGGTTAAAGCGTAACTTGCAATTAATCTACTTTTCTCCAGAAACTGCGCACATTCACAGCAAGTTAAGTTGACATCCACATGTTCATTAGGACAGTGAAGGAGAATACAATAGGTTCCGGCGGTTCACAGCTTGCCGTAGGGGTACAATCAAAGGTATCCAAACGCAATCAGAAAAGAGATTGTTTATTCAGTGCATAACAAATGTTCATTAGGACCACTGTGAGCCAAACGGAGTTTCAAAATGTAATGCATTACTCGCCTATCTGCTCCTTGTTGTGCAACATTTTAATGTTTCAGTTCTATAATTACTTTTCATCTTTAGATACAACCATGATTTGGATCAATAGGATTCTTGCATCAATTTTTATTCCTAAAATTATTCCTCATGTTCTTTCACCATTGGGTCTGATATTATTTATTTAGTATAATTGATTATTTTTCAAAAGATGTAGTTCACGTTTCCATCCATGAAGAACCCTAATGTTTGTCCCCTAAAAGGTAGTACAACCTACCTACACTGACCACATGTTTTGTGCTGCATGGCAGTGTTGGATGTAAGACTGTGACATATAGAACAAACAGCATAAAAACATGCACATTGTCATATAGAGACACTGCCAGGGAGATTCCCATAGTGAAGCTCACAATCATAAATGTTGGAGATGTTAACACAAATAATTTAAGACTCTTTATCCAGTGCTGTGCTTCACAGTTCTTGCTTGTGATCAGTATTGCGTTACGCTAATAAGTTCTGACTGATGCCAAATGCGTGAAATCATTACTTAGTACAGATGTCTGTGTTGTCATGCATGACCCCTCTGTCACTGAAACGTGTCATGAGTTTTGTGCATTGTTTTTAGTCAATTAAATCTCTCATCCATCAAGGCAAGAGTCAATATAATCGCAGCTTCTGTAGTTGTTTATTGCCAATTAAAACAAGAGAAACGGCCATACTGTATGCACCCAAAAATGCTCTAATAGTAATATGCACATATATATATACAGTATATATATATATATATATATATATATATATATATATATATATATATATATATATATATATATATATATATATATATATATATATATATATATTTTGTATATCGATGTTTGAGGTTTTCTTGTACTGTACCTTGTGACAGGATGGGTTGACTAAACTGGTTTGTAGCAATAAAATCTCAATCAGATACAATATGTAGTTAATTCCTACCGGCCTTTAATACTTCATTTTAGGCAAGCATCTCTTATGAAACACTCTTAGTTGAGCTGGCAAGGCATCCTGCTCTCAGCCCTATCAGACATTGTACCATTTATTAGAACAACATTAGAGTTGCTCTTGTAAACATATTCAATGAATTTGCTCTTCTTCAGGATCAATATTGCTAACTAGGACCATATCAGAGATTAAATTAGATCCTACAGTGAAGCTTTTAGACCATTCCTCAGGTTAATTAATATAATCTGTACTTCCCTGTCTGAGGGGTTTAAATCCATTTATAAAAGTAGATCGCCCGGTCTAATCTTCTGCTAGCAGAACATCTTTGCTGCACCTTGTCCTCAACAGTGAAGATATTTATTTTGAACCGTTTTTGATGCTTTGGCTCCAATCCTTTTTTTCAATGTTAGTTTTTCCATCTGTATCTCTTCTGTAATACTTAACTGAACATTAAAATAATTTTAATCTGCCATTTTTGTTGCCTTTTACTTTGGGGACAAAGCTACATACCACGATTTCTTACCTGATGTCCCCTCCTCCTGCTGTTGGTCCTGGTAGCCTTGCATAAGTCAAAGACAGGAAGGGAGAGCAATTGCAGCCATCTTTTATATAAATGCTGTATAGATGGGAAAATATGAAGGGGTGATAACTCTGCCTGCTTGGCTGTCTGTTGGTGCCATCCTGCCCTTTCTCCTCTTGGCTTTTGATGCCGTTGTTTTGTGTTTTATATGTTAACCTCGGCCAGGAAGCTCAACTAATAAATTGCCATCGTAAACATACAGAATGAAAGCCTTTCTAATATTTCAGCCATCATATTTTTGTGTTGTTTTTATTTTAAATGTAACCATATATATAGGTGCTACAGAAGATGCACATTTTATATTTCAGGGAAGTTAGATATGCTCTGTCAAATAAAATAGCAAAATGCATGTATCTTTTTAGTTACAAGTCGTTTTTTTACCCTCTATCAGATACTGCATTTAGTGTTGAGTTTTTAATAACGTAATCAGTATGTACCACCCACTCATTTAAGTGACAGTAAGCTCTGAACAGAAGGTCATTTGCAATTTCATGCTGTATTACCATACCAGCAAATGCTAACACTGCTGTGGCTTACAGCTGCCTTTAACCACTAACCATGTTCATTTGCTTTTACAAATACCGGTGTCCTAAGCCTTTTTAAAGGCAAATGGTTTGTAACGATTTCAGACGTAATTTTTGCTACGTTTATTTTGCATGCAGTGATAATTGCATGAAAAAAAGCTATAACAATGTATTGGTATGTATATCTTTAGACATATACGTATTGGGAATAGAACCATAAGATGAGGCTTGTATTTTTTATCATTTTGAAGTGGCATTGTTGACAGTGTGAATCATTATAAATTGTGCAGTATGTCCTGGTCTTCATTTCAGTGTAACTGATATGAAAAAAAAATAATAAGACTATACTTTTTTGCTATTAAAGCAGCAATACAGGCATACCCCGGTTTAAGGACACTCACTTTAAGTACACTCGCGAGTAAGGACATATCGCCCAATAGGCAAACGGCAGCTCACGCATGCGCCTGTCAGCACGTCCTGAACAGCAATACCGGCTCCCTACCTGTACCGAAGCTGTGCGCAAGCGGGGAGACTATAGAGCATGTTACAAATGTGTTATTTACATCAGTTATGCTCGTATATGACGATTGCAGTACAGTACATGCATCGACAAGTGGAAAAAAAGGTAGTGCTTCACTGTAAGTACATTTTCATTTTACATACATGCTCTGGACCCATTGCGTACGTTAATGTGGGGTATGCCTGTACTACTTGCCAACTGTTTTTTCATTTATTTTATATTATTATTTTTTTATGTAAAGCATGTCACCATGTAAAATTCTAAATTTTTACCTAATATGGCAATTGTTTGGTGCTCCTGTTTTATAAATCTGTAAAAATCCTGATTGCGTGTCTAACATAATGGCTGCTTCAGTCAGTGTACAGTAACTCACACTAGAGATGGGTGAATCCACCAAAATCCGTTTCCTGGTGTAAAATCCACATATGGATTTGGGCAGTTTCAATTCATGTGGATTAATCAAAATCCACCATTAGATACAACCTATTAAAGAATCCGCCAGCGGATTGCTGAATCCGCGGATTTAAATTTACAAATCTGTCCATGAGTTGCGGAAGCCGCAGAGTGTATTGGTAATAATAATAGAAAATTAGCAAAACGTGAAACGCCCTTTTTGACATTGATCCGCTGAAATCCGCGGACCAAAGGAACCGGCCGATCCGCTGCGGATCCAAATCCGCCCCCACAAATGTCCCCATCTCTACTCGCCACCTACAATGTATCATCTATTTTTACAGTTTACCGCACAAACTGGGAACATTGGCAACAAATTATCAGAAACTGCTGGAGACGTGGGCTAAAACCTGCTATAGAAATCAAAGGATCCTTTAAATGGATTAAAATGGCATTAAGAGTTGAATAAAAACAGACAAAAAAAACCCCATAAGATTTCACGTTTTGCTGCGTTAAACACCTCTCCCACACAAATGTTGCAAATGCATCACCCTAAGCACCTTCAATGTCATGCTTCCCCCCCTCTCTCCTGCATCTGAGAGGGGGCCGAGTCTCACCAGATGCATTGGTTTCTCAGCAGGCTTTCTTCCCTGGGCGACTCTGGCTGAGTGATTACATCATCACCCAGAGACGGAGGAGAGCACAAGACGGATCACTACCCAACATGTCTAGTACACGTGCACATTACTTTTAAGCAGAAGAAACTTGCCATTTTTTTTGATTTGTCATAGATCTTTATGGTCAGCCTTCATATGACCCTTTAAAATCTGTGTACTTTTGCTTTTGGAACTGCCATCTCAAAAAGAAAAATGTACCTGATGTTATATTGTCTTAAAGTAGACAAAATGACAAAACATATGGGGGCTTATGCAGAGAGGATAGATATGGAAATTGCGCCATCTTCTGGCCAAAAAACTCGCCACAAAACCTTTTACTCGTGAGAAAATGGCGCGATTTTTAATATCCGCCAGAACTGTTTTCTGAAGTGTAAAAGTCGCCAAACACGTGGCGAGAACCTGGAACTCGCCATGCTAATATAGCGCGCAATTCCAGAAGGTCCGAATCGCGTGAACGCGCCAATATGTGCCATAGTATGGCGAGTTTTAGATATCCAGGAAAAGTGGGCTATACAGCTCGCGCTACGGTATGGCGAGTTTAAGGCAAATCGGAACTCGCCGAAATTGACACCACATGTGTAAAAAGAGGTAACGGCGTTTTCAGCATATGACCTTAAGTAACGGCAATTCTGTGGCTATTTTATTGCCGTTTTACAATTATATAACGTTCCTCTCTGCATAAGCCCCATGGTGTTTAATATGGCCCATTCAATTTAGATTGTGCAAAAATAGTGATTTTTTTAATTGTTAGATTGCTGAAGTCACATGACCTAACAGGCATTTGGCACCAACATCTAATTTAAAAAAACGGGGGGTGGGGGGCGGGGGGGTCTGGGGGTAAACCTGGTGTATAAATTACTAGGATATACCAAAAAACTAACACAAATCATTGTTTAAAAATGTAATTGCAAAAATCTTTAAATTCCCTTGGCCACACACAGGTACCAAAAAAAAAAAAAAAAAAAGCAGCGCACTGCCTGGAGCCAGGTGGAATAAAAATAAAAATCTTTATTGAAACAAAATCTCCTTTAACAAGGAGTTTAACATTGTGTCCGAAACGCGTAGGAGGTTGCATACCTCCGTTGGGTGATGTTTACTATTCAATAAAGATTTTTATTTTTATACCACCTGGCTCCCGGCAGTGCACTTTTTTCCTTTTATTTTTGGTTACTGGATTTCTACATCGGCGGCTGGACACGCCACTTCAGACTTATGGAGGCTTAAGGAGTGGGTAAGATCGAATTCAAGATTTATTCATTGAAGATTGTCTCTTGAAATATTGTGAGCTATGGACATTTATCTATTCCAGTATTTTTTTTGTATATGTTTTTCTCCAATAAGATGACATTATTATGACTTTTGATTGTTCTCTTCAGGAGATGGGATATTCATGCTTTGCTGGTTACTCACATAAGACATGGCAATCTACCCACTCCATACTAGAGTTATACTCCTGAGTTATTTGTATACATATTATTGAGGACTATGTTGTGATATTCCAAATTCATTGGAGCACCCAATCCCCCATAAATAGCCACACATAGGTTAACTGCCGTGGGAAGTGAAGTGGTTTATAATACATTTACCAATATATGATTTATTTATTTATTTTCACATTTGTTCTCTCAGAAATGAGGAATCGTGCTAGTCGTGTTTGGTTTTTCCATTAGCATTGGCTTCTTTTTGAGATTATGGTAATAAACTCTCTGCTTCTGGAATAAATGAGTCGATCTGTGAAATGGAAGTGGATTAGACCTGTTCCACCTCCCTAATACAACTCTTTACCAGTATGGTTCAATTTGTATTAATCTGAGGCCGAGTATTCAGTAGACTCCGCTACCATCTTCATGCACAGTCTACTCGAGGGGCGGCCAACTCTATTCCTCAAGGGCCACCAACAGGTCACATTTTCAGGATATCCCTGCTTCAGCACAGGTGGCTCAATCAGTTACTGCTTCAGTACTGGTGACTCAACCAGAGGCTCAGTCTTTGACTGAGCCTTTGATTGTGCCACCAGTGCTGAAGCAGGGATATCCTGAAAACCTGACCTGTTGGAGGCCCTTGAGGACTGGAGTTGGCCACTCCTGCACTACTTTAAAACAATTATCATTACAGTATACAGGCATACACCGGTTTAAGGACACTCACTTTAAGTACACTCGCGAGTAAGGACATATCGCCCAATAGGCAAACGGCAGCTCACGCATGCGCCTGTCAGCACGTCCTGAACAGCAATACCGGCTTCCTACCTGTACCGAAGCTGTGCGCAAGCGGGGAGACTATAGAGCATGTTACACATGAGTTATTTACATCAGTTATGCACGTATATGACTATTGCAGTACATACAGTACATGCATCGATAAGTGGAAAAAAGGTAGTGCTTCGCTTTAAGTACATTTTCGCTTTACATACATGCTCCGGTCCCATTGCGTACGTTAATGTGGGGTATGCCTGTAGTGTGTGCAGTGTGTTTGCTGATTGAGCTGTCCAAATTCATTAAGGAGCAGTTTTCTCCTGAACTTAATTTGCTAGAACATAATTCTCTATCCTTGAGGCTTATCCTTCATGTAATGTATACCTTATAAAATGTATCCCATTTTCTGGTTTGTTTTACCTCTTGGCTTGCTTTAATGCATAAAAAAGGGGTTTCACTGTATGGGCAGTTTTACGATTGTTTGAGTATATGAGGTTCTTTACCGTTTACAGGGAACCTTCATTTGGAGAAAGTAATACAAGCATAACCCGCATTAACGTACGCAATGGGACCAGAGCATGTATGTAAAGCGAAAATTTACTTAAAGTGAAGCACTAACTTTATTCCACGTATCGATGCATGTACTGTACTGCAATCATCATATACGTGCATAACTGATGTAAATAAGGCATTTGTAACAGGCTCTATAGTCTCCCCGCTTGCGCACAGCTGCGGTACAGGTAGGGAGCCGGTATTACAGTTAAGGGCGTACTGACAGGCGCATGCGCGAGCTGCCGTTTACCTATTGGGCGATATGTCTTTATTCGCGAGTGTACTTAAAGGGAGTGTCCTTAAACTGGGGTATGCCTGTACTGTATACAGTATGCTTTCTTGAGCAGTTTTCTTGTAGTCAAATGGAAGTGAACAATGCTTAAGTGTGGTTGTCCTGCTGAAAGTACTTTTTTTTAAATACATTTTTTTTGTTCTGAATAGCTCGTTCTTTAGCTTTACCTAAAGCAGTATTTTAGTTGTATATAATTAAAAACACAATTCTGTAATAGACAGCAACCGCAAACAGGGGTTAGTAGTTCCACAAGCTATAAAGCTTATTTTATTTTGACATCAGTGCAGGTTGAAATAAAATAAGCTGTATCGCTTGGGTGGCACCACTACCTCTGTGTGCGGTTGCTGTGTATTACAGGATTAGTTCTGTACATACTGTATGTGTGTTTGCTGGGCACTGTTGGGATCAGGCATCAGGCATCAGGCATCAGGAATAGCAAGTGAATGCATGACGAAAGTTTAGCTATAAAATGTTTGTATAGCTTTTTATATTTCTGCCACAGGGTGAGAAATAACGGCCTCCCAATGGCAGGTCAATTAAATTTTGTTGCAGGTGAAATTTGGTCACAATATCCCAGTAATCCAGAAAATAATTGCACTGCTGCTTCCAGCCTTAAACCATGAGCACAAATTTAATTTCCTCATGCACAGACCTAGCGGTGATCTGTCAATCACTGCCATGGTTTGCAATTGTGCACATCCCTATTCAGCATCCCTGGGAAGTTGCCAGGTTTAAATCTCCCTCGGGGGGGAAAACAAAATGGCTGCTAAATCTCTTGCCAATAAGAAACGTAACATCATCGGTTGTGACTTCCTATTGGGTGGCCATTTAAATGCACTTTAAAAACAAGAAAGTAATACTGGTAACTTCCAGGACATACTTGAAAAGAGAGGTAACTCTCAATGTATTACTTCCTGATAAAACATTTTATAAATAAGTAAACATTGCATTGCATTAGTTTCATTAATTGTAAGGCCGTTGCCATAAGTGAGGAAGTGTTATAGTTCGGGCATTATCTGAATCTCTTGAACAAAAGCACACTGCAGGCACATACAGCAGTATGAATACTGTATAGGTGTGTGTTACACAATACGGTCTGTGTGTATGTATAAATGTATATATAAATATATACACACACACACACTTGTGTGAACAAGAAAGTACACCCTCCTTTGAATTCTATGGTTTTAGAGATCAGGACATAATAACAATCATCTGTTCCTTAGCAGGTCTTAAAATTAGGTAAATACAACCTCAGCTGAACATCAGCACATGACATATTACACCGTGTCATGATTTATTTAACAAAAACACCTATTCTCTCCTAGACCCTCTACAATCTGGCTTCCGCACTGCTCACTCAATGAAAACAGCCCTCACTAAAATAACTGACGACCTCCATGCTGCCAAAGACAGAGGTCATTACACTCTGCTCATATTACTCGACCTCTCTGCAGCATTTGACACCGTGGACCACCCTCTTCTCCTTCACATTCTCCATACTCTTGGTATTCGGAACAAAGCTCTATCCTGGATCTCATCCTATCTCTCCCATCGTACTTTCAGTGTCTCTTCTGCTAACACCTCCTCCTCCTCTATTGATCTCTCTGTGGGGGTACCCCAGGGCTCTGTCCTTGGACCTCTTCTCTTTTCTCTGTACACACACTCTCTAGGTGACCTAATAACATCTTTTGGGTTTAATTATCACCTCTATGCTGACGACACACAAATATACTTTTCAACACCCGACCTTACACCTGCTGTACAATCCAAAGTTTCTGAATGTCTCTCTGCTATATCATCCTGGATGGCCCTCCGCCGCCTTAAACTCAACATGGCTAAAACAGAGCTCCTCATACTTCCTCCCAAACCTGGCCTTACTACCTCCTTCCACATTACTGTTGGAACTACGATCATTCACCCAGTAGCCCAAGCACGCTGCCTAGGGGTCACACTCGACTCCTCCCTCACATTCGCCCCTCACATTCAAAACATTTCTAAAACCTGTCGCTTTTTCCTCCGCAATATAACAAAGATACGCCCTTTCCTCTGTTGCTCGACTGCTAAAACTCTGACTCAGGCCCTCATTCTCTCCCGTCTTGATTACTGTAACCTCCTGCTGTTCGACCTTCCTGCCTCTCACCTGTCTCCCCTACAATCTATCCTAAACGCTGCTGCCAGAATCACTCTACTCTTTCCTAGATCTGTCTCGGCATCTCCCCTCATGAAATCCCTCTCCTGGCTTCCGATCAAATCCCGCATCTCACACTCCATTCTTCTCCTCACTTTTAAAGCTTTACACTCTTCTGCCCCTCCTTACATCTCAGCCCTATTTTCTCGTTATGCACCATCCAGACTCTTGCGTTCTTCTCAAGGATGTCTTCTTTCTACCCCCTTTGTATCTAAAGCCCTCTCCCGCCTTAAACCCTTTTCACTGACTGCCCCACACCTCTGGAATGCCCTTCCCCTCAGTACCCGACTAGCACCCTCTCTATCCACCTTTAAGACCCACCTTAAGACACACTTGCTTAAAGAAGCATATGAATAGCACTGTAGATATTCTGAACACATGATACATAAAGCTTGGCCCCCTGCAGACGCACTTACCAGAACTCCCTCCTACTGTCTCTGTACGTTCTCCCTAACTACCATTTAGACTGTAAGCTTCTCGGGGCAGGGACTCCTCTTCCTTAATGTTACTTTTATGTCTAAAGCACTTATTCCCATGCTCTGTTATTTATTTGATTACCACATGTATTACTACTGTGAAGCGCTATGTACATTAATGGCGCTATATAAATAAAGACATATAATACAAAAATAAAGCCAAAATGGAGAAGCCATGTGTGAAAAACTAAGTACATCTTATGATTCAATAGCTTGTAGAACCACCTTTAGCAGCAATAACTCGAAGTAATCGTTTTCTGTATTACTATCAGTCTCGCACCTCGTTGTGGAGGAATTTTGGCCCATTCTTCTTTACAACGTTGCTTCAGTTCATTGAGGTTTGTGGGCATTTGTTTATACACAGCTCTCTTAAGGTCCTGCCACAGCATTTCAATCGGGTTGAGTTCTGGACTTTGACTGGACCTTGATTCTTTTCTTTTTCAGCCTTTCTGTTGTAGATTTGCTGGTGTGCTTGGGATCATTGTCCTGTTGCATGACCCAATTTCGGCCACGCTTTAGCTATCGGACAGATGGCCTCACATTTGACTCTAGAATACTTTGGTATACAGAGGCGTTCATGGTCGACTCAATGACTGCAAGGTTCCCAGGTCCTGTGGCTGCAAAACAAGCCCAAATCATCACCCCTTCCACCACCGTGCTTGACAGTTGGTATGAGGTGTTTGTGCTGATATGCTGTGTTTGGTTTTCGCCAAACGTGACGCTGTGCATTATGGCCAAACATCTCCACTTTGGTCTCGTCTGTCCAAAGGACATTGTTCCAGAAGTCTTGTTTTTTGATCAGATGCAACTTTGCAAACCTAAGCTGTGCTGCCATGTTCTTTTTAGAGAGAAGAGGCTTTCTCCTGGCAACCCTTCCAAACAAACCATACTTGTTCAGTCTTTTTCTAATTGTACTGTCATGAACTTTAACATTTGACATGCTAACTGAGGCCTGTAGAGTCTGAGATGTAACTCTTGGTTTTTTTGCAATTTCTCTGAGCATTGCACGGTCTGACCTTGGGGTGAATTTGCTGGGACGTCCACTCCTGGGAAGATTGGCAATTGTCTTGAATGTTTTCCACTTTTGAATAATCTTTGTCACTGTAGAATGATGGACTTTAAATTGTTTTTAAATGGCCTTATAACCCTTCCCAGATTGATGGGCAGCAACAATTGCTTCTCTATGATCATTGCTGATGTATTTCCTCCTTGGCATTGTGTTAACACACACCCGAATGCTCCAGACCAGCAAACTGCTAAAACTTCGGCTTTCATAGAGGTGGTCACACTTGCTGATGATAAATTAATCAAGGGCATTTGATTAGCAGCACCTGTCTGCTACTTAGCATCTTAATTCCTATGGAAGCAGCAAGGGTGTACTTCGTTTTTCACACATAGCTTCTCCATTTTGGCTTTGTTTTTGTTAAATAAATCATGACGTGTTGTTATTCATCTGAGGTTGTATTTATCTAATTTTAAGACCTGCTAAGGAACAGATGATTGTTATTATGTCCTGATATGTAAAACCATAGAATTCAAAGATGGTGTACATTATTTTTCACACAAATGTATATACAGTAAAATATATTCACACACACACACACACACACACACACACACACACACACACACACACACACACACACACACACACACACACACACACACACACACACACACACACACACACACACACACACACACACACACACACACACACACACACCTCATTTCTGATGTTCTTTAAAATGATACGTCAGACATTCATATCCCCATCTCTGCTGTAGTATCCGAACAGCACACTAGAGCTCACACTGGATCAGGCAAGTTTGCAGTCTTGCTGACCTAATTTCATTCCCACCCTATAGAAATCAGGATTTTATTTTCTGTTCCCTTCATGCATGATGCCTTTGTTGCCAAAGCTGTAATGATAAATTAAAAAAGAAATACCTCTTCAAGCCTTAAGGCATTACAATTGTATAAATGTAACATTTCCCACTCTTGGATTGAAAGAGGAAAGTCTGCATAAAATGCTAATTTCACAGGGCTGCACTGCAAGGTTTAAAGACCATCTATCTCTCCACTGACTCAGAATGAAATGTATCAGCAGTCAAGTATTTTGGGCAAGTTTAGATTCACTTTTCAATGTAATCTCTCCAAAAATGTACCTGAGAGAAACTTATTTAAGACATATAAAATGAAGCCATTTTCTGACATACTAAGCACTGTTTTTATTATATTCTAGTTAAAAATGTTGTAATACATATTGAATTGGCAGACAGCAAGGAACAAGGGGTGCAACCATTTTAACTACCAAAAAAAAAATAATACTATCATATGAAGCAGAGGTGGCCAACTTCAGTCCTCAAGGGGCACCAACAGGTCAGAATTTAAGGATATCCCTGCTTCAGCACAGATTGCTCAGTCAGAATGATTGAGCCACCTGTGCCGAGGCAGTGATATTCCTAATATCTGGCCTGTTTGTGGCCCTTGAGGACTGAAGTTTGTCACCCCTGATATAAAGGAGGCAGTTCTACACAATGAAAAATAAATATATTAAGGAGGTACTGTTAAGGGAAAAAAATGGAAGGATTTGACATCAGGCTATTTTAACAAATAAAAGTATAATTCAAAACGGCAGAAGCTTTATTAGATGCAGTAAAAACTAATTTGTCAATTATTCCTCTGTCGCTCTACTTCTAAACCTCTAACACAGTCCCTCATTTCCCCCCTTCTCAACTATTGTAACATTCTACTGTCAGGCCTTCCTACCTCTCACCTTTCTCCTACAATCTCTATCCTTAACGCTGCTACTATTATCGCTTTAATCTCTCCTAAATCTGTCTCAGAATCTCTCCTGCTGAAATCCGTCTCCTGGCTTCCTATTAAATGCTGTATTGATGGCAAAATTATCCTCCACTTTTAAGGCTCTTCTGCCCCTCCTTACACCTTATCCCTAATTTCTCGCTATATACCGTCCCGACTCTTGCGTTCGGCTCAAGGATATATCTATATCCTTTTATATCTAAAGCCCTCTCCCGCCTAAAACCTTTCTCACGGACTGCCCCACACCTCTGGAACGTCCTTCCCCTCAATATCCGACTGGCATCCTCTCTCTCCACTTTTGAGACCCATCTTCAAACACACCTCTTTCACGAAGCATATGGGTCGCTCCCTACTTACCATTTAGATTGTAAGGTCTTCGTGGCAGGGACTCCTTTACCTTTTGTAACTGTCATGTTCCCATTATGTGTTATGTTATTATGTCACGTGTATTACTGCTGTGATGCGCTATGTACATGGATGGCGCTATATAAATACAGATATACATACACTTGAATACATACCGTTATAGTATTGCACTGAGAAATTCCTTAATGCCTTCTTTGCCAGTGGGTTCATCAACACATTTCTTTGCAGCGTGTTCCCTGTCCCTTTGACAGTGAAGGAATTGACTGCTCTAGGTTGCAAGTGCAACAAACATCCCATTGTACTGATATTAATGGACTGGGCATGAAACCAGTATTTTCAGTGTCAGTCAAACGTCAAATTGACCATTTGCATCTCTCGCTGCACATTCCCCGTTCTCTTTCCATATTTTTATTGATGAGTTATCCAACGAACAACCCACATGTAGGATACACCCAGTTTAAAAAGTGTTTAGAAAGCCAAATGTAAAAAATGTTGTCGCTACACAAAGGAAGTAATTACTGGTTACATAGTGCTGCTTCTTTAAGATGTTCCCTTTATTATCGTGGTTTTTTACAGTGTATAGCTGTCAAATGGTGGTATTTGGCTTTGAACAGAGGACCCTTAAATAATTACTTTAATAACCAGGATTATTGAATGCCAGAGGGTAAATTATGCTGAAGAAAAAAAGATTACCGAGTAGTAAAATAATTTACCTTGCGTGTAATAACAAACCGCTGTGAAGCTTGAGACAAAATTACAAGGAAGTGCCATACAGTAGATCGGTGTAATTTTTTAAATATTGTACAGTTTACAAATGTATTTATTGTACCTGTACATAGCCAACTAATAGGGGTTCAAAGGATTTCTCGTTTTCAGTTTGTCGATTTGGTTGTCACTGGAAATATATTTTTCCATTTTTTGTTTTTCAGAGAGTGACCTGAACTTTTTTAGGAAGTCCACATTTTTTACCCATTGTGCTTCACATGTAACGTGTCAGGCTAACTTGACTTTAACATACATTTATTGCTTTTATAACGTAAATATACATTTTTCAATTGGGGTTTTAAAGTGGCAATTCCCCCAAATATTCCACAGTGGTCCCCAGTAGGTTATGTCCAGTGGATACAGCTGTGAACATACATAAAATAAAACACCAATACCCCTTTTCTGTATATATGTTTTACCTTCCTCCTAGCGTTTATTCCAGGCATTGGAGTCTGCTTGCCGAGTTCTCATTCTCTCCACTCTGTTTGATCCCAAGCTGGCTCCTCTGATACACCACACACCTCCGAGTTCTCCTTTATCATCTCCTTCGACTTCCTCCTCGGGCATCCCTTCCTCCGCCCTCCACCCACCTGCATCCATTCGGTGACATTACCCATGTACTCTAGGTGCAAAAAGAGAAACGCACCATACACGTGTAAAGACAAATGTAAGAATGTGCGATATCACAAAATAAAACACAACCTATAAAAACAGTATATACTGTACCAAAGTGTAAATAATACATATCTGTCCCTGCAACCACTATAATCCAAAAAAAAAATTAAAAAAACAAAAGGGTTTTCTTTTGAAAAATTTAAAAAATAAAATGGGTTCTCCATTGATAAATTATTATTTTGTTTTTTATATTTTATAAATTATACCATATCATACAGGAATCAAACCCAGGACCTTTCATATGCTTGCTCAATTCTGTACCTCTACACCACAGGATCTGTGTGATGCTATAGACCTTAGCAAGAAACTTAACATTTACAGTCATGTGAAAAAGAAAGTACACCCTCTTTGAATTCCATGGTTTTACATATCAGGACATAATAACAATCATCTGTTCCTTAGCAGGTCTAAAAATTAGGTAAATACAACCTTAGATGAACAACACATGACATATTACACAGTGATGATTTATTTAACAAAAATAAAACCAAATGGAGAAGCCATGTGTGAAAAACTAAGTACACCTTATGATTCAATAGCTTGTAGAACCACCTTTAGCAGCAATAACTTGTAGTAATTGTTTTCTGTATGACTATCAGTCTCTCACATCGTTGTGGAGGAATTTTGGCCCACTCTACTTTACAACGTTGCTTCAGTTCATTGAGGTTTGCGGGCATTTGTTTATGCACAGTTCTCTTAAGGTCCCGCCACAGCATTTCAATTGGGTTGAGGTCTGGATTTTGACTGGGCTATTGCAACACCTTGATTCTTGTCTTTTTCAGCCATTCTGTTGTAGATTTGCTGGTATCCTTGGGATCGTTGTCCTTGTTGCAAACCTAAGCCGTGCTGCATGTTCTTTCTAGAGTGAAGAGCCTTCTCCTGGCAACCCTTCACAACAAACCATACTTGTTCAGTCTTTTTCTAATTTTACTGTCATGAACTTTAACATTTAACATGCTAACTGAGGCCTGTAGAGTCTGAGATGTAACTCTTGTTTTTTTTGCAATTTCTCTGAGAATTGCACGGTCTGACCTTGGGTTGAATTTGCTGGGATGTCCACTCCTGGGAAGATTGGCAACTGTCTTGAATGTTTTCCACCTGTGAATAATCTTTCTCACTGTAGAATGAGGGACTTTAAATTGTTTGGAAATGGCCTTATAATCCTGTCATGTGTTGTTGTTCATCTGAGGTTGTATTTACCTAATTTTAAGACCTGCTAAGGAACAGATGATTGTTGTTATGTCCTGATATGTAAAACCATGGAAGTTTTAGTCCCAATAGTAGATGAAAACAGTATAACATTTTAGACATTTAAAAATTACTTAATGCTTACTCTGATTTTTTTTATTGGGCATTAATTAGGGTGACCAGATTTTGAAAATGAAAAACCGGGACACATTTTATATATATATATATATATATATATATATATATATATATATATATATATATATATATATATATATCTATATATCTATATATCTATATATCAGTTTATTTATTGTAGTACACTTATACTTTACTACCATTAGAGAGAGTGTGTGTGTGTGTGTGTGTGTGTGTGTGTGTACACCTCAATAATCGAACAAAAAAAAAAAACCCCAGATGTGAATGATTCTGAACCCATTAACCAGTGTCAGGATGCCCCCCTCTTCACAATTTCTAAAAGCAGCAATCCCGGCTGGGATCTTACCTGATCCGCAGTCCCTCAAGGTACTATACTAGAGGGGAGGTGTTCCTTACCTGTCTTCCGATGTCTCCCGCGTGAAATTTGAGTCAGATCTGGAAGAAAGCAGAGTAGGTTACTTCGGTGTAGGTATACAGCAGTTAAGATAAGACAGAGGGTGAGGGAGGGTGAGGGAGGGAGACAGGGATGGAGGGAGACTGGGAGGGAGGGCGAGGGAGGGAGACAGGAATGGAGGGAGGGCGAGGGAGGGAGACAGGGATGGAGGGAGACAGGGAGGGAGGGCGAGGGAGACAGGGAGGGAGACAGGAAGGGAGGGCGAGGGAGGGAGATAGGAAGGGAGGGCGAGGGAGGGAGACAGACAGGGAGGGAGACAGGGTGAGGGAGGGAGACAGGGCGAGGGAGGGAGACAGGGCGAGGGAGGGAGACAGGGCGAGGGAGGGAGACAGGGCGAGGGAGGGAGACAGGGCGAGGGAGGGAGACAGGGCGAGGGAGGGAGACAGGGCGAGGGAGGGAGACAGGGCGAGGGAGGGAGACAGGGCGAGGGAGGGAGACAGGGCGAGGGAGGGAGACAGGGCGAGGGAGGGAGACAGGGCGAGGGAGGGAGACAGGGCGAGGGAGGGAGACAGGGCGAGGGAGGGAGACAGGGCGAGGGAGGGAGACAGGGCGAGGGATGGAGACAGGGAGACAGGGCGAGGGAGGGAGACAGGGCGAGGGAGACAGGGAGACAGGGCGAGGGAGGGAGACAGGGCGAGGGAGGGAGACAGGGCGAGGGAGGGAGACAGGGCGAGGGAGGGAGACAGGGAGACAGGGCGAGGGAGGGAGACAGGGAGACAGGGCGAGGGAGGGAGACAGGGCGAGGGAGGGCGAGGGAGGGAGACAGGGCGAGGGAGGGAGGGAGGGCGGGCGAGGGAGGGCGAGGGAGGGAGAGAGGGAGACAGGAAGGGTGAGACGGAGGGTGAGAGGGTGACACAGGAAGGGTGAGGGAGTGTGAGGGTGAGACAGGGAGGGTGAGACAGGGAGGGTGAGACAGGGAGGGTGAGACAGGGAGGGTGAGACAGGGAGGGTGAGACAGGGAGGGAGGGTGAGACAGGGAGGGAGGGTGAGACAGGGAGGGAGGGTGAGATAGGGAGGGAGGGTGAGATAGGGAGGGAGGGTGAGATAGGGAGGGAGGGTGAGACAGGGAGGTAGGGAGGGAGGGTGAGACAGGGAGGTAGGGAGGGAGGGTGAGACAGGGAGGTAGGGAGGGAGGGTGAGACAGGGAGGTAGGGAGGGAGGGTGAGACAGGGAGGGTGAGACAGGGAGGGTGAGACAGGGAGGGTGAGACAGGGAGGGTGAGACAGGGAGGGTGAGGGAGGGAGGGTGAGGGAGGGAGGTAGGAGGGAGGGTGAGGGAGGGAGGGAGGGTGAGACAGGGAGGTAGGGAGGGAGGGTGAGACAGGGAGGTAGGGAGGGAGGGTGAGACAGGGAGGTAGGGAGGGAGGGTGAGACAGGGAGGTAGGGAGGGAGGGTGAGACAGGGAGGTAGGGAGGGAGGGTGAGACAGGGAGGTAGGGAGGGAGGGTGAGACAGGGAGGTAGGGAGGGAGGGTGAGACAGGGAGGTAGGGAGGGAGGGTGAGACAGGGAGGTAGGGAGGGAGGGTGAGACAGGGAGGGAGGGTGAGACAGGGAGGGAGGGTGGGAGGGAGGGAGGGAGAAAGGGTGGGAGGGAAGGAGGGAGACAGGGTGGGGGAGAGAGAGGGAGGGAGACACCCACCCACTGACACACACACTGATACACACACACACACACACACACACACACTGATGCACCCCCACCCCCACTGATACTGTTACACACACACACTGATACTGTTACACACACACACTGATACTGTTACACACACACACTGATACTGATACACACACACACTGATACTGATACACACCCCCCCACTGATACACACACACACCCCCACTGATACACACACACACCCCCACTGATACACACACACCCCCCCACTGATACACACACACACCCCCACTGATACACACACACACACCCCCACTGATACACACCCCCCCCCCACTGATACACCCCCCCCCACTGATACACCCCCCCCACTGATACACACACACACACCCACACTGATACACACCCCCCCCCACTGATACACACACACTCCCCACTGATACACACACACACACTGATACACACACACACACACACCCACTGATACACACCCACTGATACACACACACCCACTGATACACACACACCCACTGATACACACACAACACCCCCCCACTGATACACACACACACTGATACACATACTCACACCCACTGATACACACACACCCACTGATACACACACACATACACACTGATACACACACACACTGATACACACACACACTGATACACATACACACTGATACACACACTGATACACATACACACTGATACACACACACTGATACACACACACTGATACACTCACACCCACTGATACACAAACCCACTGATACACACACACCCACTGATACACACACACACACCCACTGATACACACACACACTGATACACACACACACACACACACACACTGATGCACACACCCCCCCACTGATACTGATACACACACACACTGATACTGATACACACACACTGATACTGATACACACACACACTGATACTGATACACCCCCCCCCCCACTGATACACACACACACCCCCACTGATACACACACACCCCCCCCACTGATACACACACACACCCCCACTGATACACACACCCCCACACCCCCACACTGATACACACCCCCCCCCACTGATACACACACACCCCCACTGATACACACACACACACACACTGATACACACACACCCACCCACTGATACACACCCACTGATACACACCCACTGATACACACACACCCACTGATACACACACACCCACTGATACACACACAACACACCCCCACTGATACACACACACTGATACACATACTCACACCCACTGATACACACACACACCCACTGATACACACACACACATACACACACACTGATACACACCCACCCACTGATACACACACACACATACACACTGATACACACACACACTGATACACATACACACTGATACACATACACATACACACTGATACACATACACCCACTGTTACACACCCACCCACTGATACACACACACACACACACACACACACACACACACACACACACACACTGATACACACACACACACACACACACACACTGATACACACACACACACACTGATACACACACACTGATACACACACACACACACTGATACACACACACACACACACACACACACACCCACTGATACACACACAACACACCCCCACTGATACACATACACCCACTGATACACACCCACCCACTGATACACACACACATACACACACACACTGATACACACACACCCACACACTGATACACACACAGATACACACACACACTGATACACATACACACACACACACACACACACACACACACTGATACACACACACTGATACACACACACACACTGATACACATACACACACACACACACAGATACACACACAGATACACCCCGCCTCCCCCTGCACCACCCGCCAGCCCCTGCACCGCCCGCGACCGCGCAGCAACCACTGCCCGCCCCCGAGCCCATCTCCCACACCAAGGGGACGGGGGAAGTGAGCGCCGGGGGGGCAATGGTGGGAGCGCCGATGGGCAATGGTGGGAGCGCCGGGGGGGGGGCAATGCTGGGAGCGCCGGGGGGGGCAATGCTGGGAGCGCCGGGGGGGGGGCAAAGGTACAAGGTGGTACAAAGGCAGGCGCACCCCCGGTACCACCTCCTATTACCCCCCCTGGCTGGGACCCGGGACAGAAGGGAGACACTCATGCGCACAGAGGAAGCCGGAAGCGGAAGTCCCGCCCCCGGCTTCCTCTGACCTGCCTGCAACCAATCCCTGCGGGCCGGCCGGTATTCTAAGTCCCGCCCCCGGCATCATCATTCATCCAATCCCCTGCGGGCCGGCCGGCATCCTAAGTCCCGCCCCCGGCATTCTCCTGCATTCAGTCCCCCCGGCAGCATTCTCACACACATACAAATACTTACCGCCGCCGCATTCTCCTCACCGCCGCTGCCCCGCACTACCGGGACCAGGGACAGAAACCGGGACAAAAACAGGGACAGACTTAAACCGGTACAGGCCTCAAAAAAACGGGACTGTACCGGTAAAACCGGTACGAATGGTCACCCTAGCATTAATGACTGTGTTAACCAATCAAATATGTCCCTATTAATTCAGTTTGGTTGTTTTGGGGATCTTTCACAAAGTATTTGTTATATTGGGGGTTGCTCTGTCTGCTCCTCCTTGAATAAAGTTATGGTGTAAAATTAAGATTTCCTTGTAACAAAATAAAGCAAAGTGATAGAAATGAATAAAATTCCAGTCATGGGTATTTATATTGGACATGTATTCTCCTTCAGCAGGATTCAAATTACTGTACTTTCCTTCCCCCCCCTTCCCCCCTATTTTGTAGGGATAAAACAGCTACTGTTAGAAAATTTAATGCAGCGAGCCTCGAGTACTAAAAACTTTCATATAAGTAACTGATTATTGCCATATATACCAAACTTCTGCTTATATCCCCAATCAAGTAATAGCTTTAGACAGCCTCTTTAAACAGCCTTAATACCCAGTGTAAACGCAATTGAAAAAAAAGCACATTGATTTATTACCTGCCCATGCAATTTCAGTTGTTTATCATCAACAATGACTTTTCACCTGAAGTACAGTATTCATTGGCTTTCTAAGCCGTGCTTCTCCCACCATATGTAACTGCAACATTATTTAACAATGATGATTCATAGATCTGTGTCAGGATTAAGAAATGAGTAGACACATTGGGATAGAAGATGCTGATACAGATGGAGTTGTGCTGTCAAAATATTGAGTGAGGAGTATTTTAGACCGCCTTTTCTTTCTGCCATGGTACATTAAAGGTGCAATACAACCCAAAGTCAACTGTAAGATAAATACATCACAAGAAGAAAGTAGCTAAATACAATTTTTTCTTGTGTATAATTAAAAAATAATAATCTACTGATTTAACCGTTTTAGTTTTAATGATTACTGCTGTTTCGGGCAGACTGTAATACTATTTTCACCACCACAAAAATCCTCTTCTCATCCTCACTATTTACTGCCCCTAACTCACAAGCGCGAACTGTGACAATATCAGACTGGATTAAAGCGTCAGCTGATTCTATACTGCCACGGTGTTGTATTCCCGGCAACATGGGGTGCCATTATTCAATTTAGGCCAGTATTTGATTCGTTGTAAAGACCTCTTCTCTGTGGAAAAGGTTAGTCCCGGCACGGTGACGATGTCTTCACAACACAGGGGAGGTTCAAGGAAGTTTTGGAGGAGCTTGTAAGAGATTAGATGGATTACCTTTCAAAATGGAAGGATACAATGTGTGCATTGCCTCAAAGGTGCAATCCCACATAAGCATCCAGAAAACAACCTTTTGTAAAGTGTTTAACAGTCTCATTGCTCCCCTAAACAAATCTACCCATGTTAATTAAAAATATTTTTTTTTTTTGGAATTAAATATAACTTGAATTTGTTAGGAGTCTCTGAATAAATGGGGATGCCATTCATCTCTACTTTCATCTCCAGGGGTGGTTAAATCCCAGGCCCATGGTCGCCTAAAATGTACCTCCTGGCGCCTGTGTTGGGACACCTGTTAGTCACCACCGCAACAGAGAACATTGCTCTGCAGCTTCCATGCCTGATGCTGCTTTGTGGGCAAACTGACCCGCGGCGACGGTAACTGGCAGCTCAGTCAATGCCACACAGCTTAGTGTGCTGCGCATAGGAGCCGAGCGGGTGGCAGAGACGGGTGGGACTGGGGGCGGAAGCGAGTCAGAACACTTCAGGACTCTGCCACCCCTGCTCTAATTTCACACTATGGTAGGGGAGGAATTGGGGGGGGTTTGTACGCGCCAGTCAGCGTGTCACAGATACACTCTGACACATAGCCGCCGAAGTGGAGAGCCAGAAGGTGCCTCACACCCCTTTCCCTGCTCCTTCCCTGCTCCTTAACGCTGGCTCCTAAAAATTGTCTGGCTCCCAAGTAATTTATATTATTGTCCATCCCTGTGTCTTATCCCACCCTGTGTCACTAAAGATAAGAGGAGGGGGAGAAAGAGGGCTCTGGCTTTGCCAGTGCTTTGCTGAACACACTGGCATCAGACTTAAAGAAATCACAGGACATTAGAGGAAATCAAACCCCTCCCAAGTCGCAGCTCACCGTGCTTGCATAACTTTAAATTAAGATAGTTCTGGCTGTACGATTTGGGCACGTCACTGGTATTAGTTCACTTTGGTTCAAAAAGGGACTGCCCCTTTCAACATTTTGACATGAGGTTCCTTGTTTCTTACTCATTTTGTGTTTTCTGACTTGCCCAACACTAGCAGGTCCCTAGCTATAGGTAAATTGTACTTGGAATGCCTTAACATTTTGCACATTAATACATTCATTCAAAGAGAGAGATTTTATATAGCACATCAAACTCAAATTTGACCCCAGATGAGACTGCAAACTAAAACAGGACTTGAGCCCCCATGTGTGTCATGGTAAGTTGACTGCATCTCCAGGGGAGCCCTTGTGTATTTCAGGTTCAGTTGACCACTTACTCAGAAATGCCAGGGCTGTCAGATATGTCTTCAATGCAGAGAGAAAAATGGCGCTTGAGCTTCTGTTTTTATTCAGGTGTGGGCTTTTGACTGAATTGCTTTGAAAATTAATGTTTTGTTTTAGGCTCAACATACTCTGTAAATAACAGTAAAAAGGCTATATGACATTTTCAAAACTAGAAAGACTTATTTAATGTCACCAATTTTTAATATATTTTTATTATTAAGGGTCTACAGTGACTTATGCTTTTTTTTATGACCTATTTTAGCCGGGGGGGGGGGGGGGGGGTTACGGTTGTTGGAGAAAACAATACAGTAGGAAACAAGGGTTTTTGCTCCCTAATGATTACATGTTTATTAAATATTTTATAAGGAGATAGAAAAAACTATAAATATGTTTGAAGTAACAATCTACAGTATAATGCTAGGCTGTAGATTTGTGTTACTGGGAATCTTTGAATCTGGTGCCGCTCTCTTGAACTTTGGTTTCTTTATACTGTTTCCATTTATTGAAATACAATATAGGCCCCTATTCAATATTGTGCAAAGCCACTTACCTGGAGAAGAGGTAAGTAAGCACCATTCAAAAGTATGAGACTAACTTAATAGAATAAGGACCATGCAGTTCTGAAATACACATTCAGGAATGGTTTAAAGCAGCCGGCCTCCAAGCATTACCAATCTAAACAAGCAAATATGAATATAACTTAATTTTTAGATCATCTTGGAAAACATGCGAGGTTGGGTAGTAAGATTGAATCCTAATAAGAATGTTGTACCTAATGCAATTTGGAGGCATGATGTGCTTTTTAGGGTTTTGTGGGAAATGTCTTTTTATGGAGTTGCACCTTAAAATACAAAGTACAAAGACAAGAACTGTACTCCCAGTGAACCTGAAATATTAATTGTACAATGTTTTGTAATATTACATTTATAAATTCAATACGTTTTAAATACATCAATTAGAAAAATGTTGTTTATATTGTAAGAAGACGCCTATCTTTGTGTTCTTATCTTACGAATAGCCATATTTCTTGCCCCCTGTTAAAAAAAAAATGTGATTAGTTATTTGTTTCTCACTCTGTACTTTGTGTCGTACAAATGAGGTACAGCATAGATTGAATTGGGTTGTAAAATGTCAATGGAAGCCATGGGAGGGGAATCCAGCCCTAGAATATCTGTAGTGGTAGAGCTGTAACAATAGAAAATGGACGCCCTATAATACTTATGTATGCTGCTTGTTGGACAGTTGAATTAGAAGTGTAGAACAATGAAATGGCTATTTAGATAATTTAATGGGTGAGAAAAAAAGAAAAAAGGATGTTATGTAAGAAGTGAAGAGAGTTATTGCAAATGATGTTGTAGGTAACTAAATGCATCAATGGTTATGACCACCAAAAGGTGTCATGGTCCAATAAACCCCCTTTTGATATTTCTTTGCTCACTTGGGAGAGAGTACTTGTATAATTATGGAAACCAGTGCATTCTACAGGAATAAATCTTGAATTGTAATTTTGGATGGAAAAAGGTGTGTGTGTGTGTGTGTGTGTGTGTGTGTGTGTGTGTGTGTGTGTGTGTGTGTGTGTGTGTGTGTGTGTGTGTGTGTGTGTGTGTGTGTGTGTGTGTGTGTGTGTGTGTATTTTGTCACTTTTTTTACTCACCATAACTTAACTCAGTATTATGGTTGGCCCATCCTTTATCTTCTTTGCATACCCAGTAAATCAACCCCACACTGATGGGACCCATTAAGGTCGAAACAGCTGTCTGTGGGTGGTTTTCTGGGTATGCACCTTAACCCTGGCTGTGCTCAAAGCTGTGACCATGCAGCAAGCTTAAGCCTATAGGGAACCATGTTAAAAATGGTTTTTGAAGCAAAAGGTGGCACTGTGTGCTCATTTGCATGTCATTTCCCAGAATCCCTTGCTGCAGTGGAAGTGCTGTGTGCTGGGTGATAATGGGGAAAGGCGGGTTGCAGACCTGCCTAAGACATGCAGATGAGCATACAGTTGTATTTACATTTATTTATATATATATTTAGTATCAGTACCCTTGTTAGTCGAGCTTTAATAATCAAAAATTAATAGACGATACCATTCTGTGGCTAACGAAATGCTTTTATTTGTGCGAGCTTTCGAGATACACTGATCTCTTCTTCCGGCGATGTTACAATGAATGAAGCAGACAAGGTTAAACTTACAAACAGTGCATATACTGTAGGAATGTTATCTGTGACTGAAACCTAACACCCCCCCCCTCCATATAGCAAATAAAAAGATCACTTGTGAGCACATTCACATGTCTTAGGCCTCGGCCAGGCTCCCTGCCAGCTCTGAGGCTCAAGGAAAGCGGGTGCTTTCCCTGGCCTTGCGGGTGCTTTCCCTGCGAGCCGTCAGGGGGCAGGTGGGGGGCGGACAAGTGGGCTCATTTGCATGTCATTTCCCAGAATACCTTGCTGCAGTGGAAGCACTGTATGCTGGGGATAATGGTGAAAGGCAGGGTTGCAGACATGCCTAAGACATGTGAATGTGCTCACAAGTGATCTTTTTATTTGCTATATATATATATATATATCTCTATATATATATCTATATATCTATATCCCCCTGAGGAAGGTCCCATTTTTTAAGGACCGAAATGTTGGGTTTCTTGATGTACCACTATTTTCACCAATACACTTTGTGAAGTTTTCTACAATTGAGTGCTGTCTCTTGCTTTACCAGACCTTGGAACGGTAACGTATGTCTATATTATCCATATGGGGCAAGCACCTACAGCCTATCAGCACCTAAGGAGTGCCAAATGTTCTATTTGACTGTGTGTGTGTGTATACTGCTGCGGCCGAGTTTATTCGAGCATTTGCCCGTTCTTGGCCGCAGCAGTAACCTGGCGCGCGCCGGAGGGTGCCGGGCGCACGCCGAAGCAGCGGAAGAGCGCCCTCCGATCGGGGCGCTCTCCCTCCCGCTGCCGGGTCCGCCGGGTCCCCCGGAACCCCCTGCCGCCGTCCCCCACATCGCGGGACACCAGGGCTCCCTCGGGGAGCCCTGGACGCGCGTGCAGGGGGCGCAGGCACCCGATGACGCGTGACCGCGCATCGGTGATGCGCGGCACGCTGAGGGAGTGCGGCTAGCATCCCCCGGCTTGCGGTGCTAGCCGTGCTCGGATAAAACGTGTCGGTAGTGTATATTATATATATATATATATATATATATATTGTATATATGTGTGTATATATATATATATATATATATATATACATATATATGTGTGTGTGTATATATATATATATATATATATATATATATATATATGTATTGTATGTTTATTTGCCTATGTGTATATATGTATATGCATATATACATATAAATGTAGCATCTTCTATCTATCAGCAGCCACAGGATATGTGATGGTAAACCACAGACCAAGAGTGGAGTGTTCATGGCACAGTGCTTGGCAGAGGGGAATGGCCCATCAGAATTAGCACAGCATGGGTCCCTGCTTCTAAAAGGGACTCCCGCTGTGTGAATTCTATGGGGTTGCATCAGTCTGTAAGAGATTTGCATTAAGAGTGGACAAAATCAGTCACTCTACCTGCACGCCTCTAACAGATGATAGAGCAGCTTTTATTTTATTTTAATAACATTATGGAAGCAATGGGTCTCCTGCTTCCCAAGTAAGAGGCCCCGGTATCCATGTTTAAATGCCCGGCATCATGGCCCACATGACCAGAATATTTAAACAATACAGAGAGATACCGGCACCCCATACTTAAGAAGCAAGGGGTCCCCATGCTGTAATGAATGCTGTTCAGGTCTGGAGACCCTGTGCTGCAGTATTGTTATTAAATAAAAGCAGCTTCATTACCTACTAAGGCAATTAAGGGTTAAACCTGAGTACCTGGTTTATTGGGGCTAGAATAGGTGGATGAAAGGAGTAGTTGCCCCAGGGTGGGTGGTTAGGCCTACCAGGAAGGTTGCAGAATGGGTTAACCTCTTTATTACCTTAGCGTTGTAACAGTTATGGAAATGATGGGGTTAACCCCTACAACTATCCACCCGAGAGGCCTAATCACCCACCCTAGAGCAACTACCCCCTTCACCCACCCCTCTACTCATAATAAACATTAAAATACAACAACCAATACTAGACAATGCATCTATTGATTGCCAGTGTGGTCTACCACCACTAAAAATAAAACATTACCCAGCCAGCATATAGTAAATAAAAGTTGTACTTACCCCTGCCAGGATGAAGGCCGTCATCGTGCTCCACATTTTCACTGTGCACCAACAGTAAAATAAAAAAAACTAACTACTGACCTGTAACCCCTTAATCACGTTAGCGGTTAACCACTAATTAAGGGGTTAACCCCCCTCCCGTTACCCACCCTGGAGATGCATCTACCCTCAACCCCCACTCCCTCACTATGGTGAACAATGCCCACAACATGGTCAAGTATTGCCATAATGGAAATGAATGAGCAACCGGGAAAAAAAACCACACAAAATAAAATACATTACAATTAAATAAAAACAAACGTTTGCCAACAAACCCATTGATTGTCACTTTGGTAAACTATGCTAACAATATAGGTATGGATTGCCACAATGGCAATGAATGGGCAACCTAAAAAAAAGTATGACCAACAATGATGCTAAATCTGTATGTATGTGTATATATCTAAGTGTGTGTGTGTGTGTGTGTGTACACAACTGCCTGACTCTTCAGTGAAGCAGGACTGCAAGAACTAGAACCGTAACTTGAAAAGGGATATTGTTGGCCTTTGTGAAGTACAAAGAAAAGATGAAGACCTCATTGAGCTCATTATATTACAAAGGTAAAGAAATCAGTGGGGTAGGCTTCATCGTTAACAAGAGAGAGAGAGAAACAACATAGTGGAGTATAAAAACTAATTAGAAAGAGCAGCCCGAATAGTCATTCAGTTGATGGAGATACAGGCTTCAAATAATCAGTATATGCCCCAAGATAAAGTCACACAGACCGTGAAGTGGAAGACTTTTACCATTAAATCAATCAACTTCACAACAAAGGAAATTGTAACCTCAAGATCATTATGGGAGATTTTAATGCAATTTTTTTGTGTCAAGCAGAAAGATGAAGCATCATGGTACTTATGGTTACGACAACAGGAATGGACATGGACATCATACGTTAATTTTTAGGCTGAGGCCCCAGTGTCGGCGCTGCACTCATGCCTGTCAGGCTGGCGGCACATGCAGCTGAGATCCTTGGTCTATGGTGAGCTGTAGGGGGAAAGATGGGGCATGATGGTGCATGGCCATGACTTCAACAGTCAGGTTTGCCCTCATTGGCTGAACCGACGGGAGGCGTGGCCAGCGCTCCATCGCAAGTTGTGAACACAGATTTTCTGTCTTCAGAGAAATCTGGTCACGCAACGCGGTGGGTAGTGGGCCCAGCCCCGTCGAGGGGCGACTCTTGTCCCTGCACTGCACGCCATAGCAGGCGCTGAAGTGGGGACCTTGTCATAGAGAATAATCCAAATACAAAATGGTCATGGAATGGACCTAATGGTGGAATCAAGAAGAAAAACGTAATTGAAGACTTCACAGTCCTTAACCATTTTGACACAAGGAGTGATCACTGATTGGTTCACTGCAATTTAGATCTTAATCCGGTGATGGAATGAAAATGGATTAAAAAGATAATACTCAACATCCATAACCTCAAGAATAAAGGCAGAGAATTTCAACTAGAGCTGAAAAATCTTTTGAGCTTGCTCGAAATGCATATGGGAATACTTTTGATAAACTATTATGAAGAATTTATTAAGATTGTGGTTGAAAGCACAGAAAAAAACTGGATAGGAAAATATTAAATAAGACAAAGCAGTTACTGAGGAAATGACCAGAAATGAAACAATCCCAAGATGCAAAAACAAAAATTGAATATCCAGAGCTGTGCAAAACAATCTGCGAGCGTTATCTGCGATAACTGAAGTTGTAAGAAAATGCAACGTGCTGAAGAAGGCTATCGAAGATAATAAATGCTTAAATAACACAACACAGTGACTAATGATTGGATAGAAGCAAATCATTGCACTCAAACAAGGCGATGAATCAATAGTAAAAGACGGCACTTATCATAGTGAGTTGAGGTCTTCTACATAAAATTGTACAAGAACACAGATAACATATGACAATCCAGCAGAGGAAGAGCGAGAAGAATCCATTAACGATGTACCATGCCGAATTCCAGAAGAATTGGCAAAGGACATAAAATAATCAAGAATGGGAAGGTCCCTGGGTAAGATGGAATTTCATCTGAAATTTTGACAAACTGGAAAATAGAAAACTAGAGAAAATTCTTGCAAAATTCTTGTACTTACTGCTTGAAAAACAAGAAAATGCCAGAACAATGGAACAATGCCATAGTTATCCTCATCCGCAAGAAAAAAGAGACCAGTCAGTCTACTTCCAATCAATTACCAGATTTTGACATATCACTTGTGAGCACATTAACATGTCTGACAGGTCTGCAATCTTGCTTTGCACCGTTATCTCCTAGCATATAATGCTTCCACTGCAGCTAGGGATTTACAAAGATGCTCACTAGAAACTGGACTTTGCCTAGAGAACAAGCGGAATTACACAGTGCATATAATACAATGGACCACATTCAAGTCGTAGAAGAAGTGATTTCCCGAAGTAATGACTACGCTCCACCACACATTTTAAGATTTGAAGATTGGGAAAAAGCATTTGCTTCAGTGTTCACCTCTACAGTTTGAAATGCATTAAGACAATGTGTTGAAAAAGCGTGCATTGATACCATAAGGAACCTTATGAGAATGTCATCTCAACTATTAGATTACATGAACATGCTACTGTAGCAAGATAAGAAGGATCAGCCAGGGAGTGCAACAGACAGACACCATGTCCCCCAAGCTCTTCACAGCAACACTTGGAAAATTTGTTTTAGGCATTCAATTGGGAAGAAAAAGGAATCAAAATCAACAGAGAATACTTGTCACCTACGAATTGCAGATTATATTATTTTTGCCACATGTCCAACCAAAACATCAGAGAATTTGCTGAAGCAATTGAGAAGGTGGGCCCCCATATGAATCTCCGAAAGAGGAAAATGATAAACGTGTCAACTCTACGAAGATTGAACTAGAAGAAGTCTGACTGTCTATCTTGGTTCGCAAGTATCCATGGATGGGAACCTTTTGAATTAAATCAATAGGAGAATGAATATGGGATGGAGCGTATTTGGAAGAAACGGTACAATCTTGCAATTGAACCTTCCACTGGGCCTCAAAACTGAAGTGTTATACCAGTTTATCCTGTCTTCAAAGCAAAGATAATTGAGAAGTATGGAGAGATGTATGCTGGTTATTACCTGAAGAGACAGAAAAAAGAATTAATGTATTTTTAAACCAAACAAGTCTGTGGGCTGGACATATCACAAGAAAAAACAACCATCGTTGGACAGGAATGGTACTCAACTGGATTCCATGGAATATCAAAAGATTAAGACGTTGAGCAAAAGTAAGATGGGGAAGATAAAGTTAGAAAGTTTGTTGAGGTGAGGCTTGCAGTTGCAGTATTTGGAAGATGATTGGGGAGGCTTTTATTCAGCAATGGATTGACGAGAGAGACAGAAATGCAGAGTTACTATTTATGTATTAAAATAATCTGAACTGCAGAATATTTAGGTTCTTAACCGTGTGTCGGGAGTCTATGACTCCTCATTAAACCTTTTTAAACAATGTGCTTTTATATATAACTAATTTTACAAGTAGAAAAAAGGGGGATAACCCCCAGGTGGTGCTCTAAATGTGCAAGGTATAAATAAAGTACTCAGAAAAAATGCCTGGGTGAGCCGGTATGAAGAATAAAGCGTTATCCGAGTGTCCCGTGGATATAGCCGATGGTGTGTGTGAGCCTGAATCACACCCACCTCACCTGTGTAGAGCCGGGAAAAGTTCCAACCACGCCGATGGTACACACCCCCCCAGATGACAGATGGGGTAGAAACCTCCTCAGCCGAACGTGCGGCAACCCGGTATGTGTGGACAAGCAGATGGTAGTAGAGACCTGCAAAGCAGAGTCTCCCGCCGCCTTACCGGGTGCCAGATGGACTTCCCACGATGTACCGGTCCGGTGCTGTCGGGGGGGTGGTGGCTACTGGTTGAAGGACGAGGATGATCCACTCCTCGGTGTTGTCTCCGTCAGCTGTGTTGCGTTCCCGGTGCAGGTGAGGGGCTGGGTTGTCGGCTACACACTGGCTGAACCCAATCCACTCAGCAGCTTGAAGAGGAAATCCTCTCGATGGTAACAGCTGATCCGCAATGATAGTACCGTGGCGTGCTGCTATACTATAGTGGAAAATCAGGAACGTAGCGAGAGAGTAGAGCACTGCCAACAAAAGAAAATCAAAAAAGGGCTGGGGCAAAAATAATGATTATTTATTGGGCATATGAGCCAAAAAGGACAAACACACTAATATTAAAAAACTCTGACGCGTTTTCCGCCGTGGAGGCACTTTATCAAAGAGTACTAAGGCTCTCTTCACGTCAGATTATATAATGGTCAGAGGTGAGTGAACGCCCCAAATTAAGTTAATACTTAATGGGTTATGCAATCAGCTGTGTGATTAACCAAACATTGATCTTTAATGTGAAAAGTTTTTCAAACCTCTGACCATAACATAAATGCGTGGGAGCCCAACAATATACAACAATTAACATTAAAACAGAATAACAGAACAAAAGACTAATACTTATACAGAAACAAAAAAATTTCCAAATCAAAATCAAACACATCTATATAATGAATGTTAGAAAATATACCTAATAAAAAATAAATATAAAAAATATATAATATGAGAAATAATCTATACATGAATAAATAAATAAGATAATCTTTAAACCATAAAGAGTAACCTGACAGGAACATAATATAGTGTATAGATAAAGAAAAAAAGAGAAAAAGGTGTTTTTATATATATAAATGGTGAATGTGAAACTAACAAAAGAATAAAAGAATGAAACGTATATATATAAAATATATATAATATATATATGTATAATATTATAAATAATAAACAAATATTTTGTAAGACTAATGTTTATTATTTATAATATTATACATATATATATTATATATATTTTATATATATACACGTTTCATTCTTTTATTCTTTAGTTAGTTTCACATTCACCATTTATATATATATACAAACACCTTTTTTTCTTTTTTTCTTTATCTATACACTATATTATGTTCCTGTCAGGTTACTCTTTATGGTTTAAAGATTATCTTATTTATTTATTCATGTATAGATTATTTCTCATATTATATATTTTTATATATATATTTTTTATTAGGTATATTTTCTAACATTCATTATATAGATGTGTTTGATTTTGATTTGGAAATTTGTTCGTTTCTATATAAGTATTAGTCTTTTGTTCTGTTATTCTGTTTTAATGTTAATTGTTGTATATTGTTGGGCTCCCACGCATTTATGTTATGGTCAGAGGTTTGAAAAACTTTTCACATTAAAGATCATTGTTTGGTTAATCACACAGTTGATTGCATAACCCATTAAGTATTAACTTAATTTGGGGCGTTCACTCACCTCTGACCATTATATAATCTGACGTGAATAGAGCCTTAGTACTCTTTGATAAAGCGCCTCCACGGCGGGAAACGCGTCAGAGTTTTTTAATATTAGTGTGTTTGTCCTTTTTGGCTCATATGCCCAATAAATAATCATTATTTTTGCCCCAGCCCTTTTTTGATTTTCTTTTGTTGGCAGTGCTCTACTCTCTCGCTACATAACTAATTTTACAAAGACAAATGCAAAGGAGACTTGTTTTTCTTTTCCAGTACGTTCTCTTTTTATTCTCAGGATGCCATGGCTCTTAACCTGTTGTATAAATATTGTGTGTAGACACAGCCTTTATCTGTTTCGATTTGGTAAAATAAACATCTCATCATTGTAAACAATATGGTTACGGCACTGTATCCCCAAACGTAAACGGGAGTATAAAATTCTGTATCTATTATACTGCAGATAAATGTCTGATCTTGTTTACAATGAAAAATGATAACCACCTGATGTAAAGCACAGAAAGTGACAAAAACTACGCTAGGCTGGTGCTCTCGTACAATCACAGATGCTCTTTGTAATCATAATTGCTAATTATACTTGGAGATCAGTGACAATAAGCACAAGGCACTTGTGGAGGAAGTAATGCAATGTATTCTACTAACATGTTTGCATACTAAATTGAAGATCAAGTATGTTAATCCTCCAATTTAGCTTCTTTGAAGAAATGTTAACTGAACTCGCAGCCTTTCTTCGAATCTTCTTCCGTTATTATTTCTGCCTGCAGCAAAGTATTGTATGTTTTCATTTTGTATTAACCTATTCTCTACTTGAGGTGTCTGCACCCAATGAGATGTACTGTATGTCTGTCTGGCAATTATGAGGTTAACAAATTATAGCAGGATGTTACTTTTTGATTGAAAAAAAAGGGAATTTGTCTATTTACTAAATTGCAAATCTGGGTCTAAACTAGTGTAAGAGAACAAGCACCAGGTTTATGAAGGAAAGGGCATCCTATTTAAATGAATGGGACTTTTCTCTTTGGGGCAAAACCAGTGCTGCATAATTGCACCAGATTTATCAGTGTTGCTGTTGGGAGACCTTAGGAAATAAACCCCTTCACATTTCTCTGCATTCAATTGAAGTCAATATAAAATACAAATGATAAGAAACAATAGGATCATACAATTGGGCATGTGAGAAATTAAACATGAAGCTATAGATATAAGAGCACTTGTTTACATTTGTTTTGGAGCACATATTGCCAATTAAACTAATCTTTGAGTATTCACTATGTATCCGGATGGTATTTGTCAACATTGTTGTTCATAGATGTAACACTTCAGGTATTTTTTAGTTATCGCTATGACAACCTGTGAGCTTCCAAACTTTAGAAGCATCATTACTAGATATTTAGGGGAAATGTATAGATTAAATTAGAAATCATCTCTTTATGGGGCTGCGGAAAAACAATCTAATATGTGGAGTTAGACAGAATACAGTATAACATAACTCATGAATTAAACACTTATGAAGGGTGTTTAGTGTCTTGTGAATGAGAACTTAGAGCAGGATTCTTCAACTGGAAGCCCCCGGGCCATATGCGGCTCGCGAAAGGCCTTGATGCGACTCTTAGATTTTCTGTCCCTGCTAATTTCATAATGCTTGCTAAGGCAGCAAAGTTTACTGTAGGTATTCATAGTGAGACTAACTTGTACGTTAAGATAATGTAAATGTTTATTATACAAATGTTATAAATCCTTGTAAAAGGTGTTAAAATAATATTTTTTGTCCGTAGATGCATCTAAAACTACATTGCACTTAGCAGGAGGGCCTCATAATCATAAATGTTTTCTGACTTGGCCACTTTTGATAATTAGTTGAAGATTCCTATCTTCGAGAGTTTCTTCTCCTTCCTTTTTGCATGTTCTGCCAATTGAACTAACCAAAGGTTAGATACAGTAGCTAGGAGAATCGGAACAATGCTGGTGTGTAAAAAAAATATTATTGTTTCAATTCGGCATGCTTGAGACCCACAAGCATAAAAGAAACACTGTTATTAAATAATGTGCAGACAATATATGTAAATCTACTGTGTGGGTTTTTTTTGTTTGTATGCTTTTTTTACATGCAGGAAGTGTCTTTTCCCCATTGTTTTGAATGTAATCATGATGCTATCATTACATACACATACTTACATTAGCCAAACTGCTAAAACTGGACACAATCTTAGAAGATAATGTGGTTTACAGGATGCTTTGATATGAACAAATTAACTTTCCGCAGAACAAAATTTGGTACATTTTCTAACTTTAATGGTGATGTACTATTTACATGGGACTGTCACATTAATGAATCCAGGGGGCATTAGTAGAGATTTGCAGAAAGGTTCTTGCTGGTCCAACACTGAACATACCGTCAACTTTCCATTGGACCATTTTTAAATGAAAGCATTGTAGCTTGTAGCATATTGGTTCTCCTCCTTCTGATAGAAGCAATTTGTGTTTTTCAGAGAAGGTTAATAATTTGTTCACATGAAAAACCATTAAGAATAGTGTATTATGCAATCAGACTTTTTTTTAGGTTGTGGAATGACAAAAGTGTTAAAGTACAATTCTGTGCACTTTTATGCCTAGTGACAAGTTGTTCACTTGTGTTAGGACTTTTTGTCTGTATCAGACAACATACTTAATTAAGCAAAACTGCTGCTTTGTTTTGCTGTTTAAGAACTGTGACATTTCTTCCCCTTCAGTATATGGAGAAAACGGACCAAGATTATTACACTTTGGATGATATGTTTGTCTCCAAAGCTGCAAAGAAGGAGCATCCAAATCAGGAAGAAGAACGGGAAAGGAGAACAGCGATTTCAGAGCACCAAAAACTTGCTGCCCGGATGGAAAAATGTCCATATTGTTTTGATAATGCTGAACTTCCAAAGCATCTAATAATTGCCATTGGTCTTAAGGTACGTAAAAGCCGCAAAAGTCTTTGGACATTTTCAGATTGTGCCAGTGTCATTACTACAATAGAAAACCATCTTCATTAAAAAAATAAATATATATATATATTATATATATGTATATGTGTGTATGTATATGTGTGAATGTATATATAATATATATATATATATATATATGTATATATATATATGTGTATATATATATATATATATATGTATATATATATATGTATGTATATGTTTTTTAGGGTCAAATTCTCATCAAAATGAGTTAGCATTGTATTGCATTTAAGAGTTACTGTTGATTTGTGGGGTTTTGTATTTTAAGATACTTTGAGTTGAATTAATAGAGCGGAAATCCTTGTAGATAAGGGGAAAACTGCTTCACAACACATTCGATTAGTGTCTGTTAGTCATAAGAATTTCAGGGAATTATTAAGTAAATTCTGCCACTGATATAAACAAGTAAGCATATAATAGTGCAGTACCCACTGTTGAATTGGTAGTTGTTGCATTTTCTTTGACAGGTGGTATTTTTAGTTATGTATTGGTGAATTTTAATCCAGAATCTGCTACAGGGGTTGGCATATTGGCATATCTATAGATAATCGTTTGGTTACTCTGCAATGACGCCACATTTTCAATCAATATTGGCACTCATTAATGGTCCAGACATATGAGCGCAGTAGTGTGACTGGTAGGATGAATACCATTCCTGCTACATGAGATTCTTCTAAAGCAGAGGTGGGCAACCTATTTTTCAATGTAGCCACAGGTGTGGCGAATGAGAAGTGAAAATCGCCACACCATGTAAAAATGGAGAAATTAGGTTGCTCAATCGAACATTTAAACAACACACACTGTTTTGTCTGCTTCACTCACCTCAGCACTATCACCTGCTGCTGCTTCACTCAGAAGTGTATGTACAGAGCTCCTAGGCATTGTGGAATCAGGTTGTATTCTTCTTTTCATTTGTGTTATTTTTGAGTGAAACTGTGGGGGACTGTGTGATTTATAGAGGTTTAAAGGTTGTTTTTGGGTTTTATAAACCGTTTTTGGTTTTTCACCCAGGGACTGCAGTGGTTTTTCAACCCAGCACAAGCTGCACTTTGGCTGGCTGGAAACTGTAGCTTTCAACCCCTCTCCCCTCCCCAAACACTGGTTGTTTTACTTCTAATTTCACTTTTTTTTCCTTAAGCCTGATTCCTCCTTTCTCACCTGCAATTAAAGGCTCTGTGTCTTTTCTTTAAAGACTTATAAATTGTGTGGCTTATTGCAACAGAGAGAGAGTAATAAGGGGAAAAAAGAGGAAACTACAGCAGGGTTTAAAAGCTGTCTTTTTTCCCCCTCCCTTTGCAGAGAGGTTAATTGGTTCTTAAAAGGACAGTTCCTCTTTGCACCTTTCTCTCTAAACATTACCTCCTCCCCTGACTTAAAGGCTTAATATTATCATGCCTAAAGGAGGTAGGAGTAGTGTTGCAACGGGGACCACACCCGGATACAGGACACCAAAAACTGTGGCCCCTAGGAGCAACACTCTTAGTCACAGCCCTAGGCCTGGTCCTTCCAGTGCCCTGGCCACGCCTCCCCCAGCGCCTGTTAGCAGCGTGGCCCCTGCGGCCCCAGTTCAAACATGGGCGCAGATAACAGCTGCAGGCGTCGACCCCAGCAACAACAATGCTGGGGCCACGCCCGGTGTGAGCAGGAAGCTTGGGGTGAGATGCCCAATGTCACCTGGCCTTAACATGGAGATCTATGTAAGGGCTGTGGCAGACGTTGTGGGTCCCTCTGCTGTGGTGGCGGCCAGCAAGATGTATGCGAGGGGCATTTTCTTCCTCCGTACGCTGGCTGCCACCCACACCCTGGTGCAGAAAGGCATCAATGTAGGGGGGATCTACATCCCTATAGAACCCATGGAGGGGTTAGGCACAAAGGTCATCCTTTCAAATGTTACCCCCTTCATCCCAGACAGCCTCTTGCGGCCGCACCTGCAAACCCTGGGAGACATTAAGTCTCCTATAAAAAAATTGCCTTTGGGCTGCAGGGATAGGGCGCTGAGGCATGTGCTCTCATTTAGGCGGCAGGTACAACTCCTGCTGCCGGGGAGCACAGAATCTGTGGAGGGTTCCTTTAGGGTGCCCTACGAGGGCATTCAATATATTTTTTTCTATGGTACGGAGGGGGTTAGGTGTTATCTGTGCAAGGAGCTGGGGCACACTCGTAGGAGTTGCCCCAAAGGGAACAGGAATCCCACCTATGCTCCTGCACCCGCCCCTCCCTCTGCCAAGACACCCGGTACTGCTGTGCCTACCACAGCGGGGCCCTCGAGAGCCCAGGTCCCCCCTGGGACCGTAGGAGATGTCGCTGCCCCATCTCGGGCGGTGACATCTGCACCTCTCCCAAAAGAACAGAGGGAGAAGGTAAAGCCCTCGAGGGCCCAGGTCCCCCCTGGGACTGCAGAAGATGTCGCTGCCCCATCTCGGGCGGTGAAATCTGAACCTCTCCCTAAAGATCAGAGGGAGAAGGTAAAAGCCACCCCACAACAGTCACCCTCTGTTGTCGCTGTCCCCCCCCAAGAACACCTTATCCCCATTGTAAGCACCGTACAGGGTGCGGGAGAGCAGGAGGAAGCTCCTGCTGGGGAGGTAGTGGCACCCTCTCCTGGGGAATCAATCCCCAGGAAGAGCAAATTTAAAAATAAAAACAAGAGGGCGTTTGAGGAGGTCGAGGTGGGTGAACCAGATTACGTTCACCAGCGGATGTCTCCTAAAGGGAACGGAACATCAGTTCCGCACGAGGTGGCTCCATCCGGCCCACTGGTTGGGATTGACCAGTGTGAGCCGGATCTCATAAATGAACAGCCCCCCCCCCTCGAAGATCTGGAGGGAATGCAAGAGGAGGTACCCGACATCTCTGGGGTGGAGGGCCAAGGTGCTCAACAGCATGAGGCCTTACCCCTAGAAATAGATGTTGGGGAACCTCCCAACGCCCCTCTGGGTTGGAGAGAATCCCCCGGAGACTTGTGTTTCGGTGAATTTACCCCACCGGACACAAAAAAGATACCTGTCTTCGGGGACCCGGGGGTCGACCGGGATCCCCTTCCGGTTGTACCGCCTTCGGATGACGCAACTAAGGAAAAAAAGCCCCGGTTTGCGTCACCAGAGGAAGGAGATGGGCTAGGACTGACCCCCGTGGGTGGAGGTTTGGAGGGTGTTTTGGTGAGCACTTCCGATTACATCTGGGAGTTGTCTGACCTGAACCCTCTTAGTGCGGAGTTTTCGGCAGGCACTTTATTGGGAGTGAATGCTGGGATGGACCCTCCCTTTGAGGTCCTTGCTAATGAGTGCCCTCCCGCGGATGGTGAGGGCCCTCCCGCGGGTGGTGAGGGCCCTCCCGCGGGTGGTGAGGGCCCTCCCGCGGGTGGTGAGGGCCCTCCCGCGGGTGGTGAGGGCCCTCCCGCGGGTGGTGGGGGACCTCCCGCGGGTGGTGGGGGACCTCCCGCGGGTGGTGGGGGACCTCCCGCGGGTGGTGGGGGACCTCCCGCGGGTGGTGGGGGACCTCCCGCGGGTGGTGGGGGACCTCCCGCGGGTGGTGGGGGACCTCCCGCGGGTGGTGGGGGACCTCCCGCGGGTGGTGGTGGACCTCCCGCGGGTGGTGCGAACACCCGTGGCATGTGTGCTTCTGTGGCCCCCGAGGACTCTCGGGAGACCACTGCCTCTGCCATGTCGCCACCAGCTGCCCCTGAACATCCTGACTCGGGGATGGAGGTGGAGAGCACAGTGGACCCCCTCGTGGAAACACCGAGGAGGGGATCCAATCTAGGGCTGAGAGAGGCCCCCGCAGAGAAGTACGGGGGTCTTTAATTCTCCAGCCAAGAGGAGCCTGGGGAGTTGGGGCTCAGAGGGGAGTCCTCTGGCACCATGGAGTCGGTGGACTCCTCGATCACCGTTATCCCTGCCCGGGAGATAGATAGTTTCCTGGATGATACCCTCTGTAGACACGGACATACGAAGGTGCAGTTGGCCCTTGAGAGGTGGAAGGATGCTTCGGTCATTCTCCACTCTCTCAGAGTATATATCAAGGCTAACCACAAGGCCAAACTTTCCGGGACTATCGAACATGCTCGGGTCCTAAAGTTTAACAAAGTGTTGCGAGAGCACGTAAAGGCTTCTCGGGGTATAGTACCCTGAGCGCCTATGGGAAGCAAGACTCTTGATTACCAATGGCTTTGAGCATCGGTACGCTAAACGTAAATGGATGTAAGGACGGGTTTCGCAGGTTCCAGGTACTCTCCTTTTTACAAAAGGGAAAGTACTCTGTGAGTTTCCTGCAGGAAACCCATACCACTCCAGATGCTGAAGCAAGCTGGCATCTGGAGTGGCGAGGCAAGGTCTTTTTCAGCCACCTCACTTCGACATCTTGTGGGGTGGTGACCATGTTCTCCGAATCCTTTCAACCTGAGCTGCTGTTTGCCAAAACTGTTGTTCCAGGTCGCCTGTTGCATCTCAGGGTCCGGCACGAGGACTACACGTTTAATTTCTTGAACGTGTATGCTCCTGCCACCGGACCCCTGAGAAGGCAGTTCTTCGTCAGATTGTCCGAATACCTGGAGACAGTCGACGCGGGCGAACACGTGGTGCTCGGGGGTGATTTTAACTGCACCCTCGAGGCTCTGAGGGACCGGAATGGTCCGGAGCCACACCCGAGTTCTGCGTCGGCCTTGCGGGAGGTCATCACCCGCTACTCCTTGGTAGACGTCTGGCGAGAACAACATCCCGGGGTATCCACTGAGTTCACCTATGTTAGAGTGTTTAGAGGTGGACGGATATCCTGGTCCCGGATCGATAGGCTGTACATATCCAGCCACAGCCTGTCGCGAGCTCAGTCCAGTACCATTAGGCTAGCGCCGTTTTCGGACCACAATTGTGTGTCCGTGACGGTGGCGCTAATACCAGCAGCGCCCTCGGCCGCCTATTGGCATTTCAACAATACGTTGTTGGAGGACAAGGGGTTTGCGACGTCGGTCCGAGACTTTTGGATGGCCTGGAGAGATTGCAGGTCAGACTTTGCCACGTTAGAGCAGTGGTGGGACCTGGGCAAGGTTCATCTGCGCCTCGTTTGTCAAGAGCACACTAAAGGTGCCAGCGGGCGGCGCGATGCTGAGATCGAGACCCTTAGGGAAGAGGTGCTCGATCTCGAGAGGCGGCTGTCTGTGGCAGGAGACCAATTCCTGCAGTGTGCGTACGTGGAGAGGAAGTACGCTCTCCGGGACTTGGAAGATCGGAGAGCTCGAGGGGCGTATGTGCGATCCCGTATCCACTTCCTTCGGGAGGAGGGTCGCGGGTCGCGCCTCTTCTACACGCTGGAGAAAAAGAGGGGAAACCGTAAACATATCACCTGCTTGATAGCAGAGGACGGTACCCCTCTGACTGACCCGGAGAGCATCCGGGACAGAACCCGGAGGTTTTACAGCCGGATGCATGCAGGGTCTTATGGGAGGGGCTTCCCACGGTCGGCGAGGGTGGAAGAGAGCGGCTTGAGTTACCTTTGACTCTGGCCGAGCTCTCTGAAGCTCTTAATCTCATGTCCCACGGAAAAGCGCCGGGGCTAGACGGGCTGACTGTGGAGTTCTTCCGGTTTTTTTGGGAGATGCTGGGACCTGATTTCACCGAGGTCCTGGCCGAAGCCCTAGAGACTGGTGAGATGCCCCTTTCATGTCGGCGGGCAATACTGTCTCTGCTGCCGAAGAAGGGGGATCTCCGCCAGATCTCTAACTGGCGACCGGTCTCACTGCTCAGCACGGATTATAAGATCGTAGCCAAAGCGCTCTTGCTGAGGCTCAAGTCCGTGCTGGCAGAGGTGATTCACCCCGACCAGTCCTATACTGTCCCGGGCCGGAGCATTCATGACAACATTTTTCTGGTCCGGGATCTGCTACAACACGCGCAGAGGACTGGTCTGTCACTCACCCTCCTGTCCCTAGATCAGGAGAAGGCGTTTGACAGGGTGGATCACCGTTACCTCATGCAGACCTTGCGGGAGTTTGGCTTTGGCCCACAATTTGTGGGCTTTCTCCGGATGCTGTACGCCTCTGCAGAGTGTCTGGTAAAAATTAATTGGTCCCTGACGGCACCTTTTGTGTTTGGTCGGGGAGTACGTCAGGGGTGTCCCCTGTCTGGGCAACTATACGCGCTGACCATCGAGCCCTTCCTCTGCCTACTGAGGAGGAGGCTCACCGGGCTGGTGCTGCGGGAGCCCAGCATGCGGGTAGTCCTGTCGGCTTATGCCGATGACGTGCTCCTCGTGGCCCAGGACCTATATGATCTGGAGTGGCCACACGCGTGCCAAGAGGTCTACACTGCGGCCTCTTCTGCTCGGATCAACTGGTCCAAGTTCTCCGGCATTTTGGTGGGTCCCTTACAGGTGGACTCTTTGCCCCCCCGCGTTTCGTAATATCTCGTGGGGGAGCGATACTCTCAAATATCTGGGAGTCTACCTGTCTGCTGCGTAGGATCCAGTCCCAGAAAACTTCAGTGAGCTTGAAGAACGAGTCATTGCTCGTCTGGGGTCATGGGTGTATCTGTCGAGAATGCGTTCCCTTAGGGGAAGAACCCTGGTGATCAACCAGCTGGTGGCCAGTCAGCTTTGGCACCGGCTGATAGCCATGGGTCCGCCCCCCGAATTTATCAACAAGATCCAGAGGAGATTGATGGATTTTCTCTGGATGGGGAAGCATTGGGTCTCTGTGGGGGTTGCGTGCCTTCCTTTGGAGGAGGGTGGACAGGGAGTGGTGTGTGTCCGCTCCCAGTTACACACTTTCCGCCTCCAATACCTGCAGAGATACCTATTCACGGATACGTCTCCGCAGTGGTGCCAGCTGGTGACCAGTTTCTTTCGCCAGCTGCGCAGTATGAGGTATGACCGGCAACTGTTTATCATCAGGCCCGAGGGTTTAGGAAGAAACCTCTCGGAGCTGCCGGCATACTACTGGGACTTATTAAAGGCCTGGAAACTGGTCTCCGCGACCAGGAAGGAACAGGCGGTGGGGTTTGATTTCCTCGCCGAGCCCCTGCTGTATAATCCGGCAGTGGGGGCTCGGATGTTGGATTCACCCTCTATT
Source organism: Ascaphus truei (assembly GCF_040206685.1). Classification (NCBI taxonomy): domain Eukaryota; kingdom Metazoa; phylum Chordata; class Amphibia; order Anura; family Ascaphidae; genus Ascaphus; species Ascaphus truei. The sequence goes on from NC_134485.1 coordinate 382,665,064, forward strand.
TGCCACCGGCTAATCCTGGCGCAAGTGACCAGATTCGGGGATCTCCTGGACTATGAGCGGCGAGACTGGGTAAGCGCAGAGGTGCTTGCGCCCCGTATGGGTATGCTTACTGCCCGTGTCCCTCCTCGTTTGATCCGGGAGATTAAAGATGCAATCCACCCCGACTTACGCACCTTCATCAAGAGGGTTTTGCAGACCGGAGAGCATTGTCAACCTATCAACTTCAGCTCTCCGGATCTTTGCGTAGAACCCAAACCACGGCAACCCCCTCGGGCTCCTATCTCCCCCAACCTCAGCAGGTTGGGGGATATGTCCCCGGCATGTTTTCGCGGCATGCCGAGGAAAGTCCTGTATTCTCTGGTGCTCCATATAGTGCACTACCTCGCCCTTGTCACCCGCCCAGATACCATCTGGAGGCGGGTATTTCTTGGGAACGAGGGCGAGAGACCCTGGTGGAGAGAGCTCTATTCAGCTTTGGTTCCCCGTCCCGCCGGGGATTTGAGTTGGAGGGTCCTCCACGGTGCACTGAGCACAGGAGAGTACTTGGCACACTTCACGGACTCCCCCGCCGCCTGTCCCTTCTGTGGCGAGCAGGAGTCCGTATTCCACATTTATCTGAGCTGCGCCAGACTGCAGCCCCTCTTATCCACCTTGAGGAGCCTTCTTCTGCAGTTCTGGCTGGGTTTTCCCCCTCATCTTTTTATTTTTGGGTGCCCAGTGTCCCGAGACAATAAGCCTAGGGATCTCCTAGTCAACCTGCTCCTGGCAGTGGCTAAGGTAGCCATTTACAAGACCAGGAAGCAGTGTTTGGAGAGGGGGGTCCCAACGAACATCGTGGCAGTATTCCGGGCGCTGGTGCACTCCCGTATTCGGGCAGAGTTCACGTACGCCGAGTCCGCTGGGACGGTTTCGGAGTTTGCCTCCCAGTGGGCGTTCGGCGGGGTGCTCTGCTTGGTATCCCCCATCATGAGTTCTTTTGAGTTAACCCTTCTTTTTTAAGTGCATTTTTTACAGTGCACTTGTTGGTTCCCTTATATATTTGTTTGACTGGTTTTTCTTTGTTCTACTTGGCAAAAAGTAGAATTGCTGTTTAACTGAATTGGCCGGCTTTGCCGGCCAATCAGTATTAAACCAGATCAAAATAGGCTGCTTCCCTCAGACCCTTCTTTTTTTAAGTGCACTTTTTACAGTGCACTTGTTGATTCCCTTATATATTTTTGGACTGGTTTTTCTTTGTTCTACTTGGCAACAAGTAGAATTGCTGTTTAACTGAATTGGCCGGCTTCGCCGGCCAATCAGTATTAAACCAGATCAAAATAGGCTGCTTCACTTTGTTGACTCGTTCAGAAAGCGGAAACCACACGCCATCAGGAAAAAGTTTATTTTACTGTGGGAGCTGGCAAACTCAAATACGCCACACTTTCATGGCCAATTCGCCACTTGTGGCGATTGGCGTCAGGGTTGCCCACCTCGGTTCTAAAGTATACAACCTGTCACTAGTTTTGTACCCTACATTTAATAGAATAATTGATGGCCCACCTCTTTCTTTTTGAATATACTGTGTTGTATTGTCAATACTTGTCAGAGTTCATCTTTTCTTACCATTTGATTCAACTAATCTTATAGCACCTTCTAATGTTCATGACTTAAACCCACGGTTTTAGACTTTTTTAAGTTTGTATTTTCGCAGAAAATGATAAGATCACTGTAATATGTAATACATTTTGTATGTTTTTATGTACGCCCATCCGAGGACTTCTGCAGATTGATCACTGTAACCCTTGAGAGATCTCCAGCAGGATTTCTGACATTCTATAATCCTTGGTGAAAGTTTCACTTGAAATGTTGTAATCCTTTGACAAAATGGCAAGTTGCCTTATAAATTCTTCCTTTTCTGCCCTGATTATTAAAGTGCCATCACACAATCCTGTATTGCACAGCAATTTTCCCTTTAAAAAAATCAAAGTGCTCACACAGACACAGAATCATGCATCATTTACTTAAGCAATCTTTGTATGACACAGTGCAGCAATTTTCGCTAATGTAGAAAATCACAAAAGTGCATTTGATTATAAGGATATCTTCTTATTGGTTTTATTGAAGTTGGTCACCACATTCTTATTTCCTTCGTTATGGCATGCTATACAATAGATATGTCCATATCCCTAATAATTCTCACTGCTGATATATTATAAGGATTTAGTAGCCAACTGAAGTTTCATGAACTGGTAGATATACTGTATAATTATTAATTAAGGATTATTATTATACTGTGTAGTGTGATCTAATGTAAATTGGAATCCACTAGTGCAGCATGAATGTTTAAAAGAAAACACAGCAAACTGTGTCCTTTAGCTATTTTTCAAATGCTGTATTACTGTAAACAAATATTGCATAGTCTATAACAGGGGGGGGCGCAAACTTTTTGAAGTGAAACTTCCTTAGTGGCACCTCATTCAAACTGGGGCAAAAAAGAATTGTGGAGACAGAAATGAAACGGATGTGACGTCAGTGCTGGCAGTTGAGGCCGGGCTGTGTTCTGGCTCAGCCCGACCCCAACACTGACATCACACCCGCTCCACAAATCAGATGCGGCGGCGGCGGCGATAGCCGCCGGCGCCGCTCCTAATGGCCCCCGCTCCCCCCACACGGCCGCAGACATATGCGGCGGCGGCGATAGCCGCCGGCGCCGCTCCTAACGCTACTATACGTCCCAGTGACGTCAGGCGCTGGTGGGGGAACTCCGTCAGCTGTCTGAAGCTGCTCCGGTCCCACCGCTGTTATTCCTCCTCTTATGTCAGAAGCACTAGGGCAGGTGAATGGGAGTGATGCGCTACAGGCTATGCTCAAGATGATAACCCGACGATAACCAAGTCCCCCTGCCCCCGGAGCAAACACACTCAAACACACTGACACAAACAAACACACATAATTACATACACATACCTCCGCAGGTGGGATTGCTGCCACAGGATACACGGGCTGGAGAGTCCTCTGCCGCGGGGCTGGACACTCCTCTGCCGCGGGGCGGGAGACTCCTCTGCCGCGGGGCGGGAGACTCCTCTGCCGCGGGGCGGGAGACTCCTCTGCCGCGGGGCGGGAAACTCGTCTGTCACCCTGCAAGTCCCCCTGCCCCCGGAGCAAACACAGTCAAACACACTGACACAAACAAACACACATAATTACAGACACATACCTCCGCAGGTGGGCTTGCTGCCACAGGATACACGGGCTGGAGACTCCTCTGCCGCGGGGCTGGACACTCCTCTGCCGCCGGACGGGAGACTCAGACAGAGCTCCCCCCGCTGGGCTCACTCGCGTACAGGCAGCAAGCTGTTCAGCTGCCGTCAACCTCTGCGCAGCCCGCGCCGCGCATGCGCAGTAGTCATGGCGACCCTGTCGGACGCCACGCATGCGCAGAAGCGTCTGGCAGCGGCGCCGTTACCCCCACGCGCAAATTACATTTTGAATAAAAGGATACGGAGCGCAGACCACCCACCCACACCCCCTGTGTCACAAACCCTGTGTAACACACTAACACACGCACACTGTAACGCCGCGCATGCGCTGTTCCCCGCGCCCGCTGACATGCCGCGCATGCGGTAGTCATGGTGACGCCACGGCTCTCATAGGGACACTGCAGCCCACACTGCTCCAGGCCCTGATCTCCTGTGGCCTCTCCTCTCCTCCCGGTGCATGCCCGTGTCCCTGCAGGCCTCCCCTGGCCGCTGCCTGTGGGATGAGCCGCTGCGGGTCAGTCTCAGGCCTGAGCTCCGGGCAGGAGGTGACTGGTGAGGGCGGGGAGACCTTCACCTCCCTGGGCCGGTACCGGGGCGTGGAGCTGGAGCTGAGCCTCTCCCCGTCCCTGCAGGGCGGCAGCTTCTGTGGGGTAGAGCCCGAGGGGCTCCTGTGGTCCCTGCAGCCGTGGACTCCCTTCAGGAGGCTGCTCCGGAGGGATGTGCAGACTAGCCGTCCGGCCGCCTGCTGGTCACGGCCGCCTAGGAGAGGAGCTTCATGCGGGAGGTACACACACTGTCACACACACGAGCACTCAGACACACACTGTCACACACACGAGCACTCAGACACACACTGTCACACACACGAGCACTCAGACACACACACTCAGTCACGCGCGCGCACTCTGTCACGCGCGCGCACTCTGTCACGCGCGCGCACTCTGTCACGCGCGCGCACTCTGTCACGCGCGCGCACTCTGTCACGCGCGCGCACTCTGTCACGCGCGCGCACTCTGCCACGCGCGCGCACTCTGCCACGCGCGCGCACTCTCAGCCACGCGCGCACTCTCAGCCACGCACACTCAGTCACGCACACTCAGTCGCGCACACTCAGTCACGCACACTCAGTCATGCACACTCTCAGTCACGCACACTCTCAGTCACGCACACTCTGAGTCAGTCACACGCACATATGAGGAATTCACACTTAGTGCAAATAGCTAATACAGGGGATGTGTGCCGAGCACGCGCATTCTAAGTCAAATTTATTTGCGTTTTGTCAGTGAAATTGTATTTTGATTTTTAATTAAAACATCACCAACACCAACACAAATACAATTTCTGTGACAAAAGTCAAAGAAGTTTCACTTACTATGCGCGTGCACAGCACACACAGCTTTTTTTCCCTGCGCCCCCATGTCGTCGGTCACCTCATCCCCACGCCCCCCCTCACCCCCACTTACCTCAGCTCCGGCGTCATGACATCACGTTGACGTTAGAAGACAAAATGACGCCGCGACGCTTGTGGAGCCAAGGTAAGTAAAGGTTTACAGAGGTCCTGCAGCTTCGCCGGCACTTAATGTAAGTGCCTTCGGGAAGCGCACAGGGCCTCTGTAAACCCCGCGCACCCCCCGCAGGCAGCCTCGCGCCACCCCCCTTGGGGTCGCACCCCCTCAGTTTGCGCACCGCTGGTCTACAATATCGCCTACTATAAAGCACCCTTTTCCCCTCACAATCGGTGGAGGAGTTGATGAAAGGAACGTGGGCAGCCAGAAAAGAGTGGCATACTGCCTCCCTCATGTCAGGTTGTAATTCTGCATACTTTGCATGGCAGGCCAGTTAAATAAAATGTCTGTATGCGTTAAGTTTATTGCTCCCCTTTTTGCTCTTCTCCCAATATAAAAACAAACATATATCTTGTTTCCTGTTTTTTTTTTTTAACACTGGGCACTGACTTTTTTTTCAAACGTTGTGTAAGAGTGTGAGTACAGGCATACCCCAATTTAAGGACACTCACTTTAAGTACACTCGCGAGTAAGGACACATCGCCCAAAATGCAAATGCAGCTCACGCATGCGCCAGTCAGCACGTCCCGCACAGCAATACCGGCTCCCTACCTGTACCGAAGCTGTGCGCAAGGGGGGAGAGTATAGAGCCTGCTACAAATGCGTTATTTACATCAATTATGCACGTATATGACGATTGCAGTACAGTACATGCATCGATAAGTGGGGAAAAGGGAGTACTTCACTTTAAGTACATTTTCGCTTTACATACATGCTCCGGGTCCCTTTGCGTACGTTAATGCGGGGTATGCCTGTAATCCATTAAATCATTGGCACTAGCCAAGTATAAAACACCCCAAAAATGTTCCTAAATCCAATGAGCGCCGGGTGTCCTGTCATTTACCCCATAACGGACATGGTGAACTATAGGTTGAGTAAACACTTGATTTGACTAGCCTTTAGGAGCCCTGATAAGAAAATTCTTATTAATATTCAATGAAACCTAAAGTTTAATAATGATTATATTTGTTCAAGGAAGATTGTTGCATTGTTTAGTTATTTAAAAAAAAATTGTAAACTAGTACAGATTGGGCTTTTGTACTTTACATTTTAAACTTCTGACAAGTTTAATCAAGAGTGAGCAGGTATAAGGTACATTTAAAAAAAAAAAAAAAGCCGAATTAGAAAAGACTAGAAATTGCAATTAAATTTGCTGCTTCCTTTTATTTTCTGCTAAAAGATAATGCATACAAAACAAAATGTAACTTTATTTTTAATTACATTCATCCTATAGAATCTTTTGAGGATACGGTAATTTCCTAATGTAATAGTTCAATCGTCCTAATTGTTGCTTTTTGTTTTGTCCATTTCCAAAGGCAATATATTATTTAAATAATGTCTGCCTTACAATATGTAAAGTACAGTATTGCTTTATATCTATGTATGGTAATTTATAACGTTTCACTTGACTGGTTTTACTTACAGTAAATACAACAAATACAGTTTAGTAATATAGAATAAAAAAATGCTAATCTGTGTTCCAAAATGTTCCAGAATTAAAGTTATTGCCAAGTTTCCCACCATTATGAAACAATACGAAATGTGTATCCTTTTTGCACAATAAAACTTTATTTTATATTCTGAATGTTTAATCAGTTTGAGTAAGAACAGTATTGAGGATAAAAGGAGCTTTAGTTTGTGGAGAGGGCACCATGGATTTAGGCTTCAAGTAGGCGTGAGACAATAGAAGGGAATGGATGAGTCAGAGAGAAGGCAGCTTAATCTCATGTATTCTTCTCGAGCAGAAATATCGCCCCTCACTTGGGTATTGTCAGAACACAGTACTAAACAAGCTAAATTTACTTGTGCTTTGAATGTGTCTTTCAATACTTGACATATGAAAACAGAATTGTCTTAAAAGGCAGGGGGGTGAGTGTTACAAAATTATGACAATATGCTGAACACTTTTGGATTGGTTTCTGGCGGGGTTTATCACCCCTTGTGCACAATGCTACAGGTTTGCAAAATGATGGTTCGTGCAAACATTCTATAACAGTCTGGCATGTTGCCATATTAAATCAAATAGTGGTGTGTGTCTACCAAATGAACTATTAAAAAAAATAAACACTTTGTACCAAAGTGAAACAGAAAAATATGGCAGTGAATTTAAGTTTTGAATATTTGTGCAAATAATTGAAAATGCTCGAAGTCGTTCAAGAATAAGAGCGTTAAACAAAGCGATGATTACTAGGTTTATTGGAAGTTCATGCAGAAAACATGAGACCCACTATAGAAACTGCTATCCTATATGTTTTAGGGCAGGAGCATCCTATAATGACTCGTGCAAGAAACAAATGCAGTGTTTCCTTGGCAAACGGATTCCTTTGTCGTCATATAAGCTGGTGAGAAAGCATTTCCACTGCCTGTTGTAAGGAAAGGAGGATTAACATAAATGTGTAGGCATATATAGGAAATGTTAGCCATGGTAAATAAACATGGTAATTGGGAGATGTTAAGATGACAGAACTGGAAGGAACAGAAGTATACTAAACGAGAAAAGGTAACCCCAGTTATGGGCACTCTCCTTCCCTGCAGGGTGATACAGTATGATGATGGTATTAAAACATTTGATTAGGAAATTAATTTAAATAACATGGATAAGTAATGGCGATCAATGTTAGGGTGACCCTAGGACAGCAGCAAGGTATAGTGTCTAATCTGCTGACGCATTAGAAGGGCTTCTTTGATCCGCACTAGGTCGTCCAAGTTTCACTGTGGCTCCCTGCTCTATGCTAGTACTGTACTTATGCTTCGAGGCATTGCTTTTTTTAGAGGGGTATCTCAACTTGATGTTTTGATGGCTTTTTTGCGCTTCCTTTGATTTACTGCTCATAGGGACACTGATACAGTGTATTCTGAGCAACTCGATCAGGAGTTGATACTTTATTATTCTGTTAGTTTAACTCTGCGTACATCCACTATAGTGCAGTGCTATCTATATACTATCCCAGGTTATTCTCATATTAGATCATACTATGTGGAGGGTACTAATCCCTGCAGTCCACATATTCTATGTATGTACATTCACTACCCTCTCTGTATCAGGCGCTCTCTACATGGTGCTCAGCAGTTATCTATTTACCTTCTAACTAGCTAGCTGCAGTGATATACTGCCTTTAGTATTCCATATAGCCTGATTACACATAAGTACTAAACTTCATACCACAGATCCACAACATTACTGTGCTTTCTACAAAGGATACTGATCCCTATAGCTAATTTATCTGAGCACTTCACTGTCTTCAACATATCCATAGTAGGTACTTATGTGACTTCTCAATACTACAAGCTACACCATTTTATCACTGTCTTTTCATTACACATGATTGTCAGGTGCTCATTAGATCACGGGCAGCAACCACCTGGCGGCTCCTTTATCTAGCTACCTGCAGCTACACAGTATACTGATTTTTGTGACCTGGCTATACTGTATATTGGTAATCCCCTGCTGGCCATAGATCTATTTTGTCACTGGTCTCCACTCGCCGCCCATTAGGCTGCACTCCTATTTGTATTACGACGTTACTAATAGAGGGTACTGATCCCTCCCTGGTTGATCACACTGAATTTTATGCTCCTGAGAGTCATTTTTGCCAGCCCGTTCTGAGACAAATTTTCACTAAACATACTCTCTCTCTGACCGGCGGATCACGTAACGACAGGCACATGCTTATCCCCTGTCCTGTCGCTCATCACTTCAGCTACATGCAGGGACTTAGGGCTCTCGCAGATCCCGAGTAGAGTGTTACGTTTTAGTGGGCTGATATGCTGTGAGAGTCTCGTCCGGCGCTGGTCAGTCATATTCCCTATTACCAACTTATTGCTCTCACTCCTGACCACTACTACACAGTTAGTAGTTTCTAGGTCAATAATGCCTATTTGGCCTTCCCACCAAGGAATCTGGCTTATTTTACCATATATGCACCTAGGGACTTAATTACTATACTCTGGTCTATACCATTTAGCCCCTGCTCTGCACAGCAGTCAGTCGTCTACCTACAGGGAGCCAAGGTGTGGCCGTACACAGAGACACCTGCTTTCATCTAAGTAACACTAGTTTACTGCAGGTTCACCTCGCTACTGTTTATAATTATTTGATATACAGTCATCGGTGATATTCTCCACTGTGACTAGAGCTACGGTATGCTATCAGGATACTGATCCCTATTCTCTGTTATATATTAGCACAAGTTACAAGGCAACTATCCATAGGTGCATATTCACAAAGTTGTTTTTAAACCCCACCTCCTGCCAGCTCTTAGCCCATTCCAGTAGGGCTTCTCTACCTCACTAATTACATCACAATTTGTCTGTGGATCTTGTGAACTTCTTTATATTCTACCGTCTTCCACATATTTACTTTGACCCCAGCACCTACATTGCTGCTGTCCTAGGGTCACCCTAGCATTAATCGACGTTATTTATCCACATTATTTTAATTAATTTCTTTAAATGTTTTAATACCATCAACACCCAGCAGGCAGGTCGAATGCCCATAACTGGGTTTACTATTATCTAGCCCAGAGACACACTTCCCCGCCCCTCCCCCCCCCCCCCCCACAACCCCCTTAGCGGAGCGGGGGTTATCCCTTCAGGTACAGATGTTGCAAGACTTACTGTTCTCGTTACCGCAGGTACAAAAGGTGAAATGCCTTGGCACTTCATAGCATGTTGCGCCTGTGACAGCCGCAGCTGCCCAGTGGCGGTTTGAGGCTTCTGTAGTTATTTGAATGAACAATAGGTGATGCTAGCCTGTAGTTGAGCTCAATTTTATGTATTCTGAGGCTATTGCTACTGATCTAGGACATTTGGTGGCCACCGATTCGCCATGACCAAATGGCGACCGGCGCTTCCCCGTGACTCACTCTGCCGCCGGAAGCTGCCAGCCATTTTGCTGCTAAGGTAAGTGCCTAAAACCCCTACCCTATGCCCTTTCCTTAAAACCCCCTACCCTATTCCCTTTCTTTAATACCCCTACCCTATGCCCTTTCCTTAAAACCCCTACCCTATGCCCTTTCCTTAAAACCCCCTACCCAATGCCATTTCTTAAAACCTCTACCCTATTCCCTTTCCTTAAAACCCCTACCCTATGCCCTTTCCTTAAAACTCCTACCCTATGCCCTTTCCTTAAAACTCCTACCCTATGCCCTTTCCTTAAAACTCCTACCCTATGCCCTTTCCTTAAAACTCCTACCCTATGCCCTTTCCTTAACTCCTACCCTATGCCCTTTCCTTAAAACTCCTACCCTATGCCCTTTCCTTAAAACCCCCTACCCTATGCCCTTTCCTTAAAACCCCCTACCCTATGCCCTTTCCTTAAAACTCCTACCCTATGCCCTTTCCTTAAAACTCCTACCCTATTCCCTTTCCTTAAAACCCCCTACCTTATGCCCTTTCCTTAAAACCCCCTAACCTATGCCCTTTCCTTAAAACCCCCTACACTACGCCCTTACCCTAAAACCCCTTAAATTAACCCCCTAACCTAACTGCTAAAACACCTTCATTTAACCCTAAACCGTATGAAAACTTACCTTGGAAGCTGCCGGCGACGGGAATTCCGATTGCTACAGTGATGCACGTTCTTCAAAGTACTGTACAAAAAAAAGCGCTAGTTTTTAATACTCCAATAACCACCTCTTCTTACTGTACACTTTGTCGATGCTAGAAAACTAAACCCACCAGGCAGCCTCTGTAAATTATGATATTTATTAAAGTATAAAAAACCATACCGGATCAGCACTAAATAAGCAAAAATTATACTCCCGTTTTCCTTTTGATCTCACCAAGCTTCTTTTCTTAATGTATACCCCCCAAAAAACAGCAGCAATACAAAAAAAATAACAAAATAGAGCAACGAGGCCTGGAGGTGCCAAGGGGCATTGAAACGCTGCTCTATTTTGCCCTTTTAACAGTGTGTGTCGGCTAACTTTTCCTCCCCTTGTGTGTTCTTTTGTTTGTTTTTTGTATAGCTGCTGTGAAAACAAAAGGAAAACGCGAGTCTACCATTTTCTCTCCTTTATTTTTTCAGTGCTGATCTGCTATGTTTCGTTTATAGTTGTATCCAACTAGCGGATCTATATAATGTCAGATGCCGGATCCCAACACCTCCATCTCTCCATCTGACATTGTATAAGACAGGGCGAGTGCAAGCTTGTTCTATATTTTTTATATTTATTAAAGTAAACAATAGTTATTACTTTATGCTGGCCCCTGAAGCCTGTAGGCAGTGCTGTACAATTACTGTACTGATGTTTTTTTTTTTTTTGTAAAATACAGTATCACGGCAAGGAACATCTTCATATAGAGACAGACAACAAGGAGTGCGAAATACATGTTTCCAAGAAAAGCAAAGGGTTTTTTTTTGCACTGTTAATAAGAAAACATTGTGGCTAAGCATATTTCCTTTAAAGGAAGGGAATCTCAAGGCTATCCCTGTCCCGATCCTGTCATATTGACCATCGCATACACAGCAAGTATATACTACAGAGTTGAGTGAGAATCTCACAATATACACGTTTTCGCCTTATTCTCTTAATGCAAAAAATCACAATGATTAAAAAAGAGTGGCACTTCAAGCATAGCTGTAGCCGGCCTTGGTCCTTAAAATTGCAAACCGACGGGTGCATTTTAGAGATCAGATGTTGATAAAAATGACAGAAAATTCTCCACGGAGTTCCCAAACAGTAATGCACATGAAAATATACAAACCTCATTGAAAGTCTGCGATCCAACTGTTAATCCAGCTGCGATACCCACAATGAATCCCAAACATTTTGTTATGACGACTGTGATATTTATTGGTTTCAATTCAATGTCCATAAACTTGGGTCGGGAAATAGCCACCAGGGTTCTCCAGTAACAACACCTGACTTGTATGCTACGAATACAGTTCTGAAATGGCCATCTTTACCCTGTTTAAAAAATACAGCGCAGACACGTACTTACAACAAGCCCTTGAAGCGCCAATATGACCAAAATCAATAAGTGAAAAGCAGGTAATTGCCATGAAAAGGATATTAAAACCTGCTCAGCTTCCCTTTCAATTAAAGCCTGGTTTTGTTTGATTAGCTAATGACAAAACATTCAGAAGAGAATAAAAGAACTACTTTCCGTAGTGTAAACACAAACACGGGCTATACCTTGAACACAATAAAGGGTGCGTGCGTAACTGAAAAACAATACTATTATATGACAGTGAAATTGTGTAATCAATACAGATGTGTAATCACTAGTACATTGATGAGAGAATACCACAAAAGTGCAAAATAGAAAAATGAAATTAGTTTGATATATTGTTTGTGTAGAAAAAACTCCTAAAAAAGGGTGTGTTCTGATATTTTTGTATTGCTGCTGGTTTTTTTATTTTTATTTTTTTGATGCATTAAAAAAGAAACTCGGTGAGACCAAAAGGAAAACATGAGTATAATTTCCTCTTATTTATTTTTTGATCGCTGATTCGCATATGTTCCCTCAAACATCGCACAATGTTTCAGCTGCAGATATAAAGATTCCGGGTGTGGACATGCAATCATCTGTTCCTTAGCAGGTCTAAAAATTAGGTAAATACAACCTCAGATGAACAACAACACATGACATATTACACCGTGTCATGATTTATTTAACAAAAATAAAGCCAAAATTGAGAAGCCGTGTGAGAGAAACTAAGTACACCTTATGATTCAATAGCTTGTAGAACCACCTTTAGCAGCAATAACTTGAAGTAATCGTTTTCTGTATGACTATGTCTCTCACATAGTTTTGGAGGAATTTTAGACCATTCTTCTTTACAACATTGCTTCAGTTCATTGAGGTTTGAGGGCATTTGTTTATGCACAGCTCTCTTAGGTCCCGCCACAGCATTTCAATCGTGTTGAGGTCTGGACTTTGACTAGGCTATTGCAACACCTTGATTCTTTTCTTTTTCAGCCATTCTGTTGTAGATTTGCTGGTGTGCTTGGGATCATTGTCCTGTTGCATTACCCAATTTCGGCCAAGCTTTAGCTGTCGGACAGATGGCCTCACATTTGACTCTAGAATACTTTGGTATACAGAGGAGTTCATGGTCGACTCAATGCAAGGTTCAATGCAATGCAAGGTTCCCAGGTCCTGTGGCTGCAAAACAAGCCCAAATCATCACCCCTCCACCACCGTGCTTGACAGTTGGTATGAGGTGTTTGTGCTGATATGCTTTGTTTGGTTTTCGCCAAACATGGCACTGTGCATTATGGCCTTATAACCCTTCCCAGATTGATGGGCAGCAACAATTAATTCTCTAAGATCATTGCTGATGTCTTTCCTCCTTGGCATTGTGTTAACACACAGCTGAATGCTCCAGACCTGCAAACTGCTAAAACTTCGGCTTTTATAGAGGTGGTCACACTTGCTGATGATCAATAAATCAAGGGCATTTGATTAGCAGCACCTGTCTACTACTTAGCATCTTAATTCCTATGGAAGCAGTAAGGGTGTACTATTTTTTCACACATGGCTTCTCCATTTTGGCTTTATTTTTGTTAAATAAATCATGACACGGTGTAATATGTCATGTGTTGTTGTTCATCTGAGGTTGTATTTACCTAATTTTAAGACCTGCTAAGGAACAGATGATTGTTATTATGTCCTAATATGTAAAACCATAGAATTCAAAGAGGGTGTACTTCCTTTTTCACAAACTGTATATTCACAGGGAGATAAATACTCTGACGTACCGGTAGTTTCCAGTGGGTCTTCCTTTGCTTCAGAAATCGTTCTCTGAGTTGTCCCCATCCGTAAGTGGATCCAGTTCGGTATCATAACAAGACATTTTCCATAACAGAATAAAGCGCTGGGGCACTCATGTCATCATAAAACCACAGATTTGCTTTGTATGAAAGTAAAAATGCATCTTAAAAATAAATGGAACACGAATTTATGATGTCCCCTCACCAGCTATATTAGCCCCAACGAGCAGCAATGTATGTGGCCCCAGCGCTTTATTCTGTTTTGTTAAATTTCTTTTTGTAGTTAATATTCTACTTTCAGCCATGAAACTGTTAGTAGTGATTTTGAATATAGAGTTCTTGGTATTTATGAACACACGTAGTTCTTAAAGGACTGAGTTGAATAACTACAGCGAAGAGCTAGTGCTCTCCAATGCCTACCCTTCCCACAAACCTGTAAACGCTTCAATACTTTGACCCTTCTATAATAGGCAACATTTTGAGTTTCCTACATTTGATTGTTTGTAATACATTTTAATGGATCATATGAGATTATAGTCTATTCTGAGAGTACACTATAAAGCAATGTTCTATTGTGTGAGTATATTATAAAGCAATGTTCTAATCTGAGAGTATACTAAGTATGAAGCAATGTTCTATTCTGTGCGTATACTATAAAGCAATGTTCTATTCTGTGAGTATACTGTAAAGCAATGTTATATTCTGAGAGTATACTAAGTATAAAGCAATGTTCTATTCTGAGAGTATACTATAAAGCAATGTTCTATTCTGAGAGTATACTATAAAGCAATGTTCTATTCTGAGAGTATACTATAAAGCAATGTTCTATTCTGAGAGTATACTGTAAAACAATGTTCTATTCTGAGAGTATAGTATAAAGCAATGTTCTATTCTGAGAGTATACTATAAAGCAATGTTCTATTCTGAGAGTATACTAAGTATAAAGCAATGTTCTATTCTGAGAGTATACTATAAAGCAGGCCTGCCCGCCTGGCCTCTCTGTGCGGTCTGCGATGAGCCCGGCGGGCGCCAGTTTAATAAATAAATAAAAAGTTAAAAAAGAAAAAAAAATGGCAACGATTCCCCGTGGTCCCGGCGCGCATGCGCAGGCCCCCCCCCCCCCTAGTCCCCCCCCTACTCCCTCCCCTCCCCCTGCTCGCAACGTGGGACGGAGGGTGAAGTCACAGCCAGCTGAGCTCTTCTGCGGCCGCTCCCCCCCCCCTGCTCCCAATGTGGATATGTGCAGGGGGGTGATGTGAGGTGCAGCCAGGGGGTGAGGTGCATTGAGGTTGTGCAGGGGGGTGATGTGAGGTGCAGGAGGGGTGATGTGAGGTGCAGGGGGGGTGATGTGAGGTGCAGGGGGGGGGTGATGTGAGGTGCAGGGGGGGTCATTGGAGGTGCAGGGGGGGTCATTGGAGGTGCAGGGGGGGTCATTGGAGGTGCTTTGGGGGGGTCATTGGAGGTGCTTTGGGGGGTCATTGGAGGTGAAGGGGGGGTCATTGAAGGTGAAGGGGGGGGGTCATTGGAGGTGAAGGGGGGGGTCATTGGAGGTGCAGGGGCGTCATTGGAGGTGCAGGGGGGGTCATTGGAGGTGCAGGGGGGGTCATTGGAGGTGCAGGGGGGGTCATTGGAGGTGCAGGGGGGGTCATTGGAGGTGCAGGGGGCGTCATTGGAGGTGCAGGGGCGTCATTGGAGGTGCAGGGGCGTCATTGGAGGTGCAGGGGCGTCATTGGAGGTGCAGGGGCGTCATTGGAGGTGCAGGGGCGTCATTGGAGGTGCAGGGGCGTCATTGGAGGTGCAGGGGCGTCATTGGAGGTGCAGGGGCGGGTCATTAGAGGAGCAGGGGGGGTCATTAGAGAAGCAGGGGGGGTCATTGGAGGTGAAGGGGGGTCATTGGAGGTGAAGGGGGGGTGATGGGAGGTGCAAGGGGGGTGATGGGAGGTGCAAGGGGGGTGATGTGAGGTGCAAGGGGGGGAGAATGATGTGAGGTGCGGGGGGGAGAGTGATGTGATGTGAGGTGCACGGGGGGAGAGTGATGTGAGGTGCACGGGGGGGAGAGTGATGTGAGGTGCACGGGGGGAGAGTGATGTGAGGTGCACGGGGGAGAAGGATGTGTGTGGTGTGCAGGGGGTTATTGTGTGTTTGATGTGGAGAGGGAGTATTATGTGTGGGTGAGGGGGAGAGATCGGGGTATGCGAGATAGATGGGGAGTATCGCAAAGGTTGAGAGTGAGGGGTTCTGGGAGATATATGAGGATGATGATGATGAGGTGCTGGAGGAGAGATGATGATGATGATGATGATGATGATTTTACCCGTGCGGCCCAAATTTTTTTTCCTTGGAGCAGTTCGGCCCTTTTCGCTTTACGAGTTGTGCAGGCCTGCTATAAAGCAATTTTCTATTCTGTGCGTATACTATAAAGCAATGTTCTATTCTGTGAGTATACTATAAAGCAATGTTCTATTCTGTGAGTATACTATAAAGTAATGTTCTATTCTGTGAGTATACTGTAAAGCAATGTTCTATTCTGAGAGTTTACTAAGTATATAAAGCAATGTTCTATTCTGAGAGTATACTGTAAAGCAATGTTTCTCACAGCATGCAAAGCCTGCTGGCCTGTTGAGTTTATGTGGTGCTTGCCATTTCAACAAAGTCTTGAATGGTTAGAGCTGCATATTTTTGAATATTACATTTTGTTTCCAGAGCGCAGTCCCAACATGAAATGCAGTTTTACCTAGGGTTCTAAAAGACTTACGAGTTTTGCAATGTGATAGCTTTTTGATACCTGTCAGCTGAAGACTGTTTGGAAACCAATCTTGTTTCAACATTTACAGCTGTCGTTGTGAAAAGCGTACATCATGCTTTGAATAGGTAAACGAAAAACTACCAGAGATAGCAAATCAAAACCCAAGTCATACAAATTGGGCCTTTTTGTTTAAATTTGATCCATTTAGTGGATATTTCTCTTCTCTGTTAGAATCTTCGAGTAAGGATCATGGCTTTCTGTTTCAGGAACTATTGCAAGATGTGTTGGTAAAGCATAATTTGTTCACAATTGCTCTACAGCTTTTTGCTATGAAATGAAAGGGTATGAACAGTCTAACTGCAAGTCGAAGGACAGCAAAGCTGTTTTTCAGGAGATTACAGCAAGATTAGTTTGCAGCTTGAAGCCATAGACTGAATCAGGTTAGCATGAAATTGCTGTTCTGATTAAATTCTGCACTACTAGCATTACCAGTATGGGGCATTGGGTCCCAGTTGGCATCTTTGAGATGGAAACTGACATAATATTCTTGAAGAAAGGCCTTTTACATTAATAGATGTTGCAACAGCATGTTTTGCTAGATAGAATCATAACGTTAAATTCACTTTTACAGAGTGAGAATAACTGGAGTTGGCTGGATTTCTGTTTCATTTGATTGTTACAGGTCAAACTTATAATCCTTAGATGTATGCCATTCCTTAAATCAAGATTGTGTGATAAGTGTTAATGGTTTGACTTGGTGAATATTATGACAGCAATAGATGACAATCAAATAGGAATGTTTTTATTTAAAGTATCAACCCTTTCCATTTTAAACATGATCCTTTTCTGTAAAGAGATATTGTATCCACACATTTATGAATTTTGCAGTTTTTACCCAATACTACTCTTTCAGGATGTACCAGTTTCATGACATTTTTATTATCGCAGAACTACCTGTGTCATTAACTACTGTATACAAATGTACCTATCTTAATATACCTTTAAGGTGTTACGCCTAATGGATGTAATATTTAATATAATGTGTACCTACAGATATTTTTGTTTGCTTAACTTTGAAGAAGGCAATTTCTTACCAATGTTAAATTTCGCCTAATGGAAGTAATATTTAATATAATGTGTACCTACAGATATTTTTGTTTGCTTAACTTTGAAGAAGGCAATTTCTTACCAATGTTAAATTTCAGATTTCCAATCAAGTGTATTAAAATAATTTGCAGTAAAAGCTGCAAAATGTAGTTTTTACCCTTTTACACAGTTTGATCTAGTGTTTTTTCCCAGTGCTGGATCAGCTCATTCATATACGGACGTATACTGCAATTTGTGAGAAATTGCCCTCTTCACTAATTTCTCCAACCCAATGGGTCCATGGGAATTGACAAATAGAACAGACCACATGTAGGATCCTGTTCAATAAAAAGTCTTCCCTGTTATGAAGAAGAGTTCATCCACATCGGAAAGATTTCCACAGAATAGATCATAAATGGGGTTAAAATATTCTCCAGCAAGGGGAAGACCTTTTCAGTGAATCCACTGATTATAACGATGTGTTTTCTTTTTTGTGTGTTATTGGTAGTACGAAAGTGATGATTTTGTCGATTTGTAAGGGTTTAATGTAAAGGGATAAGCAGATAATTTAATGTTGCTTTTGGTATCTGTCTTCCTAGGTATACTTGTGTCTTCCCAACCATGTTTCACTCACTGAGGGACATTGCCTGATAGTTCCATTGCAGCATTACACTGCAACTACTTTGTTGGATGAAGATATATGGAACGAAATCCAGGTCTGTACTTTCTAAGCAGCTGTGAATGTTTGTAATTGTGGTGATAAATTCACCGCATGGTGGTTAGACTCTGATTTCATTTTACTGCAGCCAATTATTATTATCCTTTATTTGTGAAGCGCCAACATATTCCACAGTGCATAGAATACCCTTAGTGAGAACCATAGAGAGCAAATTACAACATAAGGGAAATATATCAAATTAAATTGCATGAAAAGGCAACTTAGTTGATCAAATTAAAACTTAAATTAAAACGAAAGTGTAGCACTAGAGTTGAAGATAAGGAGCCTTAATAGATGGCAAATGGCAAACCAGTATTAATGAATATGAAGTATATAGCATGTATGTATATAGCATACATACAATGAAACACATAATATACTTGCTACTGTACATATTACCCGCTGTAGAATATATGGAAGGAGCATTAATAATATATGTATATAAAGGACGATGACAATTACAAAAAAACAAGTGTCTGTCTTGAAACACCGGAAACTACAGTATCCATCTCAGTGGTAATGTTATAGAGATTTGTCCTGGAATGTGAAACATGCGAGTACCAGACGGTTGGAGGAAAGGAGATTTCACCAGCAACAAAGGAAAGGGTTCTTTACAGTAAGGGCAGTTACAATGTGGAATTCATTACCCATGGAGACTTTGATAGATTCTCTCAAAAAAAAAGGTTGGACATCTTCTTAGAAAGGGAAGGTATACAGGGATATACCAAATAAGTATACATGGGAAGAATGTTGTTCCAGGGAGTAATCCGATTGCCAATTCTTGGCGTCAGAAAGGAATTAATTTTTCCCCATATCAGATATCATTGGATGATATGTCACTGGGGATTTTTGTTTGCCTTCCTCTGGATCAATATACTGTAAGTACGGATATAGGATAAAGTATCTGTCGTCTAAATTTAGCATAGGTTGAACTTGATGGATATATGTCTCTCTTTTTTTTTTCAACCTCATCTTCTATGTAACTATGCAAGTGTATATCAACAAGTGTCATCACTAGATTGAAGCAGGATTCATCTTTAGGTGATGAGACCATGACACGATAAATAGTACAACAAAGGATGTTACTGTAAGTATAGATGTAGCAGACATTGTCGCACAAAGCTAATGCGCTCTCATGAGTGACATAGTGCGTCCGTCCTGACCCTTTTCACGTGTGGCTGATTTAAGACGATGGGTTCTCCCACTTAGATGTTGTGTCTGTCCCGCAGCAGCGTGCCAGCGAGTGCAATAACGTCTTCTACATCTGTAGCTGTGCATTTTACTTTGACACCATTTAACCCATCTCAAGAAAATATGCAACATCAGCTCTTGATATTTTGATAAAAAATAGACAAGTAATGTACTTCTGAAGGTTATTAAGTGATGTATATTTTGAAAAGGAATGACAGAATCGCGCATTCGCTTTCAATAACGTCTGCTACATCTATATATAACATCAGTAACATCATTTAAACGTGCTTCTCATAACATTATAATTTGCATTTGGGAGAATATTCCCCTTTTTAAAATATTAACTAACCTATTTCCATTGCAATTATTTTACTCAAAAGTGGGAAAATCGAGTTCAATATGCTTGTTGCAAAGTGACTGAAAAACAACTTATGTTTTTAAACTGCCTATTTTCATGATTTTTTTTTATTTTTCTTTCCCTTCCGACATCCAGTTTTGAAAATACTATAGCCAAATGTCCAGCTGTAAGTGGCACTGTGGATGAACACGTACTGTATATGGTTTATGAATTAACACATGGAATCCACTACGTGATTTAAATATTGTGTTCAGCACAAGCTGCTCTAGGGTTCAAGTATCAGAATCTATACCACCACATATCTATACCTCCATAAGGTATCCCAATAAAATGTAATTCTTAAGTCAATCCCTCTAATAATAAGTAACATGTCTAAGAGGTTAAATCAGGTTGATTAATGACTTTTTTTTTTAACCAACATCTGATGCCTACAATATAAGTTTATTGCATCCTTTTTTTTTTTTAAGCTGCTTAGTTTAAAGCTGCAGTTCAGTCAATTTCCTGCATGTGTGTGTTTTTTTTAATAAATCAGTTCTGTAGTAAGAAAAAATACTTTTAGCATTTTCTGTTTTAAAAAAAACAACTTTGAAAGACCAATTTTCTTGTATTCTATTTTAACAACCATTTACTAAGGCACCCCCCCTTCATGTCATGTCACAAGCCCTGGCACACCCCTTTGTCAGCCCTGCCCTCCCTCTAGCACATGTCAGTGCAGGAGTGCTCATGAATATTCATGAGCTTCCACTGAGTGACAGAAGCAGAGGAAAAACATATCCCATATCTAAAGATTTTGCCAAATTTCGCCGATGAATACCTGGAGAACAAATTGACTGGCAGCTATATAGTTCTTTAGGTAATTAGAGATTGCACACATGAAACTATTGAATTAAAAAAAAAGACTGAACTGCAGCTTTAAATAAATAGGTGAGCGGAGACTTGTAAAGGGTTTGATTTTTCTCTTACAACAAAAGACAAAGATACCCAATGCTACAGTACATCCAATGTGACAAAATACATAGTTAAATACTTCAATGTTCGTATTCTATAGAATAAGGGTCATTTAGTTAAACCCTTTGGCCAAAGCATTATAAGCCGGCAGCCACGTCACGGCGTGACCAGTATGCAGGTCCTAATACTACCTGTGAAAATTCTCATTTACCTCTGCAGTGGATGAAGAATGGTCTCAATAGACAATTTTTTAATTTTCTTCTTAGCTACTTTTTTTTATATTGTATCACTGCGAAATCAGAGCACGACTAATTTTGATTGTCACTTCATGAGAGGGGGGGTGGCATCATTATTTCTTCAGTTCTCTTTATTCAACTACAAAACTAAATACGATTGGCCTAAAGGCTTTAACTTAATATGTCAGTGGAGATGCGCAATACCTGTACAATATCCTTATCATCCATCACCCTAATTTATAATTACCTCAAGGTCCTTAATAAATTAAAAAGCAGTGGCCATAGTACTGAACCTTGAGGTTCTCCACTTACGTTAGCCTAATCTGAAAAGTTTCTATTTATAACAACTCTCTGCTGTCTATCCTTCAATATGTTTTTAATCCATGTTCTTCCTAGATAACTAATGTAATCTTGAAACCTTACAGGTCTCCTCTTCATGTGCACACATTCAACAGAAATGTTCGGATGCTCTGGTCCGGCTCAAGTCTTTTTAGTATTGTAGGTGCAATTCAATTTTGAAACCCTCTGGCTCAGAAGTAGAAATGTACAAAATTATCCAAAATGCATTTGCAACGTTTTTAGCGGTTTTTGGTCTATAATTTTGCTTCCTTGCTAAATATTTCACAAAGTCTCAAATTTTGAAAAATGAGTAAGCTTTAAATGAAATATCACTATACTCTATTCTGCGTAAAATGGCAGCATATACAGTTGGACGAACCAGAAAGTTAAATGTCACATGATTAAAAGTACGCACAATTTTGCAAAAAGAAATAAATAAAAAAAAATGTAAAAATTAAATATATAAGAGGTGATGGGAAGCATTTGCTTCTGATTCTTGTGTGTTGGTGAGTGCAGACGCAGGAGGACAAGGGGAGAGAGAGAGAGAGAGAGAGAGAGAGAGAGAGAGAGAGAGAGAGAGAGAGAGAGAGAGAGAGAGAGAGAGAGAGAGAGAGAGAGAGAGAGAGAGAGAGAGAGAGAGAGAGAGAGAGAGAGAGAGAGAGAGAGAGAGAGAGAGAGAGAGAGAGAGAGAGAGAGAGAGAGAGAGAGAGAGAGAGAGAGAGAGAGAGAGAGAGAGAGAGAGAGAGAGAGAGAGAGAGAGAGAGAGAAGAGAGAGAGAGAGGAGAGAGGAGAGAGAGATGAGAGAGAGAGAGAGAGAGAGAGACTTAGTGATGTGATTGTCATAGTGATGTGATTGTCAATGTTGACGTGTGAGTGTATATTGAGTGTTAGTGTAGTTTTATTTGTAATATTGGGTATTCGTGTTTGACTGTGTGTGTGTATTAAGCGTTGGTAATTGTTAGGCAGAAGGAAGGAGGTAATGAGAGAAAAAAGTTAAACAAATTTAGTAGTTGGTTTTAGTTTGTTCTTATCATTATTTAGAAGTTGGTTTGTTTTAGTTACTTAGTTAAGTAAGTTAGTTAATGGTTTTACGTTAAGTTAGTTACATTTGATTATAGTTGATAGTTTACGTTTTTCATTCTTGGTGTACTGTAGTTGAAGTTTTTTTTAATAAATTATCATTTTCTCTTTAGTTCTTTTCTACCAAGAGTGGAAAAAGTGAGGTCTAGGACTCTGCCAACTCTTTCCTCTTAGCCTGGCACCCAGCACTTTAAGTGTTATCAGCTGATGAGGAGAGGGGAGGTGCTTCAGACACTGGTGGAGGTTTACTCCTCAACCTCATCATTGTTCTATACAAGGAAAATAGGATTGGTATGAAACTGCGACGTCCAAAAATAAAGCACCCACAGCTCACCAGAAGGTAGAACGAATAAAAAAAGTTGATTGAACTACATAAAAAACAAAAAATGACAAACAAAATACAACAAAAAAACCTCCTACGCGTTTCAGGCTCTAAAAGCCTTTTCTCAAGGAGTATGGTTGGGACTGTGTGTTAAGCACCTTAATATAGCCCCTCTTGTGTACTTAGAAAGCAGCTGAAGGTAATTGCAATGAGTTGTAATCACACCCGTTGTTATGACAGTAAAGAACACACAATATAAAACATAATTTGAATCATAGATGTTAAACAAAAAATACATGTTATGATAAAGTATAGTCTATCAAAACTGTAGATTATTCTTAATAAAGATGTATTATGATCTAAATCTGTGATAAAGAAAAAAAATAAATCATCATTGTTCTAGCCTGTAACTGAAAGGCAGACACCACAGAGCTAAGTTCAGGAACGAAGAGAGAAACTCTTGGACCACAATGGAAGTGCCTCAGAATGGTGGTACTGGTTGTATTCTTTCTGCTCCCAACCATATTGTCTTGGTTAAGGAAGAGGAAGACAAGGGGAAAGGAATGGTCCCTCCTTGGTACCAAAAACCTGCACAGCTGTCATCGGGAGATATGAAAGTGCCGCTGCTTGAAGTCTTGCTCTTGACAAGATGCAGAGTGACTACCAAAACTAGGAGGAACTGTTGTCCTCCTCCTGAACCAGTGCCATCTCCACATTGTGCATCATCACCACAAATAGCATAAACACAAAAGGGTATGGGAGTCAAAACAGAGGCTGAAAATGGGATACAACAGAGCACAGCATGCAGAAGTGACAAAGCGCCTGTTTGCGCGAAACACATAAGAGTGGTTTCTACCTGCTTAACGCCATGCTGTCACTCATCAATAAATTATTTTCACATGTTTTGGGATCGTAGCCCCCACTCTTTTTTTTATTTTTTTTCTGCATGCTGTGCTCCGTTGTATCAATCCTTGGAACTTCTACATGACGCTTTCATCGTGAAGCACGCACTGAAACTGGAGAAGCACCCAAATCTGAGTTAACTCCATTATCTACATACTTGTCACATGTGTACGCAGACTAGTGTACTATGCTCTAGGGTGTGTTCCCACGTAGATAGATGGGCAAGTCAGAGCTTTTCATATATAGCCCTTGATTTCTTCACCTGCCAGAGAGAACATTATTCATCATAATAATCACCCATTTTGCGATTTTTTTTCTGTGACTTCACATTTATACTCACGGATGCTGCTATAGTCTGTTTAGCACTGGTCATCCTCTGAGCTCAGCTAGACTCCCTAACTCTGTCGTTGACGTGGTCTTTCCATATTGGTCATCTTTCTTCATTCAATCTCTCATCCACATTCCCCATGTATATATGTCTGCATGTTGTTGTAAGTTGGCCAGTAAGTTTTAGGTGATACTATTTTTGGTGGTGGTGGTGGTGCACAGTGGACACTGGTAGTGGTGGATACTTGGTGGTGCCCGCTGACTTTTTTGGTGGAATAATCATTGATTAGTTTCACGGATGCTAAACAGGGATAATTTATCAAGTAGTTGAGCATAGCATCCACCACCAGCCTCACTTACTGTATACTGTATTATTATTAGACTCACACCCATGCTACATGAGAACAAAGGTTCATATTGGCTGATGCCAGTATTGTTGCCACTGCTGACCAGAGCTGTGGCCTCAGTAAACCATCAGATATTACTGTTGGGCAATAACTTGTATGTCCTCAAAATGAGCTTGGAGTTCTATATCCATGATGTAGTCATTCACAGATTTCTGCTGCTGACATGTGAAATGATGCCACTGTCAAGTTAGCAACTAGCATTGTGTTGATGATGCGGTGGTGGTATGAATGGTGGTGGTAATATGCTGTTGATAGTATGGCATTGGTGACAATTTAGTCTGCTCATTCTCACCAGCAGCAGCTTAGCTTGTTGCGTCTTTCAGACAGACTCTCACTTATCACTGAATTTTTCTTTCACTCACTAGCCCCTGCAGCTGTGGCAGAGGTCACACAAAAACACTGTTCTGTAAGAAGAGTTTCTCGTCACGGGGTAGACATGAAAATACAAGCAATATGTCCTTGGACCCACACTCCCATCCTTGCATTACAGATGCAATAGTTAGGACACACACTCAACAAGCCAACGTAGATGTTGCTGTAAACGCTGTATGAGTGCTGGCTTGTTTGGTCCTCCACAAAATGGGACAAAAAATAAAAATCTACATTATGCCGTTGCAAACAGATGACGACGATGGTGGTTGTGGTGGACACATGCTCACATTAATAAACAGTAACATTGCCGATTAATATAAATGTACTCTTTCTGGGGACCTTCTTATTAGGACTTCATAACTTTCTCTCCGTAATAACTCTGTCATTATAAAATCTATTTAATTCGAAACATTGAGCCAATCGCGATCTTCACTGATTGCCAAACAAATTTCTACATCACATACAATACCAGAACAGACAAAATATATAAATCCCATGATTTTGGACCCATGATACAGGAAGACAATGGAAATGTCTGTATTATTTAAAATGAATGCCTATGAAGTATATTTGTTTGTTCAGTTTTGTTCTTATGCATCTAAAAGTTGTAACATTGTTGCAGCATAAATATTATTCACCATTTTAGATATTCACTCTGTGAAGCTTTTTCCTAAATTAGACCAATTCAGGAAATCCTTAATCAGCCAAATGCCCTGTGTTTGCAGACCAGCGTTTAAGGCCAGGGGTGCTCAACTCCAGTCCTCAAACCCCCTCAACAGGTCAGGTTTTCAGGATATCCCAGCGAAGCTAGGGACTGAGCGAGCCATCTGTGCTTGAGGACTGGAGTTGAGTACCCCTGTTTGGGGAACCTGTAGCTGTACCATCTATGTGCTAATCTCCATGCGTTTCGTTTTAATAAATGTGCAGTTTATTTCCCCCTTACAGATGTTCCGGAAAACGTTGGTTAAGATGTTTGAAGTTAGAGGATTAGACTGTGTCTTCCTCGAGTCCAACATAAATACGAAAAGGCGTTTCCATTTGGTCTATGAGTGCATCCCGCTCCCAAAAGAAGTGGGTGATATGGCGCCTATATATTTCAAGGTATTTATAATCCTCCATTCTGCATCCCAGAAGTGCAAGTTTTTTTTTTCTTCAGCAACTGTGTCAACATTAGTCAATAAATATAATTATTTATATGAATAATTTTCTTAAAATATCATAAAATAGCTCAATTAACAGATTCATATTTTCTTTCCGCAGCGGGACTGACATAGTTGGTACAAATTATAGTTATTTCATCTTATGATGGGGCTCAATTAATTTATAAGACAATATTTCTGTACCTACTGTAGTAACCATGGAAATATGTATTTGTCATTGCTATCCTGCTTATAAACCAAATGTTGGCCGCCAACAGAAATCATGGGGCACAGGACAAATGAAAGCCAACCAATAGTGCACCTACCACGGAAAAAAACATTTTGCGTGCAACTTTTACTTAACCTCCCAATACATATAAAAATACACCCCCCCCCCAATACATATAAAAATACACCCCCACCACCCCCAATACATATAAAAGTATCCGTCCCCCCCCAACTCCAATATATATAACAAAAATAAACCCCAACCAACCAATACATATATAAAATAAACCCCCAATACATATAAAAATCAGACTTACCTTGGGAATGATCTCAGGTCAGGCCTGCAGGGCGGGGCGAGGGGCCGGAGGCTTCAGGGGGGGGGGTGGTGTGCCGGTGGCTGCAGGGGGTGGTGTGCCGGTGGCTGCAGGGTGGGATTGCAGGGGGGGACGTGCCAGTGGCTGCAGGGGGGGAGCAGTGTGCCGGTGGCTGCAGGGGGGGGGGGCTGTGTGCCGGTGGCTGCAGGGAGGGGCTGTGTGCCATTGGCTGCAGGGGGGGGGGCAGTGTGCCGGTGGCTGCAGGGGGGGGGGGCAGTGTGCCAGTGGTTGCAGATGGGGGGGGGGCGGTGTGCCAGTGGTTGCAGGGGGGGGGGGTGCTACGGGGGGTGGCGGTGCTGCAGGGACGTCAACCCCCGGCAGTCCCCCCCCTGTTGGCGGCCCTGGATATATTAGTTACAAACTAATAGTTATGTGAACAATCACGTAAGTCTTTAGTATGCATGTTAAATACAATCTAGATAATTATTATCAGTGCAGTTGAGGAAAGAATGCTTTTATTCAATAATGAACGCGAAATAAAAAATACAATTCAACAATGTTTTGGAGTATAGCAGTGTATGAAACAGATCTAAGAGTGCATGTTTTTGTTTGTTTTTAGTAAATCAAATCCTATTCTGCAGAGCTAAATCTTCCCCCACTCCAGAGAGGATACAAGATGTTTTAAAATATCACTGTCATCCTGTAGTTTCCCACAGCTTTCTTAATGGGAATATAATTGGAAAACAGTATTTTTTTAAATAACATGTTCTAATGACATTGTAGATGTCAACATTTAAAATAACAATATTGACCAGTGTGGACTCCTTATCCATGGAAGTTAGAAATATGGACCTCTTGGTACATATTCTATAATTTCAAGTAAAGGGGAAAACAAACTGTGTAGATTTCTATTATATACACATTTGTTTTTTGGTTTTTTTCCCCACTTGATTTCCTGTGACACTTAAATACACGGGTTTATCGGATCAAATTCGTGACCGATTGGGAACAAAGAAATAGAAAAAAAAGATGTTATAACAGATTTCATTGTTTTCTCTTTAC
Organism: Ascaphus truei; assembly: GCF_040206685.1. Taxonomy (NCBI): domain Eukaryota; kingdom Metazoa; phylum Chordata; class Amphibia; order Anura; family Ascaphidae; genus Ascaphus; species Ascaphus truei. Next base: position 382,692,364 of record NC_134485.1, read on the forward strand.
AAACACAGTTTACATTTAGACCTGCATTTTCCATAACATGCAAACCATAACATTAGAACGCCTACATATTGTACAAAGATCCCTGAGTAAAATGATACTGGAAGTCTTATAACACACAGGTTAAAATATCACATTGTTTCAAGCAAACAACTACAGTATAGTGTTGTCACTACACAAGAATTTGCTACAGACCAACTAAAACTCATTATCAAAGACTTGTAGTTTGATATTGCAGTCATAAATCACACCTAAATGTATTCAGCAGAAATCTTGAGATGCATTGGAATCACAATGCAACTCAAAACAACTGGGTTGACACTTGATGTTTGAGGAACTATTGTAATTCTTGTCGAAAAGGTGAGCGCATAGAAAGAAAGAAAGAAAATAAACACTAAGTGAACCCACTAAGTGAAACAAGCATACGCACAGGGAATAGGTGGTGAAAATATAAAAAAGGCTGAAGCCAGATCTTACTCACACGGACAAGTGTGAGCCGATCTTGTCAAAGTTTCTTTAGAGAGATCCACTTCAAAAGGTAGTACTGTACCTGTAAACATGACATCAATAATGGGGACGCTATTTGAAGCTTTAGTACGGGATAATATTCAGGAATACCTAATGAATTACAAAATGATTACTAATATTCAGCATGGATTTATGAAGCATAGATCATGCCAAACTAACCGTATTAGTTTCCTTGAGGAGGTAATTAGGAATTTAGACCAGGGTAATAGTTGATAGGATCTACATGTACTTACCGTAGATTTTGCAAAGGCTTTTGATACAGTTCCACACGAGATTAGTGTAAAAATTAAAGTTGGTCTTGGTAAAAATATTTGCACCTGGCCTGAAAATGGTTGCAGGATAGACAAGAGTTGTCATAAATGAAATCTTTTGAGGTTGGGCTAAAGTTGTAAGTGGAGTACCTCAAGGATCGGTACTGGGATCACTGCTTTTTAACTTGTTTATTGATGACCTTGAGTCTTTAGTTTGGCATAGAGAGCAAAGTTTCCATCTTTGCTGAAAACACTAAATTGTGAAAGGTAGTAAAATAAGCCAGTACAGTATGTGACTTGCATAGACTGGAAACTTGGCCAGGTAGATGAGTATTAATACAGATAAACATACAGCTTTGCATTTGGGAAACACAAATAAATAAGCTACAGTATTAAAAAAAAAAAAAAAAATTGGGTGAAATTAGGTCAATCCTTGATGGAGAAAGATTTAGGGGTGCTTGTAGATAGCAGGTTTCACAGTAATGCCCAATGTCATGCAGTAGCTGCAAAGGCAAATAAGATCTCATCTTGCATTAAACGGGTATGGATGGAAGGGAAGTAAACATAATTATGCCCCTTTATAAAGCATTAGTAAGACCACAACTTGAATATGGAGTACAGTTTTTGGCACCACTCCATAAAAAAGACGACCTGGAACTAGGAAAAGTGCAGAGAAGAGCCGCCACATCAATTAAATGGTTGGGAAAATCTGACTTATGAAGACATGCTACCTAAATTTAAAAACAAAATTACAATAGAAAAGAGGCATGTAAGAGGCAATATAACTATATATAAATATATTTGGGGTAAATACAAGCTTACAAAATAAATACGCATTCCAAGGGCAGTACATGCCTTAAAGTTGGAGGAAACAAGATTTCACCAGCAACAAAGGAAAAGGTTCTTTACAATAAGGGCAGTTACAATGTGGAATTAATTACCCATAGAGACTGTGATGTCAGATACAACAGATATCTTTTAAAAAAAGGTTGGACATCGTTTTAGAAAGGAAAGGTATACAGGAATATACCAAATAAGTAAACATACTGTAGGAAGGGTGTTGATTCATGGGGAAATTTGATTGCCATTATTGGAGTTAGGAACACATTTAATTGTTCGCCCTTATGAGACAGCATTGGATGATGTTTCACTGGGATTTTTTGTTTTCCTTCCTCTGGATCAAAATAGTGCAAATACAAATATAGGATACGTACAGTACCTGTCGTCTAAATTTAACAGAGGTTGTAGTTGATGGACATACTGTATGTCTTTTTTTCAACCTCATCTACTATGTAACACACAGTTACACTCATATCATTTGTAGTTATGGCATCCTATTCCATCTGTCAATCTCTGACTACACTGCTTAGATACAGGGGCCTAGCTAAAGCCCGGGGGCTTGCACTCTTGGGGAGCCCGCTCTCCCCCGACCCCGTTGGCGGCACATCACTGTCTTCCGATAGACAGGGAGAGATGGTATGCAGCGGTGGGCCCCAAGCATTAAACAGAGGATAAGCCGGCAGAGGAATCAACAGAGCAGGACTGCAGGGGAAGGAGTACACTCTAGCAGCAGACACCGGAAGTAAGAACGACTTCCGGGACAAACCACTAGAGCACACTCCTCTCCTGCTGTCCTGCTCTGCATGTGTAACACTGCTGATTCATCTGCCAGCTTATCCTCTGTTTAATGCAGGACCAGCCACAGGTAGGCATGAGAGGAGAGAGGTGGTGTTAGTGGGGGGAGAGAGGTGGTGTTGGTGGGGGGAGGGAGGTGATGGTGGTGGGGGGAGGGAGGTGATGGTGGTGGAGGGAGAGAGGTGTTGGTGGTGGAGGGAGAGAGGTGTTGGTGGTGGAGGGAGAGAGGTGTTGGTGGTGGAGGGAGAGAGGTGTTGGTGGTGGAGGGAGAAAGGTGTTGGGGGTGGAGGGAGACAGGTGTTGATGGTGGAGGGAGAAAGGTGGTTTTGGTGGTGGAGGGAGAGAGGTGGTGTTGGTGGTGGAGGGAGAGAGGTGGTGATGGTGGTGGAGGGAGAGAGGTGATGGTGGTGGGGGGAGAGAAGTGATGGTGGTGGGGGGAGAGGTGATGGTGGTGGGGGAGAGAAATGATGGTGGTGGGGGGAGAGAAGTGATGGTGGTGGGGGGAGAGAAGTGATGGTGGTGGGGGGAGAGAAGTGATGGTGGTGGGGGGAGAGAAGTGATGGTGGTGGGGGGAGAGAAGTGATGGTGGTGGGGGGAGAGAAGTGATGGTGGTGGGGGGAGAGAAGTGATGGTGGTGGGGGGAGAGAAGTGATGGTGGTGGGGGGAGAGAAGTGATGGTGGTGGGGGGAGAGAAGTGATGGTGGTGGGGGGAGAGAAGTGATGGTGGTGGGGGGAGAGAAGTGATGGTGGTGGGGGGAGAGAAGTGATGGTGGTGGGGGGAGAGAAGTGGTGGTTGTGGGAGGAGAGGTGATGGTGGTGGGGGGAGGGAAGTGATGGTGGTGGGGAAGAGGTGAAGGTGGTGGGGGGAGAGAAGTGATGGTGGCTGGGGGAGAGAAGTGGTGGTGGTGGGGGGAGAGAAGTTATGGTGGTGGGGGGAGAGAAGTGATGGTGGTGGGGGGAGAGAAGTGATGGTGGTGGGAGGAGAGAAGTGAGGGTGGTGGGGGGAGAGAAGTGATGGTGGTGGGGGGAGAGAAGTGACGGTGGTGGGGGGAGAGAGGTGATGGTGGTGGGGGAGAGAAGTGATGGTGGTGGGGGGAGAGAAGTGATGGTGGTGGGGGGAGAGAAGTGATGGTGGTGGGGGGAGAGAAGTGATGGTGGTGGGGGGAGAGAAGTGATGGTGGTGGGGGGAGAGAAGTGATGGTGGTGGGGGGAGAGAAGTGATGGTGGTGGGGGGAGAGAAGTGATGGTGGTGGGGGGAGAGAAGTGATGGTGGTGGGGGGAGAGAAGTGATGGTGGTGGGGGGAGAGAAGTGATGGTGGTGGGGGGAGAGAAGTGATGGTGGTGGGGGGAGAGAAGTGATGGTGGTGGGGGGAGAGAAGTGATGGTGGTGGGGGGAGAGAAGTGATGGTGGTGGGGGGAGAGAAGTGATGGTGGTGGGGGGAGAGAAGTGGTGGTTGTGGGAGGAGAGGTGATGGTGGTGGGGGGAGGGAAGTGATGGTGGTGGGGAAGAGGTGAAGGTGGTGGGGGGAGAGAAGTGATGGTGGCTGGGGGAGAGAAGTGGTGGTGGTGGGGGGAGAGAAGTTATGGTGGTGGGGGGAGAGAAGTGATGGTGGTGGGGGGAGAGAAGTGATGGTGGTGGGAGGAGAGAAGTGAGGGTGGTGGGGGGAGAGAAGTGATGGTGGTGGGGGGAGAGAAGTGACGGTGGTGGGGGGAGAGAGGTGATGGTGGTGGGGGGTAGAGAGGTGATGGTGGTGGGGGGTAGAGAGGTGATGGTGGTGGGGGGTAGAGAGGTGATGGTGGTGGGGGGTAGAGAGATGGTGGGGGGAGAGAGGTGATGGTTGTGGGGGGGTAGAGAGGTGATGGTGGTGGGGGGTAGAGAGGTGATGGTGGTGGGGGGTAGAGAGGTGGTGGGGGGTAGAGAGGTGATGGTGGTGGGGGGTAGAGAGATGGTGGGGGGAGAGAGGTGATGGTTGTGGGGGGTAGAGAGGTGATGGTGGTGGGGGGTAGAGAGGTGATGGTGGTGGGGGGTAGAGAGGTGATGGTGGTGGGGGGTAGAGAGGTGATGGTGGTGGGGGGTAGAGAGGTGATGGTGGTGGGGGGTAGAGAGGTGATGGTGGTGGGGGGTAGAGAGGTGATGGTGGTGGGGGGTAGAGAGGTGATGGTGGTGGGGGGTAGAGAGGTGATGGTGGTGGGGTGTAGAGAGATGGTGGGGGAGAGAGGTGATGGTTGTGGGGGGTAGAGAGGTGATGGTGGTGGGGGGTAGAGAGGTGATGGTTGTGGGGGGTAGAGAGGTGATGGTTGGTGGGGGTAGAGAGATGGTGGGGGGAGAGCGGTGATGGTGGTGGTTGGGGGAGAGAGGTGATGGTGGTGGGGAGAGGTGGTGATGGTGGGGGGGGAGATGAGATGGTGGGGGAGAGATGATTATGAGGAAGGGGAGGGGGAGAAATGATGAGAGCGAGGATCAAGGAGAGGAAGGAGAAAATAATTGCAGTCCGTAATAAGGGGCCCTGAAATTTGTGGTGCCCGGGGGCCTGCGCATGTCCTGCAACGCCACTGCTTAGATTGTAAGCTCTTTAATGTCAGTAGTACTCACTCTATTCTTGTGTTTTCTTTAGTTAGTGTGTATCTCATGTTGTACAGTGATGACTTCATGTTTAGCGCTATGTAAGGATAAAGAGAGAGGAAAAATGGTGGTACTCTAAATGTACAATAAGTTATTTCTGTCAAGTTGTTGGACATGACTAAGCCTGACTACAGTAAATTCAAACTCCTTGTAATCTTGACGATACTTCGATTGCTGTAAGTTTTTAAGATCCTTCAGACAGATTTTTTTTTTACGTTTACAATCTTTCGTTGTTGTTAACTCTTTGTACACCGTTGTGCACACAGCCAGTACTGTAAGTAAGTTGTTACTTGAAAAAGATACTCTTTCTTTACAGAAAGCCATAATGGAATCTGATGAAGAATGGTCCATGAACAAGAAGTTGATAGATCTGTCTAAAAAAGATATTCGAAGATCTGTAAGTAGTAGAAAAAAAAGTGTTTTCACATATAAATGTAAATAACAGTAAAAACATACAATGTAATTAACAATAATGACATTGCACATGCAGTAATACATAGTTTAATTGAATGTACAACAAACTGAATGAATAGATGTACAGTAGTGGCCGTTATTCCGAACTCGCGCATTATCGTGTGATTTTACTGAAGTGTGTACAGGCATACCCCGCATTAACGTACGCAATGGGACCGGAGCATGTATGTAAAGCGAAAATGTACTTAAAGTGCAGCACTACCTTTTCCCCACTTATCGATGCATGTACTGTACTGCAATCATCATATACGTGCATAACTGATGTAAATAAGACATGTGCAACAGGCTCTATAGTCTCCCCGCTTGTGTACAGCTTCGGTACAGGGTATTGCTGTTCAGGACGTGCTGACAGGCGCATGCGTGAGCTGCCATTTGCCTATTGAGCGATGTGTACTTACTCGCGAGTGTACTTAAAGTGAGTGTCCTTAAAGCGGGGTATGCCTGTACTGTATTAATCTGCCAGATTAAATTGCATAATACAAACTAATAGTCTCCGGTTACATTGCGCTATCTGCACTCACAATCGTGTGATTTGTGAACTTTTTACATCCTCGCATTAAGGATTATGCGAAAGTAAGTGTGTGTCATGTCCAGCTATTCAAGGGACAGTTCTGTTGGGGAAAAAAAATGCAACTATTTTAAAGAAATTAAATGTAGGTTTTCATTATTAAATGTTGCAAAGTGTTTTACCTGCACTAGAATTGGCTCTTTTGTAATCTTTGGAATACTGATTGTTTAACTGAATTTAACTGAATATTGTTAAATATTTAATCTTTCCATTGCAATTTCCATTTAATATTTGCATTGTGAGGTTTGTGGTACTGTACAGCTTATTTTCTTTCATTATTTTGTTCATTGTGTTTGGTTCAGTTATTCCTGTCCTGTGCAAGCATTTCCTGTTTTTCATTGTCTAGTTCTATAAAACATAGCGTACATAGTTGTCACTGTGTGCATGATAAATAATAATGCGTAGGCGTCCTTATTTACACATTAAAGCCACCTTCATTGTGTTTCCATTTCTCTTCCCCCCCCCCCACACTATTTCTTACAATAGTACAGAAAGCATGCTTTTCAGTTTTACGTTCTCTTCTTTCAGATGACGATTACTAACCTACATATGAGATTACCTCTATAATTTGTATTTGTCTGAATCCTGTGTAGCCACGATTCATTTCCTCTTTTGTTTCTCAGCTCTTATTATATCTGACCTGATCCATTTTAGGGGGCAGATTAATTTGTATTCCCCTAATGTTATCTCTCATCTAGAGCTTTGACATTCATTTTTCTCAAGTTCACGTACAGCCCCACTCTATCAGCTCATGTAGGTCATATGTCCTTTGAAAAGAGGATGGAGCCGTCTACAGACGGTAGTTTTTCTTTTATGCCTAATTTCAATGACGTATTCAAAAAATGCACATGCTTGTTCAGCCCACAGGCTCTCTCTGACCTTTATAGTGTCGGTGTTCATGTCACATGCCCCAAAGCCTTCTTTTTCTTTGATACATTTCTCACTTTTTAGGACTGTATTCACTTGGTTGAGTGCCCATGTAAGTACATTATCACATTTGTCTTGCAACTGTTTGAGTAAATCTGATCAGCAATAGTCGTGTCGCAATTTTTCATACCTTTGTTTTGTGATTACAAGTGTCCTTCCACACGTTGCCATTCTCTGTCTGTCGTTTGTATCATAATTGCAGTTCCTTCTTTTTTTGTGCTTGGGTTTGAATATTATTATTAGCAACTCCTCCCTTTGCTCCAGTGACCCACATTTAACTTGATGTACTGTACACAGTAACCCCTCCTAGAGCTTGTTGTCCGTTGTACAGTATGTGTATTTACCTTTCAGTTCAAACTGGTGGAAATTACTAGAGGTGGGCGGATGTGTAAAAATAAGAGTTTTAGATATTATTTAATTATCCTATGAATATTCAAATGTGAAGGTTAAAATAAATAAATAAATAAAACAATTGAGTGGAGGTGGGCAATTGTGCACGGACCCACCATTCGCACATTCGATTGGACCCGACGTTCGATTTGCACATTTTTATTTGATCCGAAATTCGATTTACTCAGAAGTTGCAGACACTGAAATATGAAAGTGCCCATTTTGCTAGAATTCCAACTGCTATATATATATATGTCCCCTCAAACGCACCTTTAGGTCGTGATTATGCCAGAAATCGCGCGCGACGGAGCGACGCCGAACACAGCTTAACCATAAAATGCAATGAAAGCGCACATACCAATCGTGACCCGCAGCGCCGCGATGTGCTGCAAAGCTTCTGTCTCGTGAAGAGATTTGAGATTTTGTTTTTCCCAGGCGACGGCCGCATCACGTGATTTTCCAAACGCCGAAATGTAATGGTGGACATCCGTGAGTGATGAGGGGGTAACTCAGGGTAAATGGGATAATGTCCGCCATTACATTTCGGCGTTACACAAGGCTATGCACGCATACGTTTGTCTCAGCAACAGCAGTTCCAGCTCCTTCAGTTCCCGGATACCTGCTGTGGATAAGTATCCAACTTATCTTGATTCAACTAAAGATCTTTGCATGTTATCTGGGAAACGCTTTTGTCATATATATACCCATGTGGTATGAAGGGACTGTTTTAACTGTTTAATTTTTAGCCATGTTTACATACTATTTTGGCTGTTTCTCTGGTGCTTCAGCTTAATTTGCGTATTTTTTTCATGAGTGCAGTTACTACTGTACTTCTTGGTAGCATTTTTATCTGAGGTTGATCTCTTTCTATGCCTTACTTATGCTGTGAGTTTGTCTTATTCCATCATTAACTTTGAGACTGTCCGGTCTTGGAGGATTGATACTGATTTCATGCCTCAGTTCCTTTGGTTATGATATATTAGGGATTTAACATCTGTACTTACCTCTTTTCAGTCATTAGGGTTACTTGATATTAGATTCAACTCAGACATTTTTGTGATGTGAGGGTACTTGATTGAGACTGTTTAAATTTTTGTGTGATGTTGTTACAATAAAATGACTATTCTTTTGGTATACCAGAGTGCTATTGTGGTGGGATACTTTGTGTGTGCGTGTGTGTGTGCGTGTGTGTGCGCGTGTGTGTGCGCGTGTGTGTGCGCGTGTGTGTCAGCTAAGCTTAATAATCAAAAACTAATAGACAATACTGTTGTGTGGCAATAAAAGCATTTCGCTAGCCACAGAACGGTATCGTCTATTCGTTTTTGATCATACAGTATATATAGATATATATATATATATATATATATATATACACATATAGATATAGAAATGACCTGGCCATGTCTCCCTGCAGTAGTGCCACAAATCGCTTCTGCATGTGCACATGTAGCGCCACTACGGTGACGTCACCGGATCGCTCTGCAGTTTCTGGTATAATTGAGGCCTTAAACAGCACGTGGAGAGACACCTGTGCACTAAATGGAGCACACCTGGTATATATGCTAATAGGAGTTCTCCATCTCCTACTTCTCAATCTAATGTCTAATGTCAAATCGAATGTGCTATTAGTGGCAGACGGCGGTATTATATTCATTCGAACAAAGGTAGTTGAATGTTTACATAATAATAATAAAGCCGCAAATATTTGTGCATGCGAATAAATGCAATATTTGAGGCGAAGTCAAATGTCGGTGAATAATTTGCACATTTCTAGAGATTACCATGCAGCACACTTATTCTCATAGTGCATAGGCGCAGGGTTCACTCTGTGTATGCGCTATACAAGACATTGGTAGTACAAATCTGTGCATTTACTAAATTGATCAAGAAACATAGTTGTATTTCTAAAGGATACAGACTAATTTTTTTTAAATGTCTGTGGCAGAAAAGATGACTTACCAGAGGTTTAAGGTCTATTCTTTGAGCCCTTGCAGTCTCTGATGATCATTTCTAGAGCAGTTATGATATCTTATAAGAGACACAATAGTTCCGGTGTGACATGTATTTAATAACAAAAGTTTCACTTTTATAAGTAGAGGAAACGTGCCTTTTAATGTTGAGTATTATTTTCTCTATGTAAGTGCAAGTAATGTTTCTGAACCCCGCTGTAAAGATTTTATAAAATGACATATACCGATTATTATTTTTTTACCCTTGGCAGAAATTATAGGGCAGATTAATTTTGGTACATCACTTATGTAGTTTATAATCGACAATCTATACTTTTCCACTATATTCTAAGGCAGCAGTGCGCAAACTGGGGGTCGTGAGACTGAGTGCGGAGGTGGCAGGGTTTACAAAGGCCTTGGCTCCGGCGGCTTCTCACACAAATGACGCCATGAGGTCATTATATATAGGTTTAGTGAGAAAAGACACTGACTGACACTGAGATTGTTGCAGGGGAACCTGGTTCAAATCCCAGTGTCGGCTCCTTGTGACCTTGGGCAAGCCACTTTATCTCCCTGTGTCTCAGGCACCAAAAACTTAGATTGTAAGCTCCACGGGGCAGGGACTGTGCCTGCAAAACGTCTCAGTAAAGCGCTACGTAAAACTAGCAGCGCTATACAAGAACATGCGCATATATATATTATAGTTAAGTTATGGTGAGTAAAAAAAGTGACAAAAACCCTCCACAGCAGAGCATATAGCAAATGGAAATATTACTGTATGCTCACTTGCATGTCTTAGACAGGTCTGCAACCCCGCCTTACACCATTATCATCCAGCACACGGCACTTCCACTGCAGCAATGGATTCTGGGAAATGACATGCAAATGAGCAAACAGTGCCACTTTTTGCTTCAAAACCATTTTAAGCTTGCTGCATGGTCACAGATTTAAGCACAGCCAGGGTTAAGATGAAGAGCCAGTAAACCCACCCACAGACAGCTGTTTCAACCTTAATGGGTCTCATCTGTGTGGGGTTGGTTACACTTGCTATGCAAAAATGAAGCAATGAGGATGGGCTTTACCATACTTAGTTAAGTTATGGTGAGTAAAAAAAGTGACAAAAACCCTCCACAGCAAAGGATACAGTATTGCAAATGGAAATATTACTGTATGCTCATTTGCATGTCTTAGACAGGTCTGCAACCCTGCCTTTCTCCATTATCACCCAGCACACAGCACTTCCACTGCAGCAAGGGATTCTAGTTTTGAAGCAAAAAGTGGCACTGTGTGCTAATTTGCATGTCATTTCCCAGAATCCCTTGCTGCAGTGGAAGTGCTGTACTATAAGCGGATCGCGTTAGAAATAATGTACAATTGTATGCACTGTACAATAAAGTATTTAAGACACCAATAATCGTGTTGTAAAGTATCCTTAAATACAAAAATTGGGAGCCATGCTTGTATCGCATTATAAGCGAATTCGCGTTGTAACAGATCGCGTTATAACGGGGTTGAGCTGTATATATATTGTGAACAGATGTTTTACATGTGAATTGGAAACGTGCCATGGTTATGCTGAATACTCTCTTGCCAAAGGTTTGTTTTATATAATATCTGAATCTTGTTTTTCAGGTTCCAAAAGGTTTGCCATACTTTTCTGTGGACTTTGGACTTCAAGGCGGTTTTGCTCATGTTGTTGAAAATCAGCACAAATTCCCACATTACTTTGGCAAGGTATTGCAACGTCATACCGTTCTAACACTACTGCAATATGTGTTTCCTTCTGGCAAATATGGCAATTGAACTGTGGCTCTATTCAAATTCACAAAAAGTGCATGATCCCAGCTGTCAGAAATAGAGAATTTGTGCATCTATATGCAGTGACTGGCTTTGGCTTTGTCATCCTTAAGTGGGATAAAATGATGCCTCGAGATTTCAAGACATGGTAATGCAAATGAGTAGACTAAAAGCCTGTTTTACTCAGAAACCGTAATGGATTTGAGGTGTGTATCTTACAAAATGTGTATGGTAAATAGCCCACTCCATTTACAGTACCAAGCCTAAAGAATGCACAATATTTACCTCCCCCATTTCTTTCTATCTGGGTGTCCTTGTGGATGTAATCTAGTCAGATATTTTAACATGAGTTCAGGTGACCAGTTCATGAAAAAACTTGAGAATCATAGTGTAAATACTCAGCAGTAGTATTCCTTCCCCAGGGTATTCAGTCCTCAATATTTGCTGGAAGTCACTACAAGTGTTTTAGTATTTAAAAGAGCAATATGTTGGTATCCTTTCATAAAAAATATAAATATATGCAATGGTATTTTGTCATAAATATTTTTTTAGTTCTTTGTATGTGAAGATATATATTTTTATTTCATACGTAATGTAGAATATTTTCTAACTTGGTTGGTGCCTGTTATGTATGTATAGGTGAGTTGTGTTTGGTATATAAGAATTTAATTAGATTTACAAACATGGAAAGAGATATTGTTAGTTAGGCAGTAGGGATGTTCTGCAAGTAAGTCCGGTAAGACTGTGAGCTTCCAGGAAAGCAGAAGTGCTTTGATTCCAGTGTGAGATGATAAACCTTGTATTCTCCGGTTTCATATACTGTACTAGGTTTACTTTTAGTAAATGGTTTCATTGTGTGAGGAAACTCCATATAGAAACATACATTACTGTGAAATAGCGCTTCTAATTACATGTTATATTATGTTCATCCAGTATTTTTGTCTGACTTTTTATTTTTTGTAGTTGTCATCAAAGTCTTCTTCTTTTTTTTCTTTCCCTGTGTTTTTTCCCTTCGAAGGAAATCATCGGTGGCATGCTGGACCTGGAGCCAAGAGTTTGGAGAAAAGCACTTCGGGAAAACTTTGATGATCAAAGGAAGAAAGTTTTGCAGTTTGCCCAGTGGTGGAAACCATATAATTTCACTAAAACTACAGAATAGTAGACTGACAAGAGTGAGAATACAGATGTATCCATGAATATTACTCCTGTGGGTGTAACTTAGTATGTTTCAAAGTGAGCCAAACTACTGCAACCATGTTCATGATGTTCTGGAGCAAATAAGCATACCTTCATGTATACTCTTACTACTTTTTTAGTTAACAAAAAACAGCTTTCTTTTATTATAACAATATGTAAACAAAATGGTGGTTAGATACAGTAGCATCTCTTTACTCATTTTTAAAAAGAATGGAAGACTTTGGCGCTGGTGTTAGTGTGGTCACATTACAAAAACAGTTTTGAGATGCAATATAGTTTTAATGCCCAGTCAAGAGGATCATACTTAAATGGAAAAGAATATTATTCCAGATAAGAAAAACTGTACTTTTGTACTAAATGTGTGTTGATTAAAATATGTGAATGCTGGAGTTGCGTTTCTTCATATTTATGTGAACTACTATCATTCAGTGCATTTGTGAACAGCGCTAAAACAAAATAAGGCACGTTTTGTTTTTTGTTTTTTAATTAACTCAAAAAACACCTAAAGTACAGACATTGCAAGAAAGACAAAAATACATAGATTTTATTTCCCAATTGAGAGCACTCTTATCAGGCATGTGTGTGTTTTCGGGGGGGGAGGGGAGATATTTTTGCAAATTCTTCTGTATTTTACTGTGATGTGGCTTTTTTTTTTTTCTTTTTTCTCACAGATGAAATATTCCGCGTTAGGGTTTTTTCAGGTTTCCCAGTGTTTCTTTGCCCTGCAAATGCTCATTAAAAGGCAGTATACATTTTATACAGGGCTTAGCTCGGTTTTACATTGCAAAGTGCACCATTAATGTAAAGAATGTTAATCTTGTTTATGCAAAATACAAAAATAACAGGTTCAGAAAAATGTAGATATCGAAATCCGTACGCAGAAAAAAATTGCAACTGTTTCTAAATACAGTATGAGATTTTAGCTCTGCAAACTAAAATCTTTCTCTGTAAACATACAGTAAATAACTTAGAATATGTTTAATCTAGTATGATACTGTTGTTTTGTAGCTGTTCTGTTCCTACTGTAAATAGCTTTCATTGTAGCAGTAGTACATTTTTACAGCTCAGATTGGTATTTATTTATGTACAAGTTTGTATCTTTACTTTAAGACTGATCCGTGGCAAGAAAATGCTTACGAGGTATTTTTAAAGTTAATGCTCAAACTAATTATATGAAGAACTCTCATTTAAAGGTTTCGTTGACTGCAAAATAATCTAGCTTTCTACAGGACCACATCTCAGAGATGTCATATTTAATGTAATGATTTCGTAGCTGAAATATTTTTTTATAGTCCTCTTTACATGTTTGTTTACACTTCTGCACTTAAATGAACTGATTGACAGAATGAAAGTAATTTGATTTATATTTTATCCTTTTGTTAGGCTCGCTATTTTTATATGTGCATCTATGCATATGCATCGGAATAATTGTAAATTGACGAGTGATGATTTAATGTCACAGAAAGGTGCTATAAAGCAGTCGTTTGAAACCCTGTAGTTGAGAAACCCTATCCAGGCCACATTTAGGGGGTAAGCAAGCAATACACTATTGGTTTGTAATCTACATGCATTCCCGTTTGTTAATTCCTTGTATAGTGTTACAGGGGATCTGCATACTAGATTTAGTAGAAAAAAATACGGAGCGTGCTTTTTGTTGTCAAAAAAGGGAAAAAATAAGATATTTTTAAGCTTTAAAGACCACTTGGATAACGCATGTAAAACGGTCATGACGGTCTTATGAAAGGAATCTCATTCGTAAAACATCTAGTGCTCCGAGGAAGCTGCTTGAACTCTGCATTTATGAAAATCTGAGACAGGAGCCAAAGCCTTTGAACTAACATTAAATAATTTGAGCTCCTAATTAGCACAAATAAAAAAAAAAAGTATTTTTCTGTTTTCTAAGCACTGCCAAGAAATGCATTCCTTAATATTCGAGTGGCTGAAAGAATTGATGTGTATCCCATACAAAAACCGTGGGAAATGAAATAGGAGTTGTTATTGCTGTTATAAATATAACAAAAACATCAACAGATACAAAATATGCAGATCTTCAAGGAAAAAAAGAAACTTAAGGGGCAGTCCCATTAAGTTTACAGAAAACATATAAGAAAATAACTGGACTTAAAACACTTTTTAATAATACTTGTAAATAATTTACCTTTTTGGGTTCTGTATCTAAGTTTAGTTTTGTTTTTCTGTGAAGACTTTGCTGACATGTAAACTGGTTACCCCTTCAATGTTTCCAATTTTTGCTCATATGGCCATGATTACATTTCATATTTTTTCCTAAGTGAAGAGGGTATAATTTTTTTTTTTTACACTGCATACTCATGAATGCAAGCAGCTAGGTTACAGATCTATAACAATAAAATAGCCTGTGTCTGCCTCTGTCCCAGCCGTAGCTCTAAGGCCATGAAACCTAGAGATCTGAAACTTTGCATACATGCTAAGTGGGCCATGGGTGTGCACTTGGTGGTTAATTTGTTTTGGTGTTTTTTTTTGGGACGGTCTGGTTTATCTTTCTCCTACCCCACCCCCACCCCTGTTTTTCACTGCTCTGCTTCCTGGTTGGTCCCTCTCCATGCGCCCGGATTCTCTGCGCGAGGCCACTGATTGGCATTTGCTTTGGAATTGCTTTGTACTGTATGTGATTGGTCGTGGTGCTGAGCTGGCTGCTTTCTGGACATTTCCTTAGGGGGGGGTGGAGGCCCTGGCCCGGGAGGTATCACCGCGAGTGCAGTAGGGTGAGTGAGGTGATTGGCGTTCAGTGGCGTTTGGTGAGAGATTGTGTCACTTATCGAGGAGGGATGTGAATGATAGGGGGTTATCATTTAGTGAAGTGGCTGTGAGTGTCACTGAAGAGGAAGGTCACTGATGGGGTGTGTGTCTCACTGAGGGAGTGTCAATGAAAAGGGTGGATGTCACTATAAATTTGGGTGGAAGTCTCCGTGACTGGGGGATGGGGGGTGCAGCCTCACTCACTGGAAGGTGGAGTTATTGTTCGAGTTAAAGAGGGAGACATTATCGATTGATTCAAAGTCTCAAGTCTGCAATGGAAAAGATTACTCCAGAGTACTGCAGCCTGTGCGATGCTAGTGTTCTATAAATACAATGTAGACAAATTAACAATTTGAACATAAATATTATATAGAAACTCAAAAAGAGCGCACAACTCTCATAGTTAGGTAAGTATTATATATTCAAATGATTTGTGTAAAGGGTTATCGCACGTATAAATTTTGTGAAAACAAGCTTATGATATATTGGACCACAGTGACGGCGTCTCTGGAGGTAACTGCCTCCCTCTACAGGATATCTCCCTCCGGAGGATGTATCGTGACACGGTATGCTTAAGTTTAAAAAGACGGACACGTCTCAAGGATCTCTGCAGGATATGGCATGCTGTCTCGAACGCCGTCCAAGAAAACCCGAAAGTCACGCACCACGAGTGGAAAGCAGGGATGTTCAAGGATGACGGAAGCGTCAGGTGGAATTCAATCCAGAGAGCATCTCAAAATTGAATAGGGGCAAAGTATATCCAGACAACTGGGTCAAATCAAACCATTCCTAGCTGGGGAGCAGTAGTCTCCAACAAACTCAAATGCATATCGTGGCTCCCTGCCACTTCAGGGATAAAAGTAAATGGAAATTCAGTCTTTAAATACCTATCGAAGGCTTGGGATAGGAGGAAGATCTGGGAGGGAGGCAGCTACCCTCAGACACCGCCATTGTGCTCCAATATACGATCAGCTTGTTTTTAATTTCCTTTTTGTACATTTTTACGAATTATTTGAATATAGAATACGTCACTATGAGAATTGTTCACTCTTTGATTTTTTGTTCCTAGATTGTGATGCGGAGCCATTTTTTTCTGAGCAGCAGCTCTCAAGCACTGTGATTATCCCTTCAGCTAACAGGGGAAATATATTTTCAATGCCTATTATTTGATATATTACTATACATATTTTTTCACTTCACATTTTTTAAGTGTATTATTTTGTGATCTTCACTTAGTCACTCTTGATGTGTTGGAGTACATATTCACCTTTTCACTTCACTGACGTGTGTTAAGTGTTTTTTATATCATAATTTGATATTTAGAGTTTCTTTGTTCACTAATACATCTTGTGTGCTTCAGTGTTTCTTTTCACCTATAAATATATTCCTCTTCTTAAACGAGAAGCTTTATATTAATCATTAAGTTAAAAGTATACTTGGTGTTATACAGTACATTAAAGCAAAAATAAGTGTATGGAATGAAAGTAAAAGGAGAGCAGGGAATTGGGACAATATAAAACACATTTATTACTTCACTTATAACAGTTTATAACATTAGACAATAAGGAATAAAATAAAACAATGGTATTTATTTTCCTGCCATAAAAGTAATGTATTATGTGAGGGGGAAGGGGTACAGGAGACCCCTCTCTATGACCTGATTCAGTACATCGTTTCCAAAACCCTATTTATAATGCAGTTTTCAATCGGCGTATAAATGGCAAGAGCTTTGATTACACTAGGCCGACCGGTTTTATTGGTTGTCTTCATTAACCCTTTTGCTGCCAGAGGCGCTGACAATACATTGTGCTGCGTTCTGTGTACAGTATGTTGTGAAACCTTTCGTTCTCCGGGATCATGCATTTTTTTTTCTCTCTCGAGTCATAACACACTAGTAACTTATTAAAGTATCCCACAAATGAGTTGAGGTTTCCACAGGTTAACAATAAACTTGTCATCAGAAGTACTTACTATGCAACATAGGAAATTAATTAATTGTATTCTGCCATATTTTGAAGATTTGACTTGCAGTACCTATATTGCGGTATTGGTTACCGTTACAATATTAATTTTGAAAGATCACCATGGAAGATCTATTGAGATGAATCATTTGTTTTCAAGTTTTCATACCTTGAATAAAAATGTAATTATTAGTATTAATTTATATTGATTACTACCTTTACTAATATTTCTGCATTTCCCTTCCCCTACAGCCTTCCTGAAACACACAGGAGACACCCTGATATATATTAATCAGTAATGGTGGGACGTATACTTATTTTTTTGTGTGGTGAACATGACTCTAGAACACTATCCATTGCATATTTGGCAGAATATTCCCATATGCATTTTTTTTCCTCCAGTATGTATATGTTTAATATTCTATTTAGTTTTATCTATTTGGCTTAAGATTTGATACAATGACTGAAATATTTAAGGACACGCTTCATATAGTTCCAGGATATATACTAAAGTGTATGCGACATGCACACACAACTGGCACTTTTCAGACCACAGATACAATACTGCATTTGTTTCTTTGCATGGGACCGGGAAGAGGAAGGTCCTTGCCGGGCTCAGGAAGGAAGAAAGGGAGGCCAGTCAAGGGCCACCATAAAAGAGGCAAGGGGGGGATTTTAGACGGGTAGGATATGGAGGGGGAGTTAGAAATGTGAGGTTAGGAATGTTAGGCAGGCATTTGGTGTCCCGAGCAGGTCGGGCATATCAGCATCGTCGAGAGCCTACTCTGTGTGTGCTGAGGATTGAAGGTGGTGGACGTACAGTAGTGATTGCATGAATGTGGGGGAGATCGGTGGGATGATGGTGTGGTTATGCTGAACGTATGGGTGCTGGCACAGAGTATGGGGAAGCTACTGGAGTGGCCCAGTCAGAGCAGGTGTGAGATTTCATCAAGGGTATAGGTACAAGGGGGCAATGTGGGCGATTGTAATGGCGTGGTGGTTGAGGCGACCATGTCTCATATGGGTGGATGCAGTGGTTGTAAAGTGCAGCAGGGGTGTCTCAGGTGGCCTTGAGTGATAGCTCAAGGTGTGACGACAGGAGGGATCACCGTGGGTGCAGGGGGTCAGGGATCCCTGGGAGGGGGTGGGGAGAGCGGCTGTGTTGGGGATGGAAGGAGTGAGGAGTCTGGCTATGCGGAATGACACCTCCCTAAAGCTGGTCAGTTAGGAATTAATTTTCTCCTGAATAGTTTGGGAGTGGCGGGGTGGACATGTTTACCCTGTTTCCAAGGAATCGTCCAAGTCTAATAAGAGATCAGAAGTAAGGGTTGAGGAGGAGAAACGCTACAGGCCTTATAATATCAGTAAGTGTTTTTGGTAAACATTGTTTAAATAAGGAGATAGGATTTGGGGAGTGTGTAAGTTGTAGGCGGATACAGCATGGTGGATGTATGACCAGAAGTATCGCCAGAAGATGGTTCATATGCAGCTTAGTAGAGATGGGCAAATTTGTCAAAATTCAAGTCACATCTTTTGCTGGTTTTTTTTTTTTTTCATGGATTTTCGTAGGCAAACTGCGCAGTTATAAATTAAGGCAAATGCACCTGAATCCGCCATCATTTTCCCTTTGCGTGAATCTCATAACATCAGCTCATGCAAATGTTGTAACATTTGATGAGTGAGAGACCTATTTTAGTAGAGTCCCGAGAGAGATAGAAAGGGAAACAAAAAGTGCACGCTCCATAGCGCATAAATGTGCATTTATTAAAATCAAGGGGGATAGACAAGGGTGAGGGAAAACAGGCACACTTACAAGAGTAACTAATATAAACAGCAATTGTGAAAATAATATCACCGCCAACGTGACTGAACGGGGTCCAACTTCCTCAGATGGCAAGCTCACAGGGTGAGCAGAGGGACCCAGTTGGCTGTTTATTTACCTTGGAGGTGGCGTGATGCAGCTAGGGTGCTTTCTCAGTCTGCCTGCAGGAAAATCCTTTGGTCTTTAGCATGCGCTCATGGTCTTTCCAGACCAACACAGACTCCTGCGTGATGACGTAGTGTCAGCTCTAGTGTCAGCTCTAGTGTCAGGAGCTCCTGATGAAACCTGGGAACAGGTGAAATGTGTAGAGTGTGGAAGGATGTTGTGCAGAATGCTGTTCACAGCGCTACTGGTTCACCGATCTAACATCTGGGCCTCCGAACCAGGAAGTGTGGGAGCCAACCAATCGAGGATGTGAGAGGAGAGACAGAGAGCTGGATATACAAGCAAGGTGAACACTGAGGCTCTCGGAAGGCGACTATTCTATCTCTTGTCATACCTATCCTTACAAGCCAGGTTTTAAAGTACCTCGTAAGCAAGGGGGTACTGTCATGCCCAATAGGATCAGAACACACAACCTCTACTACTGAGGACTGCAGCTCTCTAAGAGTGAATTAAACCAGCTGCTGGATAGCACTAATCTCACATGTGGCTCTCACCTGTAGCTAATCATATTGGATCAGTACTGTGTGGCCGGCCCTTTAAACGTCAGACTGTGGCAGAGGACAAAATAGTTTAAGGTGTATGCAGGTTAACCAAGGATTGTGCCAATCGAGATAAGGTCATCATACAGTAATTGTACCAGTATAAAGTAACACTTTGTTTTCGGTTTGACCTTACAGGACGTCCAAACACTGACTTTCAATATGCCATTTGTTTTCTCTCTAAAGCAGTGGTATGGAACACAATATGCCATCTTCTATTGTTATTTGCTTGAAGTGCACCTCTGTCTAGTAGGTTTGTAAATAAATTCATTTTAATAGTCCTCAGTTCATGCAATTACAGAATTTAGATCTAATCTGGGAAACAAGCTACACTCATCTCTACTTTCTAAAGTGCATTTGTCACATGGAATCAGTCGTTTCCTGCATGATGAACAGTATTTTATCTCTGTCTCCAGTGCCAGATTTTACATTATTTCTTTGCTCCATTACTTCCCCATGCTGTAATACAAGCAGGACAGTGACTGCAAGAGGTACAGGCATACCCCGGTTTAAGGACACTCACTTTAAGTACACTCGCGAATAAGGACATATCATCCAATAGGCAAACGGCAGCTCTCGCATGCGCCTGTCAGCACGTCCTGAACAGCATTACTGGCTCCCTACCTGTACCGAAGCTGTGCGCAAGCTAGGAAACTATAGAGCCTGTTACAAATGTGTTCTTTACATCAGTTATGCACGTATATGACGATTGCAGTACAGAACAGGCATCGATAAGTGGAAAAAAGGTAGTGCTTCACTTTAAGTACATTTTCACTTTACATACATGCTCTGGTCCCATTGCGTACGTTAATGCGGGGTATGCCTGTAGATCCTCCTGCATGCGAGCCATAAGCAACTATTCTATCAACATTCAAGAACTCCATTTCATATAACTGTTTCAAACCCCTCACAGGCTCTTTACCCTTATTCTTTATTTATTTTAAGCCCTCAACACTAACCTTGCACTACTCAACCCCATGTGTCCTCTAGTATTCCTTCTGTTTGCTCTTAACCTTGCTACTGGTCAAACTGCACTTCTCTTCTGAACATTTGCACGATCCCTCTAACTCTATTTGTATCATTCCCTCACTCCTTCTCCACGTCTCTTTATATGAACTCCTTTCCTATCCGTGCCCTTTTATACCACCTAGCAATACACACTGCACCAAATTCTCACCTTTTTCTTTCCATGCGCCTCCTCCTTGCTTCTGGGAATACGTCTCCCAATACTATGTGCTCTCGTCCTTGCCTCCCACTTTCAAAATGTTTTCCCCATAGGGTAAAGCCCTGTAACCTCATAGCCATCCCCTGCTTGCCTCCTTCCACCCTACTTTTCTCCTGTGCCTCTTGGAATGCCCATTCCCTTCCTAACAAGTTCCTTTCTGTGCATGACCTCTTTTTATCTCACTCTTTGCTCCCTGTCTGACTTCACCTTGGAAGCTGCCCTCTCTTATGGTGGCCTTTCTTCCACACTCCATATCCTGGCAGGGGTGGAGATGTGGGGCTTCTCCTCCCCATCTAAGATAAGGTAGGGGAAGTGAATCCCTAATGGGTGCTTCCAATATCAGACAGTGTGTCCGAGGATGTCATTTATATAAGTAAGTCCCAAGTATAAGGATGGTGTGGAACAGTCCATTAAGCAAATGAATTCCCAGCATATAAATCCAATAAAGCCCAGTGTTGGGTGATGTAGAATTCAAAGCATTTTCACCTTGTAACGGCAAAGAGCCCGAATGCAAGGGAGAATCATAGCTAACCTGGTCCGTCATTAAGTGGTGCCTGCGTCAATTGTATTCCCCCGCTAGGCAGATCTATCTAATCCCGTGGCTTTGTGATATGCAAAGCCGCTGGAAAGCACCACACTGGCTATGAACATATAAAACAGCTGATGATTGTCAGTGAAACATACTCACCACCCGAAGGGGGGGGGGGGGGGAAAGCTTCTGTTCCAATCGTGTGCTTCAGTCCGGTGGATGAAATATGCAGGAATGTAGAGGAAGGAATGATTACTGCAGAAGAATAGACTGGGCTGGAGGCAGGTACAAATAATGATTATTTATTAGGCATAATGGGTGCCATGATCATCAATCGATCTCCGCTTCTATCTTACTGAAATTCCTCTCCTGGCTTCCTATTAAATCCTGTGTTACTTACAAAAAAATCCCCTCTCTTTAAGGCTGTACGCCACCCCACCTTACATCTCAGCCCTAATTTCTCACCTCTGGAATGCCCTTCCTCTTAATATCAGACAAGTACTGTACCTTCTCTCAACACCTTTAAGGCCTATCGTAAAACACCTTTTTCATTAATAATTTGAGTAGTTCCAAAGTGCTTGTCCCATTCATATGCACTTACCATAGCACCCTGCTACTGTCTGTTAGTTCCCCCAACTTAACACTTTGGCTGGAAGCTCTTTGCAGCAAGGACGCATTTTCCTAATGTTACTTTTATATCTGTAGTGCTTATTCCCATTATGTCTCCTATTAATCTGTCACATGTATTACTGCTGTGAAGCATTATGAACAGGGATGAAAATAAAGATATACATAATTAAGGTGTTTTACAATGCGTTAGGCTGTCTTTTAATAAATATGGTCCAAACTGAATTGGTTAATGAACTCTCTAGTTTCTGATTTATTTTTACTATTGATAGTTGATCGATGTGTATTTCTTAATCATGTTGCTTATCCATATGCCATTTATCGATTGCCATCTTCATGGGAGATTCACTAATCGCCAATGCGCGGTATCAAGTGTGAACTGCCAACCCCAGACTGGCTTGTAGGGTACCCCAGCATTATATACCAATGGTAATGCCACTGCCATTGAGGCAGGTGAACACAATTCAAATTCCAGTGTTGTCTTCTATTGTAATTAATTTAATGTGCACACATTACTGTATATATTATACCATTTTCTGGAATGTTCCACAGTGCAAAGTGACATGGGACATGGGACATGAAACGTGACTTTAACAATGTTGCAATCGGTATGGGACCATATCCAGGGTTGTGGGGAGGGGATACATTGCACGTGTTAATCAGTATTAACCATATTATGTGTAATCCTATTGTGTTTCTGTGGGCCGTTACCACTACTCTTGAATGACATTTACCGTGAACGTAAAGTGACTGCACTGTACTATCCCACCTATCTCAATAGATATTTCTTATTTAAATACAGTGGATTATGGTCTAGGTTTTTGGAGTATTGGGACAAAGAAACGGCTAGAGCAGGGTCTGTGATTTGTTTATTCAGATGATGTGAGGTTATTTAGAATGTAAATTTAATGTTGCTGTTTTCCTTTGTGTACACTAGCACCACACTTCCTCAGTCAACATTATTATGCAAATGCGCTTGCTGTGTCATTAAAATGATTAATTATGTAAGCAATACTGATTCATTGTTGACAAACACTACAGATGACCTTCCTTCCCCCAAACAAACACTGTGCATGATGGAGGTTGAGGGGTTTACTAGGAGGCGTTTTTGTTATCTACGGATAGAAAGGTAAAAAAGAAAAATGTTAAAATGTGTGCAGTACTTGTGGGTGTGTCGAGATACTGAAATACAGAAGTGGAAAGTTTAATTAACAGCAGAGGAGTAGAGATGCCAGAGCAAGCATCATAAGTATCACCGGCAGCATCAACTCCAATGACGATCCAGTACACCACCCCCACCCCTGATATGTCTTTTGACAGGAGGGTGTATCAGTCAGAGTTGTGATTTCACATGGCCTATGTCTGGCTAGTAACGGTCTTTTATTAGTTATTTTCTATACCATGACTCATACAGTAATTGTGCTTGCGTGTGCACCTCTAATTTCATTCCTACATTAAACAATGGTGTTTATTGTTTAGAGCACTTTTAAGAGAGTGTCATGTGACAGGCACCCGTTGGTCCATCACCAGCAATTTGAGACCCCTTCTGAAGGCTATGACTAAACCTAAAATAGCTACTCGCTCCACCCATAAACACAAGGGTAATGTGAAACTAAAGAGATCTGGTGCACGAAAGGGAAATATAGATCTGGTACAAAAATGAGCAATCCATAGAGAACCTCAGAAACGCCCCTACTTACAGTGCACTCACAATCGCCCTCAAAATGATGATGAAAGATGGCACTGACCACATGACTGATGATAACCAAGACAAAGATAGATGGAGAGACAGAGAGGCGGAACCTCTCGCCCAAGTCCATCTAGAAGGACATGTAAATCCACACAAAGTGAGGTGGCAGGAGTAACCCCTTTAGAGGGAAACAAGGCTATAGCTGAATGGTGCAAAGTCCAAAAATTACATACTGTGCCTAAAAACTATCACAAACTGCAAAAATACAAGTGCCAAGTAATGGAAGTTTAGTGAGTACGCCATACAGATTAAAGAGGGTAGAGAAAGTGATACACAACCGAATCAAATAGAACTAGTGAGGGAAGAGGGAAGAGAAAACAATATCAACCGTAAAGGGATTGAGTAAAATCTTACTCCCTACCTAGAGTATCTATACACCGATAATGAACAGGCCAAACTGTAAATGATGCTCAGTATTTCTATACATTGATAATGAATAGGTTGCACTGTATAATGATTTGAGTATCTATACACAAAGTACACACAATGCTGTATAATGCTGCTCAGTATTTACTGTATATGCAACTACAACACACATCACTGCGAAATGCTCAAAGAACTAGATTGGCCATCACTTGAGTTTAGGCGCAAAGTAAATCTTTCCTCTCTTGCCTTCAAATACTTTCTGGGCAAGCTACCCAGCTACCTGAACAAGCTCCTCAACCCTACCACATGCAGCACTTATCATCTGAGATCTGACTCCAAAAGTCTGATCACGGTTGCAAGGTTCAGCAAAGTATCCAGCCGCTCCTCCTTCTCTTACCATGCACTTCACACCTACAAAATCTGCCGGAGACTCTCACAGCCGCCACCAGTCTAAATTCTTTCAAAACCAAAGCTGTCTCACATTTTAATCTGGTCTGTAACTGCTACATACGTCTATAATATATATTCTCTGTAACTGTGCATGCAATGTCTTGTATATAATGTATAACCTATTTGCTTATGTAACTGTATTTGTAACCATGTATTATTTGTCATCTTAACTCTGTGCCCAGGACTTACTTGAAAACGAGAAGTTACTCTCAATGTATTATTTCTGGTAAAACATTTTATAAATAAATAAAATAAATAGATAATGCCTGCCTCTAGTAGTCAACACAGGCTAGTGAACGAATAGTCACTAGAGAACTAAACTATAGATAATTTGCACCAACAATACAGGAAACAGAACAGAAGTATTATCTTGAATAAATATATCAACCGCTGCTAAAACATACAGTCTCAAACATTTAATAAAAGAAGAGCGGGTGGATGCCTAACTAATCTAAAGCCTGCCTCTACAAGTCAAAACAGGCACTAATCTTTAAAGTGGAGAAGTCAGGTAGTAGAACTGAAAATGTTCAAAGGCAGCAGTGGTGTCCAAACGATAGTGTTAATACTATACGGCTCTATAGACCATACTCAGTCCTGAAATCAGTAATAATCCTGAGATCATATAGGATGTTCAGAAATGCTGCATGGGCTATATATGGTCTCTAATTTCCCTGATAGCGTGATGTTGGTACCTGATGGAGCACAATGGTAATCATAAATGAACCGCGTGTGCTGTAATTCATCTCTAATGTCCCTGGTGACATTACTACTCTGCCCTTACTGGTACCAGTTAGTGAAAGTGTAATATACAGATGAATCGCAATTCATGTGGTGCCCAAGTGCGGCTGTGATCACGGAACAGCACAGAGTATTTCCCAGAAGGATTAACACAGTGGGAGTCCCTGCTTCTGAATGGGACTCCCGTAGTGTTAATCCTACCGGGCCGCCACCAGTCTAAGAGCTGTGCAGAGAGATCACAGAGAAGCAGTCCCTCTCTCTGTGTCTCCCGGTGCAGCTCTTACAGCAGATATCACTATTTGTATTATTATATTTTATACGTAGGATTAAAGCAGGGGGTCTCCGGGGCAGGAAATGTAAACTTGCAGGAAATATCAGCACTACATACTGATGCCTGTATCAGGGGCTCATTGCACCTGCTTCAATCCTATCTACTAACAATAATAAAAACAAATCGTGAGATCTGCTGTAAGAGTTGCACAGAGAGAGGGACTGGTTCTCTCTGATCTCTCTGCGCAGCTCTTAGACTGGTGGTGTCCCAGTAGGATCAACGCAGTGGGAGCCCCATTCAGAACCACGGACCCCTGCTGCTTTAATCCCTTCAGAGCAGGCAGCATTATTAGGCTTTTGGGCATGGGGGAGCTGCGTTCGGACCACGGTTGAGCTCTGTTCCTCGCAGTTTCCTCGCGCTCAAACAGATCTTAAATAGCCCTGCATCTGTAGCTCCTAGATAAGGGACATACAAATCGGTAATATGACAAATCCTGATCTTTGGTGGCATATTCCAGGCACAATGTGTCCAGCAAAGAAATATAATCACAATAGAAGCACTTATCCTATCCCGCTTTCACGCCTGTGGTGTATACATGAGCCGGAGCTGCTCCAATGCGTCCACGCTGCCAGCAGCTTACATGCTTGTGACGTTAAGCGCACCCGACGTACATTTTGCGCCAGCACTCCTGAAGGGTGTTAGTATGGGCCCCTGTTTTTGGTTGAAGCAAGGGGGCCCGATGTCGCTCCAACTGCAGCATCTGGGCAACAGAGGTGTGTGTATCAGTGGATTTATCAAGAGTTTTATTTGAATCTTGAATGTGGTTTTTTTTACATTCAATGTTTTAGAAAGCAACAGATGCAGGGCTAATCTTTATATTGATCAGTAGGGTGTAAATTATCTATACAGTATTTATAGCCAGGTAGTGTAGAGTACATACAATACACCAGTATACAATCTCTAAGAATACATTCTGCATATGTTGACTTTCTATTCTGATTTCTACCGTTACACACTGATTTGTTCCTTTCCCCTAATGGTTAACTGTACATGAAGGAGGGTAGACCGACAGGGCCAGGAAAGCACTTGCAGGGAGGGCCAGGCAGTCCCAGTCTTCCTGTTTTTATTGTTGTTGGGGGGGAATGACAGTGGGAGGGGGGATGTTAAGTGGTTGGCGAGGTTTGTTGGGGGTAATATTGGGGGTTGAGGGGCTTGTTGAGGTATTGTATGGGGGAGGAGGATGGAGGGGGTTGGTGAGGATTTTTTGGGGTAACGTGTGGGTTTGTGAGTGAGTGTGTAGGAGGGTAATAAGGGATGGGATGAGGGAGTGGTGTCTCTAGAAAAAAAAATATTGTGTCTGTAGCACCCCTGTGGGATCCTAACTAATCTAAGGGGTTAAAAAGTTAAATCCTAGTAATGGCTATTAGATTGTAAGTTGAAAAGTGATCAGGCAGGTGCCTAGCCACTCCTTGTTTCTAGAATGTGCTGGAAGAGGGTGACTCAGCATAGGCTAAGCCCTTCTTCTGCCCAAGACAGGGGTGGGGCGAAAGATCATAAATAGGAGGGGATAGGAACTTCACCCTCAGATCCCAGGAGGAACTAGCGCATGGGGTCTCA
Source organism: Ascaphus truei (assembly GCF_040206685.1). Taxonomy (NCBI): domain Eukaryota; kingdom Metazoa; phylum Chordata; class Amphibia; order Anura; family Ascaphidae; genus Ascaphus; species Ascaphus truei. Next base: position 382,719,538 of record NC_134485.1, read on the forward strand.
CCTGTAGATATGTATACAGTTTTGTAGTAAGTAACTAGGGTAGAAGCCCATTTGTTATTTTCCAGTGAGGGAAATTTCACAACCAATTTTTGGGTCCCCCTATATGACACCCAGGCGTGTCCTACCCACAAAAGGGGATGGCGCAAGGCACTCCATCATAGGTTCCATAGTGATAGGGCCTTAGAGCAAGGGTGCGCGAACTTTTCAGTCTGCGCCCCCCTGCCTGCTCTCCCCCCTGCTCGTGTCCCCCTCCTTACCTTGTCTCCGGCATCAAATGACGCTGCGGGGTCACCGTGACGTCACGTGAACCTGCGGAATCATTTGACGCCGGGTTGCCATTGCGACGTGTCGCTGAAGGTAAGGGAAGTTGCTGAAGGTAAGGGAAGTTGCAGAGGCCTCACACGATCCCCCGACATTTCATTTAAATGCCTTGGGGGGAAGAGCATGGGGCCTCTGTAACTGCCGTGCCCCCCCTGCAAAACCTTGCGCCCCCCAGTTTGAGCACCCCTGCCTCAGAGTATCACCCTGTAGCTTCCAGGGGGATAGGTTCCTAGCTGTCCTCAAAAGAGGGGAGCACTAAGCTATGTTAGGGAGATAAGGTGTGCTGCCTCATGCATGAGGGCACCCTGTCAACAGATCCCAGTGGAAATGGGAGCGGCCATTCACAACTGCAAATGTATTGCTACAAAAGATTGTGCGTCTTTGGGAATCGTGTCTGTACATTCCATAGGAGAAGTTATGTTGGACTGTTATAATAAAGTTTAAGAAAAGTTCCTGGCGTCGTCCTTCTTTCAATTTCTCACAGCATCAGCCCCGCACGGATGCCAACACCTCAGAGAATAAGGTAACGAGCTGCTGAGCTTCCCCTGTACTTTAATGCACCACCATAAAGACATTGGGGCACTTTGGTGTGGCTCTCTTCTTTTGGCCGGAAAAGAGGTGTTACATGTCAATAAAAATAGAAATATAATTTTTCAACACTAACATGCTGTGTGTTTATTGCTACAGTATGTAAGGTATATAGTGTTCTAAGGGGGGTGGGGTGGTGAAGGTAGGGATTAAAAGCAAGCATTTGGGGAAAGTGGGGGTTATATTACAAGTGATAACCAGTAGTATCCTTGTAATGTTTCCATGCACAGCTACAATTACTCTTGACTGATATTTACCTTTGCAGTTAAATAAAATGGAGTGGAATCCCCCTCCCCACAAACACAATAATAAGCCAAGTAATGTATTTCATTTGAGAATATACGATGGAGATTGAGAAGTTTGTTTTATTCTTTTAAGTGCGTGCTGACACACATGCATAGACAACCTCAACCTGCCGTGACACACACACGTACATATTCAACATTGTAGTTAATTTTAAAATGCACAAAGGTTGTACATTGCAACATAATTTTCACTACTAACATTTGACTTCTCGCACATTCACAATGTAGCTCAAATCTATTGCTTTTTTCCTCCATTACATTGCAAAGATGCACCCTTTACTTTGTTGCTCTACTGCAAAAATGCTAACGCATGCCCTGATTCTGTTCGTCTCGACTACTGTAACCTTTTACTGTCTGGCCTTCCTGCTTCTCACCTGTCTCCCTTACAATCTATCCTAAAAGCTGCTGCTAGAATCACCTTACTCTCTTGTAAATCAGTCTCCGCATCTCTCCTGCTAATATCTATTGTCACGGTAGACTAGGTCTTACAAACAAATAATACCGGGATTCTGGACTGAGCAGTACAAGGCGGCTAAAATAAATTGCAATTTATATCCTTTTAAGACAAACACACAATACTTCACAATTACAGTCAATATACACTTACTGGGATGGGGAAACTAAATAAAATGTCCACGTAACGAAACAAAGTCTCTGGGCACCCCTGCATGCATGCGGGTGCACAATGTGAGCCGTGCGGCAGTCCTTGGCTAGGGGCGCAACTTGCCAGCCCTATATCTCCTCCAAAAGTAAGTCTTTCGGAATGTCCTTACAGGATTCGTTCGGGAATCCTTAGCTCAAACGAATTCTGGAAGAGGGGTGCAATTCTTCATTACGGTGTAGTTAACCCCTCACACTCCGGAACCACAGACGCTGTACTTGGACGCTTCTTGATAAAATCTGAGATGAATCTGACTGGGACTGGGCTGCAGGCATTTTTATAGGGTTACGGGTCCTATACCTAACCTATACACCTAATCCTCTCGTGGGAATAATTTTCCCCACCTATCCTAGACTTGCCAGTACCTTACAAATAGCGTAGAAGTTGCTTCCCGGTTTGCACAGAACATGTGCTAGCCTCCCACCTGAGCTACTTAGCATACCGGGCCCAACCTCTTACCTGGCGACAGTAAGTCTGGGGTTTGGCTACAAGTGTGAAGTGCCCATACTTCACACTGGTATCTGCTACTTAACAATATCTTGGCCACCCTAACACCTAAGGTCTCTGAGGCTTTTCAACTCCGGACTTCTCTTAGACACTGGGGCATCACCTTAGCAGGGTGCCCTATGAAGTCCAGAGATGAAAAATCCCTCCGCTCATTCATCCATAACATATGGGCATGTTAATGGATTCATTGTCGGACCGGCAGAAAGGGTTTCCTGCCTTTGCATTTAAAACACCATTGAAATACAGTATGTTTATAAATGTATGTTCTGCATAAGTAACAAATATAAAATTCATATGTATGTTCATGGTACATGTGTAACTGACTGCACTCCAAAAATTAGAGTGCTAGCTCTTTCCTAGCGCAAGTTATTCACTTAATTGAATGGGCTCTGTGATGTGGTTTGTGGTTTGATCTATAATTGGTCTGGGTTACAAGCCGGCATACAATGTATCTGTGCTGGCTTTTGATCGGTAACCGCAGACACACGCCAACAATTCAGCACAAGTGGATAACAAGACCGCTGGATACATTTTGACAAGACGGCACTTCAGCTAGACCGCAAACCACTTATCCAATTGACTTTGCGGTTTAGAGGTCTACGGCTTAGGAAGTGATACCCATCTTCAAAGCAGCCACTTATTCACAGGCACGCTTCTTCACTAGTGCTTGGTTCAGCGCTAGAAGCTCCCCCTTGTGTCACAAATGCAGTTAGCACATTTTCATTCATTCAGTGTAACTGCAGCTAGCTTCTTTGCTGAAAAACAGGGACAAAAAGATAGTGTAAGTGAAAACATAGGCTGATGGTTGCAATACATTTTTACCCCTTCTGTCCCAACACGGTTTAGGGTTAACCAGCCAGGTATAATACCTTTATTATTGGCCTGGTTAACCCTCTCACTGCCACATCTATCTCCTGGCTTCATATCAAATATTACACACAAAATTTGCCTTCTCATTTTTAAAGCTATACACACACTGCTGCCCTTCCATAAATCACAGCCCTAATTTCTCGCTATACTCCATCCCGACTATTGCATTCGGCTCAAGGATGTCTTCTCTACCCCTTTTGTATCAAAGCCATCTCCCACCTAAAAAATTTCTCGCTCACTGCCCCACACCTCTGGAATGTCCTTCCCCTCCATATCCGACGGACACCCTCTCTCTCCACCTTTCTTAAAACACACCTCTTTAATGAAGCATATGGGTAGTATGGCTGCCTGATACTATACATCTCAGATGCACTGACTTTGGCTCTTTACAGACGCACTTACCAGAGCACCCTCCTTCTGTCTCTGTAAGTTCGCCCCACTTACCACTTAGATTGTAAGCTCTTCGGAGCATGGACTCCTTTTCCTATTGTTTTATGTCTGAAGCGCTTATTCCTGTTGTGTTATAATATTATTTGATGTGTATTACTGCTGTAAAGTGCTCTGTCCCTAGATGGCGCTATAAAAAATAAAATAAAAAAACATGCAACGTAAATTGTTTCCATGCATGGAAATAATTTACGTTGCATGTTTTTTTATTTTATTTTTTACTACATTTCTACATCGTAACTTTTTCTGGATAACATCACAGGACACAGGAAAATATCACAGACTTCTAAATCACGAACTATGAAAAAAGGGAGGACCAAAAAAAAAAAAAAAGCTTTGTAATCTGAAAAAAATGACGTTTTGATAATTTAATGCCTGAATCTGGGAAATGCCACTTTGTGTTCCTGCCAGTGAGAGTAGCGGAAAATGAAATAGACATGGAGAAAGCGAGAAAAAACAAAAAATAAAGAACAAAGTGGATGCAATAGAGCAATAAGTATGAAGAATGATTAGTATAACAATGACTGTAAATTTAAAGTATTCTGCACAGGGCCAAAAAAATTAACTCAGGGATAAGAAAGGCTCTGACATTTCACAGTTTCCTTCTATGTTGGAAGCATGTTTGGCCAGTAAAGAAGACAGAAGGTGTACAATACAGCAGCAGATGCCACTGAATACATTTATATTTAATGCTTTTTTTTTTTTTTCCATTATGATTTCTGTCTCATTGTTAATGCAATGTAAGGATGGATATAATTATGCTCAAGATTAATCGAAAGCAATTAACTGAAAAGTTGAGACCATCCTCAAAAAGAGCAACTCTGTCATTGTATAAAAACATATATTGATACCAAAATGCAAAAAAAGAAAAACAATCTGTTGGTTGATTCCTATTTTTATTGAACCCACTGGTATTTTTTTTCCCCTTCAATAAATGTTTGTCTGTAAACATCTCGTTGACACCTTGTTCTGCAAGAGGAGCCGGCAGAACATGATTGATTAATGAATTATCATCCAGATGGTAAAATAGATTTACGTTTAGATTTAAAAAAATCCTGTTTTAAGTTTTTCTGAGGATTAAGAGGTAAATGATATATACTGTACTATAATCCTAAACGGCCCCTCTGGTCGTTTTTAGCTGAGAATCTCCATTGATGTCTGAGGCGATTTCCATCCAAAAACTACCCAAACGGTCACTTATTCTGTGTATAGAATGACTCCCTAAATCATCACTTACTGTATGTACTCAACTATGCATGTCCATGTAACACCCCTGTTGGGCTTACTATTTGGTAGATAGGAGGTTACATTTGTTAGGTCGATGCCATATGCAATGACCTTTTAGTAAATGTTGCAAAGAGTGCAACTGACAATTAGGCTCTGCCCACCTTCCAGAAAGTGTCCACTCTGTCATCCAGAGCGGGTGTAGGTTTAGGAGTTTATAACCCTCCCATGTAACCATGGTGATCTATTATGTCACCATGGCCTATAAATATTGGGGGTGGAGGCTCTAGGCCAGAGACCCCAGGAGGATTCTGAAGTAACATCTTAAAGGAAGAGGTGAGGTCTGAATTTGTGTATGTTTCATGTGTAACTTGTGTACGTGTATGAAGTCCTCTTTTGTTATTTTCTATATCAAGGAAAGCACCCCTCTTAGTATTAGGGCCACTAGCCAGAGAACAGAACATTTCTGTACCTGTGATATCGGGGGACAGTGTGTGTGTGTGTGTGTGTGTGTGTGTATGTGTATGTATATATATATATATATATAAAGGAGAGAGGAGAGAGCGCACGCCCCATAGTATAAAACCGTCAATTTATTGAGGGGAAGGGGGGTAAAAAATGCACTCACAAGGGTACAAGTTCTTAAAACATATTGTGATCATAATCACCACCATCCGGTAACTGCAGTTGATGCTGTTGCAGACTCTCGGTCCTGAAAATGGAAGAGCTACACTCTAGCAAGATGTCCTGGGTAGGTAGATAGTTAGGAAACAGGTTCCAAAGATCCCAAAGGAATACAGCCATGCTGGCAGGTGTCTGTGGTGTCCGGCGCTCAAGTAGATTTCCTCCTGCGCTCCGTGATGACGTAATGTCTATGCGTCTACGTGATGACGCTCCCTGACGCGTTTCGTCACACACGGGTGACTTTTTCAAAGGGTAGTGGGGAAGAATGATACGGCCACATATATATATACCCTAATGGTTCCGTAATACACCCTACAAACAGCTGAATATAATAATAAAGGTAATTGGAGCCAAAATAGCTTCTATTGACACTATGGATAATTGTAACATAGAGAGAAACACATAATGTTATTGGAACTGATAGAGTCAATCAACACACTAAGGGGTATGAGAGGCTATTACTAATGTGGATATAAACACATTATACTATATCAAACAGCACAATATAAAACTATTATGATAATATCTAAAATAAATTTCATTACAAAGCTGTAAACTAAACATAAATAATATTATATAAAACCAGATGGATCCAAAAACTGGTGGATCCAGAATGTTTCTCGCCTGCAGAGGGTCTTAAATCGGTCACCCCCCAGAGCACAAGGAGAAATAGTCTCAAGTCCCATGATAGTCATGGATTTAGGATCCTGACCATGGTTCAATTTAAAATGTCGTGAGACACTATGGGAATTTAAACATTTGATAACATTTTTGGGTACCTTGACCCCTGGTGGATTAAATGAATGCTTGGATGTTAGTACATTGGTACAGTATAGCCATTCCTGTGGGCACCTCTCTTGTTCTTCTGCTTCCTCTGCAATCCTCTGTCATCATTTTGTCTTAATCCCACCCAGATCCTTCCCGGATCTTGGAATGGTCATTAATTTATATTAATTTATATTAATTACTTTATTTATTTTAATTTTATTTTAATTTTATTCACATATATATTGTTTGGGTTCTTTGAATCATCTTTCATACACAATGGTTTTTAGAATCATTTTTTATATATATAGTCATTTCATAGTAGATATACACATTTCTCTCATATTAGGGCCCGCATCACTATTTATTAATATTTAATAATATCATCATATATAGTTTAGGGTCCTATTGCACATAATGATAATATACATTTATCCATTTATTAAATTCAGGTTCATCCATTGTGTCTGTATTTGGACACTATACATTTGAAAATATATTTGTATTACTTACTTCTTTTACCATTTATGTATCGTTGTTTCTCCTGTGTATGCAGAATTCTAATATTCATTTACTTTTTATATATATATATATATTCCTCATTTTCTACTATAGGGAGTTTCTGTTAAAATCATATTTATTATAATTCAGGCATATTGTCAAATTTGATAATATTATTCATTTGAGGTTCTTCTTTATGGCATGTTCTATGGCATTATTAGTTCTTAATTTTGTGCTTTATTGTGCTATATCTAATACTAACTAGTATTAATTATGCTTTTTGGATCCATCTGGTTTTATATAATATTATTTATGTTTAGTTTACAGCTTTGTAATGAAATTTATTTTAGATATTATCATAATAATAGTTTTATATTGTGCTGTTTGATATAGTATAATGTGTTTATATCCACATTAGTAATAGCCTCTCATACCCCTTAGTGTGTTGATTGACTCTATCAGTTCCAATAACATTATGTGTTTCTCTCTATGTTACAATTATCCATAGTGTCAATAGAAGCTATTTTGGCTCCAATTACCTTTATTATTATATTCAGCTGTTTGTAGGGTGTATTACGGAACCATTAGGGTATATATATATGTGGCCGTATCATTCTTCCCCACTACCCTTTGAAAAAGTCACCCGTGTGTGACGAAACGCGTCAGGGAGCGTCATCACGTAGACGCATAGACATTACGTCATCACGGAGCGCAGGAGGAAATCTACTCAAGCGCCGGACACCACAGAGACCTGCCAGCAAGGCTGTATTCCTTTGGGATCTTTGGAACCTGTTTCCTAACTATCTACCTACCCAGGACATCTTGCTAGAGTGTAGCTCTTCCATTTTCGGGACCGAGAGTCTGCAACAGCATCAATTGCAGTTACCGGATGGTGGTGATTATGATCACAATATGCTTTTAAAACTTGTACCCTTGTGAGTGCATTTTTTACCCCCCTTCCCCTCAATAAATTTACGGTTTTTTACTATGGGGCGTGCGCTCTCTCCTCTCTCCTTTCTGCAGATTCCATTCGGATGTGGTTAATCCCCTTGAGAGCAGCCGGAGACACCCGACACCTACCTTTATTTTCATCATTGGACTATTATTTTGAGGACTGGTTTTTACCCTCTTTATTATATCTTTGTTATTGTATTTATCAATTATATTTTGTTTGGTAACACCTATCACAGTATATATCATATGTAGGTTATACACTGTTTTTTTCACCAACATTAGGATAGGCACTTAGTTAAGTATTTTCTATTCACTGTCAAATTAGCACACATAGTCAATTATATCACTATTTCACCTATATTCACACCCTCACTAGGCGCTGCTTTTTTGTTTTGTTTGTCATATATATATATATGTATATGTCCTGTATAACTTGTAATGTATGGATACAGTGTGTGACATTGTTCCACCAGATAACACAAATATCCATTTAAAAAAAAGAAAAAAGAAGAAGAAACGTTGCATATTTGAGCTGTAAACAAAGCTTCTGTATCTCAGAAGATAGCAGATTGGTCGTTAAAAAAAAAAAAGAAGCATTCATCCTCTCTGCAACATTTACTGGCAGCTGACCATTGCCAGAATAGTTTGTATTAAGCTGCCAGTGTTGTCTGCCCTAGAAGTAGTCTAATAAAACAGACAATCTTGAACTTGTATATTACAATATATCGGAAGCCGATGAACATATGTAGTCATTTAACAAAATATAAGCACATGCAACTTTGATAGCTTCCAATAGGAGCATACAGTAACAGCACAGCACTCAAGGCTGATGAAGGCAAATGTTATCCTATAAAGATGCTGCTCATTTTTTGTAAAATCTGTTTCCCATTAACCCCTTCAGTGTCCTAATGATGTACAGTGTAAGTCAAGAAAAATGTCACCCCAGGGGCCCTTATGATGTAAAACATACGCCATTAAGACTTTGCTCATTTTTTAGGGGCTGTACGTGATTGCCACTACAGGGGAAGGGTACACCGATTGTCCTGGAAAAGGATTGTGTTTTTTTCTCTGTCTTCAGGCTGCCAGCACTCAGCCTAGCTGCTGCAACAATGTTGCGATCCATTGTGGGTTTCTTGGCTTCAGCCAGTTGCCTTGGTAACCCCCCCTGCCTTTTACCAAGATGGACTGCTCCCCCTCCCCCTGCCAGGTGGTATTGTCCCAGTTAATTTCCCATCAGCCCAGACCAGCATGCTGTCTTTTAGTACCAGCAGCCATCTTGAGCAATCATCTCTCCTATCCTGGTCAAGTTACTGATTTTTACCTATCCCTATATCTTGCATTTAGCCACTTCCCTCATAGCTCCCGAGAAAGATCCAAAATTCAAAAGATCCAAAATCCTCTATAGCTTTTATAATGATTGGAACGGATTGCTTTGGGTTGGATACAAACAGAAGCATATCAGCATATATGAGATATTACTCGCACAATTTCCCATTTTTATCCCTTTAAATTCCTTAATATTTGATAGATATATGGACAGTGGTTCTAAGGCCAGAATAAACAGCAGGGGAGATAGTGGGCACCCTTGGCGAGTCCCTCTATTGAAACAGAACCTGCTTGACATTTGGTTATTGGTCATAATTGCTGCCGTTGGCTTTTCATATATTCCCTTAACCAATTTGTTAAAAGTTTCCCTGAATACCAAATTTCTCCAGTGTGTTAAATAGATGTCTCCATGCAATCTGATCGAAAGCCTTTTCGGCATCAAGACTCAGTATTATCTTATTCTCCCTTACTTTATTGGAGATATGTTTCCTATTATAGTAAAGAGGGAAGAAGACACTGTATGAAGCATAGACACTGACATACAGATAAGTCCCTTGAGATGCACTCAGAGTCTGTGGTGAAAAGTAACCTAACGAGTAATGTGATGCAGTTCAAAAGAAATAGTCTGGTTCTGGTTGTATGGGTATATGACTGAATTAAAAAACTTTATTGGATAACTAATAAAATACAATGGAACCAGACTTGGAGTGAGTTATAGAACTGACAAAGAAAAAGAAAATAGTACGTCGTGCAGATTCCCTGTTGGGGGTATAGAAATAGCTAAGGATGTGCTATATAACCCGCACGATCGTAACTGTGCAGAAAAGTAGGTCAATTGAGACCAAACAATCAGCATGATGAATAAACAGAAGCGCAGATGCTCATGGCCTATGGTATCATGGCCAAAAGGGCTGCTTCTGGTAGGTCATGACGTCTACTGAATTGCCTACGGATCGTGGTACTCAAAAAACATGTGTGTCACTAAACATGAAAAAACCTAAATAAATGTCATATAATACCTCACAGCAATTAGTGGTATTGTAGGAGTATGGACAAATTAAAGGCAACGTATAGTTCAAATTAAAGGCAACGTATAGTTAATCTATAATTGTTAATAGTCTCCTGATATTTACCGTGGAGCTCCTATTTGGGACAAAGCCTGTCTGATTTGGTGTTATTAACATGTGTATTTGGTGTTTAATTCGATTTGCCAACATTTTTGTGAGAAGCTTAAAATCTTGGTTGAGTAGTGATATGGGTCGGTATGATCCTGGGTCTTCCACGTCTCTTCCCTTTTTAGGTAACCCTTTTATGTATGCTGAAATGAATGTAGTGGTTCTCCATTCATTACTTTATTAAATATATCAGCCAAGATTGGTGCTATCTCCTGCTTTAAAAATTTGTAAAATTCTCCCGTCATACCATCTGGTCCTGGAGCTTTGCCTATTTTTAGCGTAGATATTACCCCTTCTACTACTTCAATTGCTATGGGACCGTTTAGGGTATCTGAATCCTTTTTATTTAGTATTGCGAGTTGTATGTGTGACCAATGCCTCACCGTTTGATCATGATATGGTCTTTCTGCGTATAATTTTTTTATAGAATTCCTCAAACACTTCCAATATCTCTTTAGTTTTTGTTGAACCGTTCCCTGTGTTGTTTTTGATTGCCGTAATTATTGTGGGAATATAGCTATAGCTATCTCCCGATATTACAGAAAGCAGTTTACCTATATGGTATTTTAAAGGCCTTTGTGAGTGTGGTTACAGCTGCCAATATTGATACATTTGCCTTCTCTTTAATTAAAGCTCACATAGCTTATAATATTCCCTCTTTGGCAGTGTCCCAGAATACATTTTCCTGCTCTCTGTGTTGTTTGTTATTAGTAACAAAGTCCGTCCATGCTGTTTGCAAAAAAAAAAATTCAATTGTTTGTTTGCTGCCAAAGCGGCTGGGAATCTCCATCCCTCTTGAGAGGTAAGCTCTTTATTCCATCCTATCATAAAAAACACTGGGACCTGGTCCGAGATGGTTAGGATCCCTATCTCTGCTCTACTGACCATACTAAATTGTTGGAGATCACAAAAATGATCTCTCCTAGAGAAAGACGTGTGTGGGTAGGAGTAGAAGGTAAAGTCTTGCTCTGTGGGATGGAAATGCCTCCATATATCAGTGGTGTTTAGCCTATTGCTAAAATTTAGTCAAACTGTGTTTTTCTAGTATTTGATTTTGTTCTAATTTTCATTTATTTTTCTGTCTATTTTTCGTCAAAAACCAGGTTAAAATCTCCTCCCACAATCAGAGGAGCCTGGGCTGTAGTGTGGCTTTAATGCAGTGATTTTCATCAATATTTCCAGAGAAAGAAACTTGGCGAGATTATTCGGGGCATATATATTGGCCATTATTACCCACTTTCCTGCCAGCGTAACATCCATTATGATATCTAGCCTTACAATCGCTGTCCAACTTATTTATACTATAGTGCAATCCTTTCCTGATTATTATAGCGACTCCCCCACTCTTCCCATCAAAGGAGGCTGAACAGCATTCTTGCACCCATTGCCTTTTTAACTTTTTGTGTTCTGATTTGTCTAAGTGGGTTTCTTGAAGAAACGCCAAATCTGTCTTTAAACTTTTTAAGTAATGTCTTTGCGCTTTTTATAGATGACTGTACACACTTCACATTCCATGTGATAAATTTGAGTTTACTCATGGTGCAGTTTACGATATGGTTTAATATCCTTAGGATGTGTGCTTTGCGAATTTTTATACTTAAGTGTCTGCATACTGTATGCGTCGTCAGCCTCCTTCTTCTGGGATTTCGTCTTCCATACAGTACATTATCCTGTGCTGCCTCTTTAAGGTCATAAGTTATCTAGGATTCCTCACTTTGTTAGGATCACCTGAATTGCTATGTAGATATCATCTGTAACAAATCAACATTAATAAATAGTAACAAATAACAAACTTATCAATTTCTTAATTCTTGTGATATACAATCACAAATCCTGATTCAACCCTTTGCTTTAGATGTTTTGGTTCATCACAGCTCAGAGGGGGGGGGGGAGAAGAGTGGAGGGAAGAGAGAGAGAGGGGGGGTGGGGGTATTGGTTCGTCTATAGGCCCAATGTTCCTCTATTTCGTGCCTTCTGGGTGGTATTCAAGATTCTCACATTTGTTAGCTCTAAGTATTTGGCTTTTCAGTTATCTTCCGTGTCCTTGCCATCTTTAAGCGTAAGTACAAACTCTTTTTCTTCTGCTGGACTGTCCATAAATACACTTCCTTTGTCAGTTTCGATCCGCAGCTTGGGTGGGTATAGAATTGCGAATGTTATCCCTTTCTTGAATAATTCGGAGCATACTTCTGAAAGTTCTATTCTGTTTTTGTGACATCTGTGTAGAAAAGTCTTGGAAGATCAGGATCTATATCAATTGACCCTTTCAATTTATAGGCTGTGAAAATGTTGTTCCTCTCTGCCCAATCTAGAAAGTGAGCGATCACAGGTCTTGGTCTGCTCCCCTGTTCTGTTCTAGGGGGCTTATTCGATGCAACCTTTCCATTTTGAAAAGGGTCTCCTCTGTATTCAGACCTAGATATGCCGGAATAGCTTTGGCTAACAGTGTAGGTAGCTGATTTCCTCCAACTTTTTCTGGGATTCTGATAAATCGCGAATTATTCCTCATTTTATGTTTGAGTATCGTTTGCGCTTCTTCTAATTGACGGATGTTTGCTGTAATTGTGTGATAATGTCCTCCAAATTCCCAATTCTTTGATCTGCTTCCTTAATCCTTTTTTTCTGCGAGGCTAGTTGACCCTGTATACTTTCTAATGATTTTTGAATGGGTTCTAGTTTCGCCTCCAGTATTGGCGTGATACTCTTAATCGCTTGTCTTGTGATTGCTTCAATTTGGGTAACATCAAGATCCTGCTCTTCTATTTTATCTTGCTTACAGTGCTTTGGAGCCTTATTTTTTGCCGCCTTGGTGGTGAATTTATCCATGTGTGTGCATATATATATATATATATATATATATATATATATATATATATATATATACTGCTACTGAGGCTCCTTTTGTATTGTCATATATTGCCTATGGTGTCCGGTATGCTCGCTGTCACTGTATTTTGTCTTAGTCTTGGGGGGGCACATTTTTCCCCAGAAGCTGTGCAGGCAGCATTACCTTTGTTGTGGCCTTATTTCACCCAGGGATCTCCTTTTCAGGTTTATATGTGCTCCCCACCTTGCTTCTTCTCTTCCTCGTGGGTTCAGCCGCCATTTTGTGCCTAGATGTTATTTTATTTTTTCCTCTTTGGTGATTTCGCCGGCCTCCTTCCCTCTCCGTAGGTCCCCCCCGCTGCCAGCGACCGGGGTTCAGTCTCCCCTCTCCCCGCTCACCTCCCAGGCTGCAGGGCGATTCCTAGGGCTGCGGGTCTCCCTCTGAGTCAGCTGCGACCAGCGGCCATTTTGGGCTTTTTAAGCGGAGAGACAGATCCCAGCCCGCTCTGCTTTCTCCTCTCTCCAACACCCCGCCATCCTCCTCGGGTGTACCCCACCCCTCAGCTCCGGTTTTTCTCTGGCTGTATTTGGGGTAAGTTTGGTACCTTTCCCCCCGTTTTTTGACATTTTTCGTGCGGAGCCTCAGAGCGCACGTCCTCTCCCCTTTTTCTTGGATTTCATATTAAATGATTTCTAAGAAAGTCTCGGTGGTGAGCAGCACTGTATTCAGGTTGTAATTAACATATATTTTATACTCTGATATCCATCCACATGAATAAATCTTTAATAGCATATTGAATTCACTTGCGCGTGTTTTTTGCACATAATTGTAAAGATACACTCCTACTGTAATCTCCATATGCACTTTACAAGGTGACCCAACCCATATGATAAGGGAGGGAGAGAAAGAGTAAGACATTTCGCATACAATGTCTGGTGTTCCTTATATCATTTTCTTAGCCAATAAAACTAATCTTGTTCTTTAGAGTATACTGAAAGTTTTTTTTACAGAGTTTGGCAATCCTTGCAAAATATGGAAATCCAAGGCAATTATCTTCATAAAGGAGCTATAATTCCTTCATTGCACTGAGTATATACTTACACAAAATTGGCTCTATTATTGTGATCTATGCACTTAAAGTTAGCAATATCTTTTTTTGTAGACCTGGAATTTTCAAAATGGGCTTTTAGACTTATTATTATGAAATTACTCAGACAACAGTTGTTACATTCAGAGGAGGGGAAGGTGGCTTGTGGAGTACCTAGGGGATCTGTACTGTGATCGGTGTCTGTTATATCTTTATTAGTGACATTACAAATGGTCTGGAAGGGAAAGCATGCCTTTTTGCTTTTTGCCAATTACACTGACACCTGCAACCAGCTTGATGAATCAGGAGGGGGTAACCACAATAATTAATGATGTAGATTATAGGAATAGTCAAGAGTGTAAGTGCAACAATTTAATGCCGAAAAATGCAAAATCCTATACTTTGGTCACAAAAATTCAAAGGTAGAATTCTGGAATAATGGAATTATAATGTCAGCTACTATAGATGAATGGAGACCTGGGATTTTGTATTTTAGTTCACATAATAGTAGGGACACAATGTAACAAGGCAATGGGGGAAACCATCGGGATTCTAGTTTTTTTTACCATGATGAGACATTACCTAGAGTACTGTGTTAAATTCTAGAGATCTCCAGAATGACATACAGTAGATCAATTGGAGATTGTCCAAATAAGGGCTACAAAATATGTACATGGTCTACAGAAAAAAAGACCAAAGGACCTCAATGTGTACACCCTGGAGGAGAAAAGGGGGTACAAGATTTACCATTTTAAATAGGGTGACCAGATTTTAAAAACCGGGACACATTAAAAAATTATTTATAAAACAAATTACATCACGTGACGCACCACGTTGCCATGACAATGAGACACTGACGTCAGGCGGTGACATGCTGCAATGGCAATGTGGCAACACGTGTTGCCTCTGCACCATAATATGTCCCGTTGTCATATCAATTTGATGCCGCGTGACGTCATGGAGCATCTCGTTGTTATGGCAATGTGCATTACGTGACGTCGCGCAGCCATGTTGATGGAATTTGGAGGGGAGGATACAGCCACACACAGACACATAGACAGTGACACACAAACAGGGACACAGACAGTGACACACACACACACACACACACACACACACACACACACACACACACACACACACACACACACACACACACACACACACACACACACACACACACACACACACACAGTGACAGTGACAGTGACAGTGACACATACACACAGAGTGACAGTGACACACACACAGACAGTGACACACCGTGACAAACACACAGTGACAGTGACACACACACACAGTGACACAGACACAGTGACACACACACACAGTGACAGACACACACACACACAGACAGTGACAGACACACACACAGACAGTGACAGACACACACACACAGACCGTGACACACACACAGACACACACAGACAGTGACACACATAGACAGTGGCACACACACACACACACACACACACACACACACACACACACACACACACACACACACACACACACACACACACACACACACACACACACACACACACACACACACACACACAGTGACACACACACACATAGTGACACACACACACACACACACACAGTGACACACACACACATAGTGACACACACACACACACAAACACACACACACACACACACACACACACACACAGTGACAGTGACAGTGACACATACACACAGAGTGACAGTGACACACACACAGACAGTGACACACCATGACAAACACACAGTGACAGTGACACACACACACAGTGACACAGACACAGTGACACACACACAGTGACAGACACACACACACACAGACAGTGACAGACACACACACAGACAGTGACAGACACACACACACAGACCGTGACACACACACAGACACACACAGACAGTGACACACATAGACAGTGGCACACACACACACACACACACACACACAAACACACACACACACACACACACACACACACACACACACACACACACACACACACACACACACACACACACACACACACACATAGTGACACATACACACACACACACACACACACACACACACACACACACACACACACACACACACACACACACACACACACACACACACACACACACAGTGACACACACAGTGACACACACACACACACACACACACACACAGTGACACATACAGTGACACATACAGTGACACATACAGTGACACACACACACACACACACACACACACACACACACACACACACACACACACACACACACACACACACACACACACACACACACACACACACACGTAAGGTGCCTGGGAAGAGGGTATAAGGGGGCATGTAGGTTACCTGGGGCCCAGGGATGGGTTTCTGGAGCAGCATAGGTAGCCAGTGCAGATGAGACTGGCAGGCCCGCAGAGCCTAAAGGGAGGGACAGAGGGGCGGGCCTAAGGAAGGGGTGGACCCGGCGTTACTGGAGGAGAGAAGGGAGGGGGGCAGTGCTGAGGGAAGGGTAGGCCCGGCTTGCAGTACCTTGTCAAAACTCCACCCCCCCCCGAATCCTCCAATCACAGCCAGCATTCTCCGCCCCCCACCCTCCTTCACCCGCTTGGGAGGACAGCCAGCATCCTCCGCTCTCCGCAGCCCCAAAAGCCGGGACCCCAAGTAAAAACCGGGGCATTTTGAGAATTCATTGGAAACCGGGACAGCACATGAAAAACCGGGACTGTCCCGGCTAAACCGGGACAACTGGTCACCCTAATTTTAAATATATAAAAGCGTTCAACAAATTACAGGAGGGAAGTAAATTAGTGAAAAGGAGAAGTACTTGAACAAGAGGTTATGCGCTGAAGCTGGAAGGTGCGCTAATCTGTACTAGCACTTGAGGAATCTGCCCCTGTGTCTTTGCATACAATCCTCCCTCTCCTTCCCCCTACCCCAGGGCTGTCAAACTCACAGTCTGGGGGCCTCATGCGGCCTATAAGATGTCGTCATGTGGCTCGCGCTTACTGAGCGTACAGGAGGGAGGAGGCGTGCACCAGGTGGGACAAGGGACCCTCAGCCTCCAACTGTGGGGGCCCAGTTGGCCGATGTTGAAAGTTGCGTCTGGCTGCCAGGCTTCTTCCTCCCACTGGTGCACACCTCCTCCCCTTCTGGTGCACATCAGAAGAAGGCCCAGGTGGCCACACAGCACAGAGAGCTCCAGCAAGGTAAGGTGTGGGGGATGGATGTTATTGTGGGGGAGGGGAGCAATTGTGGTGGAGGGTGGCTTGTGTGGATCTACTGTAGGGAAGGGGGGCTGGTGTGGGGCTTATGTGGGGCAGGGTTTTTTTGTGGGGGAGAAGGGTATTATGGGGGGTACAGTCTACCCCCCTACTCTTAGGGCCACTTCCTTGCCTTACTTAAGAGGGGGTGGAGAGAGAGGGGATGGTGGGGGACAGAGAGAGAGAGAGAGAGAGCGGGTATGGGGGAGAGAGGGGATGGAAAGAGAGGGAATGAGAGAGAGAGATGGTATGGGGGGAGATAGATGGGTTGGGGAAGGGAAAGTGGAGATGGTGGAGAGAGTGAGGGGAATCGGGGGAAAAACAGAAAGTGTTATTGTGACGATTTATAAAAATTTTTCCTGGTGCGGCCCGAGTCTTGCATTCGGACTTAAGAATTGGCCCCCAAGCTATTCTGAGTTTTACGGGCCTGTCCTACACTATGCTGCAGTAAAGTATTTCCCAGAATAGGTCATACAGTACATAATAAACATTCTCCACAATTAACATCCTACAGGTTAGGTAAACAGACAGTAAAGCTTATGTACTTTATTTGTACTTTATGTACAGCACTTTACCTCACACTTGTGCACAAAAGGTACCCGGGCGCTCTCTTATATGAATAAAACACCTCTAATAAAGTGAATAAAAATGTGTATAAATGGAGATTTTACCAATTAAGGGAACCCTTGTGTCTCCTTCTTCATAGAGATACACACCTCGGGGTCCCCTGTCTGCAGCTCCAACCCTTTCTGGGAGATATCCTTATTCTCCCAGGATAGAACAGAAAATAGAAAAGCAAGGGGAGCACAGATCAGCATATAACAATGACAATGTTTTTAAAAGAACAGTATGCTTAGGTTGTGATATGATGAAAATGAAAATGGATATGTGAATATATATACTCACACGGGCCTGAGGAGCCTGAGGAAGCTTGTCATCAAGCGAAATGCGTAGCTCAACCTTTTTTTCCCTTGGAGGCTTCCGTAGCCAAACAGTGAGGGGTCGCGTTCCTTACGTTTCAAACGCCATCTTGAGTTCCTATACTCCGAAGCGCTGCAGAGACCGGAGAGGAGGAACCAAAACAAAGGACAGCACCCCCACTGATTTCATTTTTCGTTTGTATTACTTGTGTTTTTACCTTTGTATTATTAAATTACCTTTTAAATTCCGGTGCACCAAATCTTTGTGGGACCCTTGGAGCCAATTGGGGGCATACACATCGCAGCTGGGACAGGAACCCTTATGGGTTTTGACTCACACATGCCCATGTGAGTATTAATTTTAGCCTTCCTATTACACCCATTCTCCCTGGGGAGATCACCCAACATTTTCTCTATGGGCATTTAGAAGTATTTATACTGATATTTATGTAACGGGTATTCCCTCTAGCCTGACCCACCCAATCTCATATTGGCCCGTGTGGTCTAACCAGCCCCCATTACATGGTTGTGTCTGGTGGTGCACCTGTAAGCAACAGGACTCCTGAGTCTCCCGCATGATGGTATTCGGGGATTGTCAATCCAGACAGGTAGCTGAGGTAGTGTGTGCGAGTCCTACCTATATCACGTGCAGCGCCTCCACCTCATCAGGATCTATGCGTCCGCAGGGAGAGGGTCCTGATGAGGAACTCCTTCTTGGTGGTGTCTTCCACTGGAGAGTAACTTCACACTCACACAGTGGGGTATCTTTGAACAGGGCATCTTTATTGTTGATGTATGGGCAAGCTGCCCTTCACAGCCAGCTGTCTCAGCCGTACATATTTCTCTGCTGTCCCTTTGCCAGGTACGCCCTCCCAATGGAGTGTAATCCCCTCTCCCCATAGGGAGATCACCCCTGTGCCAGGTCCCTGGACACAGTGTGGCTCTTATCAGCTTAGATGTAGAAATGGACCACTAGTTACTGCACTAGTGGATCCTTCATTCCCAACGCACTCCAACAACGCAGCAACCAACTAACTTTGGGCAGTGCTGTGCCTTATGTACTTCAGGAGCTGTCACAGCTCTGATGTCACTAACTGTGGACTCAGAGCATGTAGCCTGTAAGGTCCGGGTGAACACCTCTCTCTAAAGGGGTTCCTCCCGTGACTTTACTCACCCCCGCTCCAGCTCTGCCTTGTCGCCGCCGCGGGCGGGATCTCCCTTCTCCTCCGCTTCCCGTGGCGGCTACTGATCTCGCGCATGCACGCGCACGGCCAAGGACTTTTACGTCCTCCCAAAGGGGGAGTTCCCGCCCCCAGCTGAGGCCGCGCACGCCTCTCCCGTGCGGCGCACACGCCTGATGCGCGTGCACCGCTCACAAGCTGCACATTTAGCACAGCTGTGGTGAGTTTCTCCCTACCAATCCCTATCTTTCCTGGGACCACTCCCTCGTTACTCCCCCTCTCCCTATTGGTCCTTCCTCCTACTTATACCTTGCTCAGCCATTCATTCTTTGGCTGAGCATAGCTTTGTATGACCTGTGTTAACCACGGTCATGCCTGCCTCAGTTCCTGTCTCCTTAGTGATCCCTTGCGTACCGAACCGGCCTGGCTGTGGATCCGCTCTGGTCTTCTACCCTTGGTTTGTATCCTGACCTCCTGGAGTTCCCGACCCCTTCACCTCAGTTTGCGGATTCCGACCTACCTCCCGGCTCTGGACCCCAGGCTCTCGGTACCACCTTTCTTCTGGAACCTCCTTTCTCATCTGGTGAATATCTTACTTTATCTTATACTCCCAGACGGTTCCAGACGCCTATTTTCCACTTTCCAGGCGTGTCCCCATATCTGTGGGTGCAGTTTGTTACCCATCTCACCTCAGTTTCGGGGTCCCTCCTTGTCCGTGGTGAGCACAGCGTAACATTATGCTCAGCCCTACAGACATGGACCCCGAAGAGGTTGAGCAACCAAGCCCCATGCAGCGACTTCTCCAGCTAGAGGCGCAGCTTGCCTCCATGACGCAGGAGCTCTCTAGACTCTCCTCATTGCAGCCTTCCCCAGGCTCCTCTGCCATGGCAGCTGCGGCGTTTCCCTCCCCGGTTCTTCCCATGGCTGTGGATCCTCGTCTCCCGGCTCCCAACCACTATGCAGGGGATCCCCACGAGTGCAGAGGGTTTCTTAATCAGTGCGAGATGCAATTTGAATTATCTCCTTTGCGCTTCCCCACTGCTCGTTCAAAGGTGGCCTATATTATGTCTCTCTTGAATGGAAAGGCCCTAGCCTGGGCATCCCCCATCTGGGAGCAGGAGCCTGCCATGACGCATGACTATTCTCGCTTTGTTCGAGAATTCAGGCAAGTATTCGATACGCCTTGTCGTCAAATTACGACAGATTCTTCTCTCTTCCATATTTCCCAGGGTACACGTCCTGTCGCCGAGTATGCTTTGGACTTCCGGACCATCGCGGCGGAGACCTCCTGGAATGATGGCTCACTATCAGCAGCCTTTTGGCAGGGTCTGTCGGACGCCATCAAGGACCAGCTGGCCACTATGGAGAGACACACCAGATTGGAGGATCTCATTGCGGTCTGCATCCGTGTGGACCAGCGGCTACGAGAGAGGAGACTTGAACGCGCTCTTCCTCGTACCAACTCCTCCCGATCTTCCAGCCGCAGTCTCGTCCATCACGTCCCCCAACCCATGGATGATCCCGAACCTATGCAGCTCGGAGGTCATCATCTATCCGCGTCTGAGAGACAGCGCTGACGAGATGGTGGACTGTGCCATTACTGCGGTTATCCCGGTCATCTGCTGGTAAGCTGTCCTCTGCGACCGGGAAACGCCAGGACCCAATAAGGTATAAGAGGGTCTCGTTGGGTATAATCTCTTCTCCTCTTTCTTCTTCTAAAGTACTTCCCAATCGTATAATGTTGCCTATTTCTCTGGCCTGGAATAACTCCCTGATCCCCGCCTCTGCATTTATAGATTCTGGGTCTCAGGGGAACTTTATTGATCAGAGTTTTGCCTATAGGAATGGGATTCCCTTTCGATCTAAGGCTGTTCCAGTTGGTCTGGAGGCCATAGACGGGCGTTCACTCCAACCAGCCTTTATTTCTCTGGAGACTTGTTCTCTATCCCTCTCCACGGAGGATGGTCACCAAGAGAAGATTATCTTGGACGTGATCCATATTCCATCGGTAGATGTAATTCTAGGACACCCCTGGCTGCAACTTCATAACCCACAATTAGATTGGGTTGGTAAGGAGCCCATATGATGGAGCCCCCAGTGCCTTAAGACCTGTCTTCCCCCCAAACGGACGTTAGCCAGAGTGGAATTACCCGCAGAGTATTAAACTTCCCTTCCAGCGGTCTACTGGGACCTGGCGGACGTTTTTGATAAGGTCCGTTCTGAAGTATTACCTCCCCATAGAGACTTTGACTGTCCTATTGAGCTTCTTCCCGGTGCTACCTTACCCAAGAGCCGTTCTTACCCCCTATCCATACCTGAGACCAAGGCCATGACCGAGTATATCCAGGATAATTTGAGGAAGGGTTTCATCCGCAATTCTTCATCTCCAGCTGGAGCTGGATTTTTTTTTTTTTAAGAAAAAGGATGGTTCCTTGCGCCCCTGTATTGAATACAGAGGTCTTAACAAAATTACGATCAAGAACTGTTACCCCCTGCCACTTATTTCCGAACTCTTCGATCGTTTACAGGGGGCAACATTTTTTTCCAAACTTGATCTCCGTGGAGCCTATAACCTTGTCCGCATCCATCAGGGCGACGAATGGAAGACCGCCTTTAACACCCGGGATGGGCATTATGAATATCTAGTCATGACTTTCGGCCTGTGCAATGCCCCGGCGGTCTTCCAGGAGTTTGTCAACGAGATCTTCCGTGATCTCCTCGACAGCTTCGTTATCGTATACCTTGACGATATCCTTATTTTTTCCAAATCCCTCTCTGACCACATTCAACACACCAAGATAGTCCTGTCCCGCCTTCGGGAGAACAATCTCTATGCTAAACTAGAGAAATGTTCTTTTCATCTTTCTTCCATTCCCTTTCTTGGATATATAATTTCTAGCACTGGCTTCTCTATGGACCCAGTCAAACTCAAGGCTGTCTTAGAATGGCCACAACCCACTTCCCTGAAAGCCATACAGCGATTCTTGGGATTTGCGAATTACTATCGTAAATTCATCAAGAATTTTTCTTCTACCGTGGCCCCCATTACTGCCCTCACCAAAAAGGGAGCTAACACAGCAGTCTGGTCTCCTGTAGCTCTCCAAGCTTTCGACTCCCTCAAAAAATATTTTGCTTCTGCTCCTATTTTGCGTCACCCTGATCCCGGGCTCCCCTTTACCCTAGAAGTAGACGCATCCGACGTCGGTGCGGGCGCCATTCTCTCTCAGAGACAGTCCCCACAGGCCAAACTTCATCCTTGTGGGTTCTTTTAAAAAAAAAATTATTCGGCAGAACGGAACTATGACGTCGGAAACAGAGAGCTCCTGGCTATTAAACTCGCCCTTCAGGAATTGAGACATCTTCTGGAGGGAACAGAGATCCCCATTTCGATCTTTACTGATCATAAAAACTTACTTTACATTGAGAGTGCATGTCGCCTTGGGGCGCGTCAGGCTCGATGGTCTCTTTTTTTCCCGAGATTTAATTATCTTATATCTTACATTCCTGGTTCAAAGAATCAAAAGGCAGACGCACTCTCACGTCAATTCCTGTTTGAAGATAATTCTGAGATTATCTCCGAAACAATCTTACCCTCCAAATATATTGTTTCGGCCAATTCTTTTGATATCCTGGATCAGGTCATGGCAGCACAGTCTAATCTCCCGAGGGGCCTTAAGGTGCCGGTCGGCCATCTGTATGCAGCTCCACGCTTCCTTAAGAAGATTCTTGAGTGGGGTCATTCTTCTAGGTCAGCCGGTTATCCAGGCATTAGCAGGACTTCTGACCTCATTGGTCGTACCTTTTGGTGGCCAACCATGTTGCAGGACATTTCAGAGTACGTAAAAACTTGTCCAATCTGCGCCCAGGTTAAGACCACTCGTAAAAAGCCGTACGGCTTTCTGCAACCCCTCCCTATACCAGAACGCCCATGGAGTCATCTGTCCATGGACTTTGTGGTGGAACTTCCAACCTCTAAGGGGATGAACACCATTCCAAACAGGCCCATTTCATTCCTCTCAAAGGCCTTCCCAATTCCCCTACCCTGGCAGACATTTTTGTTAAGGAAATATTCCGCATTCACGGAGTTCCTCTTTCCATCGTATATGATCGAGGTACACAATTTGTCTCAAAATTTTGGCGAGATTTCGCTCGCAGGATGGATATCACCCTCTATTTTTTGTCCGGGTATCATCCCCAAACTAATGAGCAAACCGAGAGAACGAACCAAACTCTGGAACAATACCTCCGATGCTTCATCACAGACAGCCAGGACAATTGGGTAGATTTACTTCCGTGGGCAGAGTTCTCCCATAACTTTTTAAAGAACAGCTCCACATTGAAATCCCCTTTTTTCATTAATTATGGTTTTCACCCGGGTCAGCTGCCCATCACCTCAGTTCCTTCCGGGGTTCCAGCGACCGATGACCGAATCAAGGATCTTCAGGAATCCTGGAAAAGGATCCAAGAGGCTTTGAGAAACGCAACCCATAAACAAAAGGCACAGGCAGATCGTCATCGCCGTCAGGCACCAGTCTTCAAACCAGGGGATAAGGTCTGGCTCTCCTCCAAGAACATTAGACTGAAGACTCCAAGCCACAAACTGGCTCCAAGGTTCTTGGGTCCATTCTCAGTAGTAGAACGGATGAATCCTGTGGCATATCGTCTGGAACTTCACCCATCCATGAGGATACCCTCCGTGTTCCACGTGTCACTGCTGAAACCTGTGTCCCAGAGTCCACGGTTCCATAGGACACCGATTGACCCTAGACCAGTCATAGTTCAAGGGCAGGAAGAGTTCAAAATCCAGTCTATTTTGGATTCCAGGAGGACGAGGGGTTCGGTACAATACCTGGTTCACTGGAAGGGCTTTGGCCCAGAGGAAAGATCTTGGGTACCCTACCATCAAATACATGCCCCCAGACTGCTGAGACTCTTTCACTCCAAATTTCCCCAAAGCCATATTGGAGTCGTCCTGAGGCCGCTCCTCAAAGGGGGGGTACTGTAAGGTCCGGGGGAACACCTCTCTCTAAAGGGGTTCCTCCCGTGACTTTACTCATCCCCGCTCCAGCTCTGCCTTCTCGCCGCGAGCGGGATCTCCCTTCTCCTCCGCTTCCCGCGGCGGCTACTGATCTCGCGCATGCACGCGCACGGCCAAGGACTTTTACGTCCTCCCAAAGGGGGAGTTCCCGCCCCCAGCTGAGGCCGCACGCGCCTCTCCCGCGCGGCACACATGCCTGATGCGCGTGCACCGCTCACAAGCTGCACATTTAGCACAGCTGTGGTGAGTTTCTCCCTACCAATCCTTATCTTTCCTGGGACCACTCCCTCGTTACTCCCCCTCTCCCTATTGGTCCTTCCTCCTACTTATACCTTGCTCAGCCATTCATTCTTTGGCTGAGCATAGCTTTGTATGACCTGTGTTAACCACGGTCGTGCCTGCCTCAGTTCCTGTCTCTTTGTCTCCTTAGTGATCCCTTGCGTACCGAACCGGCCTGGCTGTGGATCCGCTCTGGTCTTCTACCCTTGGTTTATATCCTGACCTCCTGGAGTTCCCGACCCCTTCACCTCAGTTTGCGGATTCCGACCTACCTCCCGGCTCTGGACCCCAGGCTCTCGGTACCACCTATCTTCTGGAACCTCCCTTCTCATCTGGCGAGTATCTTACTTTATCTTATACTCCCAGACGGTTCCAGGTGCCTATTTTCCACTTTCCAGGCGTGTCCCCGTAGCTGTGGGTGCAGTTTGTTACCCATCTCACCTCAGTTTCGGGGTCCCTCCTTGTCCATGGTGAGCACAGCGTAACATAGCCACTCCCACCCATACATGGGGCACCTCACCAGGGTGTGAGGGCAAACCTCCATGATTACTGCTGGCATCCCTGTAACTTACCAGGTTTACTGCCAGCAGGGGAGACAACTGCAGACCATTTTACATGCATGGCTACATCTATTTTTACTCCTTTCTTCCACCTCGAGGGACATTGAATACTCTGAGGACCTGTGAATCCATCTGCAGTGGAGGGGAAGACGTGGACTTCAAGTAAAGATTATCTACAGAGTTTAGCCCTGAGAGGCTTTTACTCACACGGGCCCGTGTGAGTATATATATTCACTTATCCATTTTCATTTTCATCATCTCACAACCTAAGCATACTGTTCTTTTAAAAACATTGTCATTGTTCTATGCTGATCTGCGCTCCCCTTGCTTTTCTATTTACCTCACACTTGCAAACGTCCAGCCCAGTTCGCCTCTCATTAGTCTGGTGCTGGACTCAGACACTGGAATATCATGCTTTGTCTGCAGCATCTCTGGAACCTCTGCAGCAGATTGCTCATCATTTCCACGCTGATCTCATCCACCAGCCAAATAGTTTCACTGTGAAAGATAAAATTAAGATGAAAAAGATTATGGGTCGTATTCACTAAACAGTGTTAAAGAGTTTAAAGTACTATAAATGCCCTTATAGCGCCATACTGGCTGCTTTGCTATTCACTAAACAGTGATAACAGTGCAGTATCGCACTCTAATGGCTTTTTAACGACCTTTAACAGCCTGAGGCAAAAATGACGTTCGACAAGCCAAAAAAAGTAAATCACTAAACAGCGATAAGCTTATTGAACTATAAAATCTTGCCATATTTTGTCGTCAGCTAAACGTTGGTGCAAAAATTATTGCAAGATGCATTAAAGAATTTTTTTCCCGTCACAGGATTGATACCAGAGGCCGGCGCGGACCACCGGAATCTGGGGGATCCCCGTGGGTGTCCGGGAGCCTACGGGTGGTCCCCGTGAGTGTCCGAGGGCCTGTGGGTGGTCCCCACGGGTGTCCGGGTTCTCCCGGGGTGTCCGAGGGTCCCTGTGGGTGTCCAGGGGCCCCCGCTCGCCTCCGATATCAATCTCGTGCTGAAAAAAAATTGCAGCTAGTTTCATTACCTTAGTGGCTAACCGCTAAGGTAATGAAAGAGTTAAAAAAGCAGACACTGCATAGTTGTTGTTACAGGAGGTGGGTAAAGCTTGTAGTTGCCCCAGGATGGGTGTGACAGGGGAAAGGGTAACCAGGCCATCAATAAAGGTATTATTCCCGGCTGGTTACCTCTGAGCCCAATTTCAGGTTTTAGAGTGTCAGCTCTTCAACCTGTGTATTGTGCCTGCAATGAATGTAATTGTATGACAATAAAGATTTTATGTGTGTTTTACCTTTCCAGGAGTGCTAACCAGTGGAGATTTTCAGGCTATGAGTTTCAAGGGGGGTTTTGCAGTAAAAGTGTTGTCAGATTGTGTCTAGGTAGCCGGGGTCCAGAGTTGCTGGTTACCCCAAAAATGTATCCGGGAATCAGGTCAGATTCCCGGGGACATATAGACACATCACTCTGGTCAAAATCCTCCCTTGAAAACAGCCACGTGACTCAACGCCAGTTTTCCCTGCTTCAGCATAGACTATAAAGGTAAATGAGGGCATAGGGATTTATGTATCCCGGGTACAGTAAAGGTTCCCTAATTTAGTGAGGGTCCCTCAGTATATGCCCAGGTACCCCAGAATCAGTATAGAGGTTCTGGGTGGTTTCTCCAACTGTATATAAAAGCTGCAGTTCAAGCAATATCCTGCATGTGTGTTTTTTTTAATAAATCAGTTCTGTAGTAAAAAAAAATACTTTTAGCATTTTCTGTTTAAAAAACAACAACTTTGAAAGACCAATTTTCTTGTATTCTATTTTAACAAGCATGTTTGTTCCTATAGCAACCATTTAAATTCCCCAAATCTAAAGATGTCGCCAAACTTTGCCAATCAATAGACAGAGAACGAATTGACATGCAGCTATGCAGTTCTTTAGGTAAGTAGAGATTGCCCACATGAAACTATTAAAGTAAAAAAAAAAACTAAAAAAAAAAAAAAACGGGAGCTTGAACTGCAGCTTTAAGTTGCGAGAGGTTATGTGAAACCTAAGTCCTAGTTTCAGTAAAGGAAAGAGATACAGTCCTGAGAGTGTGCCTAAGTGTTTTTTTGGTTCTAAAGAAAATTAGTTTTTCTTAAGGGAAGGAGCTACAGCTCTGAGATTGAAGAAAGCATCTTTTAATTTCACGGTGGGACTTAAGAGAAAAATGGGAAATATTTTTTATGTTTCATAAAATGTTTAATAGCCAATGTGTCTATAAGGTTTTTACAGTCTAAGTCAGGTTGACAGTGTTTGGGGGATATGGCTAGTGGGAATAAAAGTATATAGTCCCATTCTACCCCTCAAAGCCCAAAAGACTTAGACAAGGTAAAAGTGTTAAAGTATATTTTTATTAAACTGAGATGTTTGTAAATGTACAGATTATACCTATAAGCTGTGACTTTTAAAGACGGTACTCTGATGGGGGATAGTGGGCTACCAATTTGTGGTGTCACTAAGTCTGCCCTAGGTCCGTACTTGAAAGCCACAGATGCTGCCAGAGGTGTTAAAGCCATTTGGGCAGGATGGTTAAGTTTAGTACCCACGCCCGGGAAACAATGCAGGCCATCCCAGCTAGCATTTGCTTTCCCAGTCTTGGAGGCACCTAACCCAGCAGGTGGCTTCTGAATAACAAGTGGCTAAGGTGGCAAACTCGCGCATGCCCTTGTTACATTCAGAAGAACCGCTTGCCTGGCTTTGGAAGACTGGCAACCCTCTGATTGGCTGGTTGTGATGTTCCCAGGCTCGGATTGGTTGTAGTATTTCATGAATGAATCTGAAATACTATAAGAAACCCAGCAGCCAATCCGGTCCTCAGATTCTAAGCGCCAAGACAGCAGAAGCAAAGTTGAACAAAAGATGCTCATGGAGAAATAGCAGCGACCTTCTTCAGAGATTTTCAAGTCAAGAAATGTTCTAAGTCCCACTTTTCGAGGCCAAGTTCTGGGAAGAGAGTGTAGCGGTCACGGCTGGAACTACACACCGAAAAGAGTACCAGGACGTTTGGTACTACCTGTATCTCCCGGTCAAGGGATTTTGGCATCACCAGAAGAGATACAGCAGTGGCATCTGGAAACTCATGCTGATTTGAGTTCCAGGACTCTTCGGGCTGTGTCCCGGTCAACCTAAAGGCTTTGTTTTATGGACTATTTAGACTAGGAAAGTTTAGTTTTGTAGTTCAGACCCCCAGTAAGTGTTTGTTCTCCTGTATATTATAATCCATTGTATGTACGTCTTTTTCTAAAGAATAAATCGCAATTTGTTTTACTTCTTGGTTTTGCTCTGTGATATTTTAAACTTTTTTTAGCAGGAATTTTTAAGAATTTAAAAATACCGGTAAATCACCTGGTCTCCCGTGATAGTGGGTGTTTAGGCTTTGCGGGAGGGTGGCAGAAAAAAAGTTAACCCCTTCATTACCTTAGCGGTTCCAACCGCTAAGGTAATGACAGGTTTAACCCTTCGCGCTACCCTCCTGCAAGGCCTAAACACCCACCCTGGGCCACTATCACCTTCACCCTCCCCTTGTACCAAAAACAGGAATGGGTAAAAGTGCAATTAACCAAAAAATAAAATACATTAAAATAAATGCAACACCCCAACCCCAACACATACAGTACAGTAATGGGCAAAATGACTATTATCCAGATATGGATAATAGTGCATTTGCCCATTAAAAATAAAATCACCATCATAAATTAAATAAAACTTGCACTTACCCCTGCAGGGATGAAGGCTGTCCTCATCCTCATCCCCGTCCTTGTCCTCCATTGGCACCAACATAACAATCAAAAATACAATCTCATGAACACTAACCCCCTCAATCACCTTAGTGGCCTGCTACCCACCCAGGAGGTCTAACCACCCTCCCCGGGAAAACTACCCCCACCCTCCAACCCCGCTACCCATTGATTGGCACAGTGGTACATAATGCCCACATAATATAGGCATGCTTTGCTACTATAGCAATTAATGGGCAACCTAAAAAATAAACAACCACCAAAAATTCCAAATTAAATCAAACCAATCACCAAAAGAAACACAAGAATTAACATAACCAGACACACAAAAACAGAATTAAAAATAGCAAACACCAAAAAAACACCAGAATTTTAAAATACCCACATAAAATATACAAGAATTAAGAAAACAATCAACAATAAAACACAATTATACAAGGCATTCAACAAAAATACATATAAAAACAAGTATTTGCCAAAAAATGCTTTGCTTGTCAAAATCAAAATACCTGAAAATTAAAATTACATACATTCAATGATTTTTCTTACCTTTAAGATATCTTCACCCTCCGATTCCCGATGCATCAGGAAGCTCTCGATCCGCGACGCAATGATCCTCAGCTTGTACAGTAAGTTATGTTCTTCTTTTATCTGTTCTTCTCTTCTTTCTTCAGTCTTCTGTAATTGTAATCCATTCCAGGGGCGGATGTTGTCCCTTCATCTTCTTGAGGGCAAATGAGACGGTACAGGCATTATATAAGTATCGACATGTTAATCTAACCAATCGGATTGTTAGATATACCATGTGAGGTGTGCCTGTAAGGATCCGCGCTGCGGGCATACCCGCTGCCAGCACCTCCTTACCTCTCTTACATGCCGCCTAGGCTCCCCGGCGGCGTACCTCGCTCCTTGCGGCTCTCTCTCCCGCTGCCCCCACACTTCCGGGTCGCTCATGTCACCCCTACGGGCGCCCGCGGACCTAGGCTGCCATTTTCTGGCTCCGGGTGCCTGACTCCGCCCCCGATGACGCGGCGCACACTCCACGTGCTTTCCTGTCTCTTCCCCGTCAGGTCTGCCCCCCAGGCTCTTCTCTCCCATCAGGCTCTTCTCCGGTTTGCTCCTCGCTCCTCCCCTTGCTGTGACAGGCCCCAGCTACCCAGACACCTTTCCCCTATCAGGCCCTCCCCTGGGCCGCTCCTCCGTTCCTCCCCTTGCTCCAATAGGCCCCAGCTTCCCAAACACTTCCCTCCTATCTGGTCTTTCCTCTAACCAGTCCTCCATTCCTCCCCTTCATCTGATAGGCCCCAACCCCCTATTTAGTCTCCCCTCACCATTACCTCCTTGCTCTGCATAGCTTTTGTACCTTGGTGCTGTCTGCTGTTGCCTGGCCCCTTTTTTCTTTCAGTCCCTGCTCCTGTCCCTGGATATTCTGCTGACCTCCCTGGATATTGACCTTTGGCTTTGGACTTCGTTTATGCTGCTCTCTGGTACCCTTGGACTTGGCGTTGGACCCTTTACCTTGCAGACTTCTATATCCCTTGGACACGGCTTATGGACAACCTACTTCGCTGCTCTCTCCACTCCACACCCCAGGCTTACGGACACTCAACTACGCTGCTCTCTCCAATCCACGACCATTGGCTTACGGACTATACCTACCACCGCTGGAGTTGGCAAGTACGGTACTCTTTCTATTGTTGTTACCCGGACCATCTACACTACTTCCACACTCCGGTCGTGTCCCTGTTTACTGTTAGGTGTGTGGTATTATCCCTTTCCACCTCAGTCCCGGTGTCTCATCTGGCTTGTGGGCAGGCCGAGTGTTACAGTGCCACGTCAGGGCAATATACCATTGATGGTAATGATGATGACAAATGAAGTTACTTGGTTACTTTTGCTGAACCGCTATTAGTTGCCTAACAGCTCAGCTTGTAGCCTGACCATGCTGCAGTGTAAGAAGTCCGACACGGTTCTGTACATCATCACGATACTCTGCTTCATCCTCCTCAATACTTGTGTAACACTGGGTGATGCTATTTCAGAGGCTAAGATATTCTTGCCTCTGCCTGCAGGGCCATGCACTCTAGATGATGATCACAAACGAGGTGGCATTAACAGCTCTTGCCCAACATGTTAGAACATTTCAGTTTTATTTATTTTCAGTCTCTAGTACAACTGCTGATATTTTAGAAGTAGCAGTTTCTAGTTTTTTCTCCAGGGTTCCACCCCCACTCTTTAATAGTCTTTTTCTGTCATGGCCATGATGGCAACTCCCATGCCACCTTCCGAATCCTCCTCTTTTGCCAACATACAGTACAGCAACTCGAAAGATTTTTAATTTCCCCATCTACTGTTTGTGTGTCTGTGTTAAGACTTCTATTCCAACTGTACAAGCCACATAGTGTGTGGAATGTCCACAGTCATATTTATAGTCTCTATATTAAAGCAGGATTTAAGAGACATTACAATTGAACAGAGATTAAAACAAATGAAAGACAATGAAATGCTTGCAATAATTTTCCAACGTCTTTTGATTATCACGGTTTTTTTTAACAGAAAAGGGCAAATAGGATTCCTGAATGTTGACAAAAAATGTGCATATCTCTAGATAGGATGAAGAAATGTTTACAGTCTTCAACCATACTGCACAACTGGGAAAAAAATTACCAGGATCCTCAATACACAAAAGCATTTTACAAGGTTTCATGACATGGACCCAGCGTGTTTTATGTCCTTCTTCTTGAGGAAACCCTGAGGAGATGAGATGTAAAGAGCCCATCTCATGATGCTGGGAGAGGGGACAAGCTTAAATTGTACATGTGGACAGGGAATAGTTCCGTGGGCGCCTATAAAATTTTACCACTATAAAGGATATACGAAAACCTAGCCTGTTGGTTGTGAAGATTGTTGATCCCCACGGTGGGCTTGAAAACAAAGAGAAAGCACAACACATAGCGTAATACTGTTGAAACATTAAACAAACAACATATAAGACAACATACAGTATAACAGCTGAATACTGAAATGGTATTTTTAGGACAATAAAATCATTTAATAACAATTAATATTTACTATAATGCACAATTTGCATGGACACATAGATTTAAGCAATTAAAAATCTGAATAGGTGGTTCAACTGCTCCGTAGCACCAATGTTGATGATAGCAATGCCTACTCACCAGATGGAATAGGTTTGCAGGCAGTGGATATTTTAGAGAGTATCCCCTCTCATCTGTGTGCTGCTCTCTGCTTAGCTGGCTTCTCTGTCGGCTCGTGGGTGCAGCTCATCAGCAGGGACTCCTGCAGCTCCAGGAAGCACGTCTGAGCAGATAGAACTCAGCTGCAGCTGATTCAGCACGATGTCAGCCACGGACCACCGTGAGCTAGTCTATCTGCTGCTCACTGCTAGCTGGCGTCTCTATCCGCTCGTGGACGCAACTTGTCAGCAGGTACTCCTGCAGGGCGCCAAGCAGGGCGCTTGAATAATGGAAAACCGCAACAGCTGGTTCAACTCGTCGGCGGCTATAAGAGATGGTTAGCTGGCAGCTCACGTTGATTCACCGATGTACGGGGGTACTACACCAATGTGTGCGGGGCTTGAACCTCCACCCTACGCGTTTCAAGAGCGATCTGCTCTCTTCCTCAGGGATATATGAATAAAAAAGTCCAAAATGTCCTTTAAATACTGACTTCACCATTTGGGTAAATAGTTCCACCTGTAGCTAATTGCACATGTGCTGTGCTTGTAATAAAGTTGCTCTTAGTGTGTTTGCAATCAGACACTGCACAGATGTGTGTAGCCAGGTCACCTTTTTCTCCCTGGAGACCCCCCTTCCCTGGCGCAGCTCGATCGCGGGTACTGAAAACCCCGACGGCTGCTTCCAAGGGTGGGGGCTGGAGCAGGGAGCAGCGCGGCTTCTCCTGCCTGCGGCCGGTTGCCGGGGACGCGATCGGGCCGTTGCTAAGGCCGCGATCGCGTCTCTACTGTCCCGGCGGCCGCAGAGCAGGGCGCCGCCATTGCGCTTCAAGTCGCGCATGCGCAGTGAGTCCCCGGCGGCCCAGTTATCTCGCGCATGCGCAGGGAGGCTGCGAGAGGCAGGGAAGAGTCGCGCGAGGGCAGAGACAGAGCAGGAAACAGTGAGGCGGCCATTGGTAGTTCGCGCAGGCGCAGGAGAAGCGCGCACGCGGTCCCAATGGTGTAGCAGCCCCCTGGGAACTACAATTCCCAGGAGGCATAGGGAGACAGGCACCAGGTGCCTGATAGTGGCCAATAGGGCTGGAGGAAGCTCAGCCCGGGAAAAGAGATACATTTCTCGGGCTTTGCATGAGTCACGTCAGTCAGGCAGAGGAGAAGGAAGGAGTAGGAAGGGTGCAGGGAGCGCGTGGCTCCTGCATCAGGTAAGGGTTCTCCCTAGATCCCCAGGCAGGCCCCAATTCCCGGGAAGGGCAGGGGGTAACTGAAGAGGGACGGCCATAGCTAGGGAGGTCACCCTTAGGAGCGGAAGGGGCAAGTTTGGCAGTGCCACAGCGGAGAGGGCTGTGGGCACTGGCAAAGAGGCACAGTGTGCATGCAGTGGATTTGCTGCGGGATCCAGGTGGCTGTGTGGGATTGCAGCTGTCTGTGTGTGTTGTCGCTGCATGTGCTGGGCGCAGTGCGTGCAGTGTGTGTGAAGCGTGTGTGGATCCCTGCAGGCTGACAGTGTGAGCGGTGTGTCAGCTGCAGGTGCTTTAGGAGTAGCTAGTTAATAGCTAGTAGCCAGTTACAGATAGGACTGGGTAGCTAGGGGAAGGGGGGGGCAGGTTATGTTCCACAGGCCCTAGGAGTTCTCCCCAAGCCATCCCAGGTTGCGGTTCATCAGGGACAGGCCCTAGGTTAGGGTTCCTGTCCTGATAGTGTTGCTGTCACTCTAGGAGTAGTTAGTGATAGGAAGGGATAGCGTCGGTTGCTGTTCCCATGCGGTTGGTGTTGCCGTGATCGGTTGCAGTTCCCGTGGAGCGGTGGGACCCTCGTTGGGGTCCACCGGCAGAGTACCTGGAAAGGATCAGACGGACGTCTGACCCTTTGAGAAGAGAGTTGCGGTCCCGAGCATCGGAGTGCTCGGAAGGTATCTCAATATATAAGTGCACCAACAGGCCTAGAGGTTTTAGTGACTGCGCAGTCACCCACGATCTCCGTAGGAGTACGGGACATTGGGTGGGGGTTACAGGACACTGGGTGGGAACACCAGACATTGGGCAGAAGGTGCTCCAGTATTGCATAAGGTTATGATGTTGTGTAATGTCTTATATGTTCAGTAGTAAAGTCATTAGTTATAATATAAATCACTGTGTGTGTGGTTTCTGATTGGGTTCCTATGTAGGGTCATTCTACACTTCCCTAGAATCCTACATAGGTGGAGGCGCTGAACCAAGAAACGTTCCAGAGGATTCATCCCAGGCTCTCATTAGCGGAGGCTCAGACCTCCTGTGAGCCTGCAGGTATACGCACCACACCGGTAACACTACATGTTCTACTCACCCACACTATATATGAGATTGGGTGGGGTGGAATACCCGTTACATATATATAATATATAGTGCAGAATAAATGAGTTCTGCACTATTGCAACTGGACTAACACGGCTATTTTCTGCTTTATATAATATATATATATATATATATATATATATATATATATATATAAAACATTCCTTGTTTAAAACAGAGAGTCCTGAGAGCTCAAACATAGCACTCAACGTTACGGGGACCCCCATGTTCCTGAGAGATTTGGTATTCCCTTACAAGAATGTATGTCCAGGAGAAATAATATGGTCACTTGGGTCAGCGTTACACTGGCCACCAGAAAGCCTAGACATCATCTTTAGCGAAAATTAAGGCTTTTGATTGCGTGATTCTGTAGCCATCTTTGTTTTTCATAGTAGGTACTGGCCAAAAAAATGATTAAATATCTTGGGGGAAGAAGAGTCACAGTTAAGCCCCAAGAGATCTCATGCTTTATACATTATAAGGTAAAAAAAAAAAAAATTATTTGAGTATGAATGGAATTACTGCTTTAAGATTGTGTCCACTTTTAGATTATATTTACACATATTCCCACAATAGATATACTTTTGATATACAGTAGATGTTAAATCTAAACAACTAAAGAAATAACTCAATGCTCAACCTAATACAGATAGGAATGGAAACTAAGGTGCACTGGGTTAATGAACATACATAGCACAACAAGTTAACTCAAGGTTAACAAAAAGAGACCAGTTAACTGCACTCAAAGTATCTGTAACAGCTAAAATAGCCTGGTATACCAATTATGCAACTAGGTGGAGTATAATAACTCCTGTCCAACGACACACTAGAGTGAGTATAATCTCACAAAATCGTGTCGTTGGTCATGAGTTATTATACTCCACCTAGTGGGACAATTGGTATCCCAGGCTATTTTAGCTGTTACAGGTGTTAAATTGAATCCTGCATGAACTATATATATTTTTTTATGTTGTGTAAAGCTGCAAATTACATGAAAAATATATTCTCCCTCTTTTTTTGTGTGTATTAGTACACACTGATGCAAAAAAAAGCATTGAAAACATATCTTTATATTAATACGTCTTCTGGGATTAGTTAGTAATATTAATGTAATGCTCTTTGAAGTCTGTGCTATTCAATTCTGGAATGCACTTATATAGCATGAATAAAATGAAAACCTCAAAGCATGTATTGGTTGTAACTTGCATTTAGTTCTTTATATCAGTAGATGATTACACATATTTTCATTTATTATGTGGAACTCAACATTCAACTTACTCACCGTGCTCCACAAACATTTATTTAAATTTGAAGATGAAGGTCACTTGTCTTGACATTGCTTTGCAAGCAGCATTCATACCATTGCAATCACTATGGTCTTTTAAATAGTATATAGTGTAACGTTGTGCTCACCACACACAAGGCGGGACCCGGTACTGAGGTGGGAATGGGTATAAACGCCACCCACAGCCACGGGGGCACATCTGGGGTGCGGATGGTCAGGCAGCCGGGTCAGGATCGGAGAGAGTAGAATGGTTAGGTACTTGCCGAGGTCTGAGGTAGGAGCCGGTAGAATGGTCAGTGTCTGTTTAGCCATGGTCAGGGGTTGGAGCCAGTAGGAGCGTAGAGTTCCGTAAGCCATGGTCAGGATTGGAGAGATGCGGAAGTTCAGAGGTAAGCCGGGTCGGTAAGCCAGAAGTGCGGAGTCCAAAGTAATAGCTGGGTCGGTACAGAGGAGGTCAATCTGAAACAAGGAGCTTGAAGACAAGGCAAGGCAGGACAAGGAACCAGGAAGTGGGAGAACAGCGCTAACTGGAACTATGCACAGCCAAAGTGCAAGTGACACAACTTGGCATGTATGGGAGAGCATGACCAATGAGAGAGGGGGGTGGAGTGGAGGCGCGGCCTCCGCGGAGGCACGGATAGGAGGAGAGACACAGGAGACAGGTGGGCATGATAAGAATGTTGACACGCAGCTTGGGCTCGGTGCACACGCGTCACATGTGCACGCCGCGCGACGCTGATGCGCGTCACAAGCGGGGGGGGGGGGGCGGAGCCAGACTCCGCGACGTCTAGAAAGCTCCTGCTGGAGCCCACTTGCGCTGTAAGGACAGCGGGGTTGCGTGAGACGTCAGGTAAGAAGGGACGCGCTCCCCGATTCCTTACATATAGTAGCAGATCCGTCAACATTTTCCATCATCCTGAAATTAAGACAATATACTAAACATAACAGGTTAGAGATGTATTTTTATTATGATGCTTCCTTATCATGCCTCCTCAGATACCAACTTGGAAACTTCATTTAAATAGCCTCTTTAGATCTCATGGAAAGTTCACAGTACAAGATCTGTTGTCTTAAAAAAATAAAACAGCTAAAGTAAGGAGCATAGTGTTGTCATTACCTTTAAACTAGTTTGCTTGGATGTTATTGATTGTAGAAGTAAATCAATGACCACTGGGTAGCATATGTTCTGTAAACAAGAACACCACGACTTTCGCTTAAGTACCATGTTAAGAACACGTACACTTATTAAATGATAGGAAAGTAGACAAACACTTGCTGAAATTGAGGCTTTTAAGGACCCACAAAATAGATGAAAAGTTAATGGTATTCTGTGTTTAAGGCAAAGAAAGAGTTCAAGCACACACTGTTTCAAATAAAAATGAGAAACCCTGTGGGCACACTTGTGATATAGTGAAAAAGTATATTACTTATGGAAGTAGTGCAGTTCCAGAAAAAGGACTCAATCCAAAGTCCAAAACAGGTAATTGAAGCAGGATATCAAGAGAGCAAATACTCCCAAAATGACGTGAAAAACCCCCCAAAAGAATTGAGTGCAATATTTACAACTAATTAGTCAATACAGTGACACTTCATAAGTATCTCACTCACAATTGTGAAGATAAATACAGTACAGGCGGTGCGGTTGTTCCGAGTCACCAACTCAGGATAAGTTTCTTCAAGTAAACTTTGAGTTACATCCCTCAGGAGCAGGAACAGGATTCAACATATAAAGGAACTGAACAGAGAGAGCTCACAAATAGTGAAGTTTGTTTTTTATATATTGTAACAAAGGTAATACACTTACAAAAGTGCTGTCTATACAGGCAATTGGACCACCCTTGGTCAAATGGTAATGGAGGACTGCAACAATCCTTCCTGGTATGAACACCTGGGGTGCCCACCTACAGAAAACGATATCCAAATCCAGGTAGAGGAAAGAACCAGGTAGAATTGGCCCAGGATCCTCAGAATAGCTCACCAAACACTTTGGGGGTCTCTAATTAGCTCTGCACGCTCACCAAACGCGTTTCACTCAAAGAGCTTCATCAGTCATTTAACCACTGATGAAGCCCTTTGAGTGAAATGCGTTTGGTGAGAGTGCAGAGCTAATTAGAGGCCCCCAAAGTGTTTGGTGAACTATTCTGAGGATCCTGGTCCAATTCTACCTGGTTCTTTCCCTTATACAAACAAAAGACAGGGGTGCCCAATGCTACATCCAATTGACAAAACATATTATTGATTCCTGTTCCTGCTCCTCAGGGATGTAACTCAAAGTTTACTTGAAGAATGTAAGGATCCGGGAGTCACGCCGCTCTCGGCGTGTTCCCCACTCACCTGCAGCTCCGCTGGGTCCTCCCGCGGCACACAGGCAGCCTTCCTACAAGAAACCGATCGCAGCTCCACGTGGGCGCGCGCGTGCACGCCAATGCTCCTCTTCAAGGGTTGGTCCTGCGTGTATGCCAGGTCACGCGCCCGCAAGCGCTGCTACATGGAGGCGCGGCCACACGGAGGCACACCAGCCCCTTAAAGGCACAGTACCTCAAACTATTGCTGCTACTAAATACAACCTTACTACTGGGCTTTATGGCTCCTCCCCTGGGACTCATGCTGGACCTATCCCTGCCGTAGCCTGGCCCTTCCACACACCCCCACCTTGCTGCACTGCCATTGGGTCCTCTCTCCCATATACCCTACAGTTTCACTAACTAGTCGGCTAAGCATAGAACCAGTTGTTCTCATCACT
The DNA here is from genome assembly GCF_040206685.1 of Ascaphus truei. Lineage (NCBI taxonomy): Eukaryota > Metazoa > Chordata > Amphibia > Anura > Ascaphidae > Ascaphus > Ascaphus truei. The sequence goes on from NC_134485.1 coordinate 382,758,372, forward strand.
CTCTGCCTCCCTAGTCCTGTCTTGTCCTGTCTTGTTTTGCAGTCTTCCTCGTGTACCGAACCGGCTTCCTCTACAACTACCCGCACCTCTGGCATCCCGAACTTGGCATACGGCAATATGACTCTCCGCACCTCTGGCACCCCGAACCCGGCAAACGGTAAACGATTACGTCCTTCTCTATAACCCCGGACTTGGCGAACAGCACCCTCCCATCCGTACCTCTCCTGCCCCGATCCGGACTCCCAGACCACTCTACTCTCAAGACGTGCCCTCGTGGCTGTGGGTGGCGTTATATCCTATCCCAAATCAGCACCGTTGTCCCGCCTCGTTTGTGGTGAGCTCGTCCTGACATTATGCTCAGCCCTACAAACATGGACCCCGCTGAGGTGGAGCGTACTTTAAATTCCCACACGAATCTCTTCACCAGGCTAGAGACTTATCTGGAACAAGCTGATAGGCGATTGGATACGTTACAGCAGAGCCTTCATTCCCTTACCGTTCAAGTCCGAGCTCTCAGTCGGGAACCTTCACCCGTGGCCCCCATAGCCTCCGCAACAGCCTTTCCAGCACCTTCTATTGCTTTGGAGCCCCGTATTCTTTTCCCAAACACTATGCTGGGGACCCCCAAGGATGTAAGGGCTTCCTTAACCAATGCCTCATCCGATTTCGATTCTCGCCCTCTCGTTTTGTCTCTTCCGTCTCCAGGGTCGGCTATATCGTGGCTCTTCTCATCGACGAGGCGCTGGCATGGGCTTCTCCCATCTGGGAACAACAAGGTCCCCTCACACAGGACATCGATCTCTTCGTCCATGAGTTCTGAAGAGTCTTCGATACCCCTGCACGGCAATTAACGGCAGCATCCTCTCTTCATCACATAACCCAGGGAGATCGACCCGTCGCCCGGTACGCTGTGGAGTTCCGCACACTTGCTGCTGAGACGGGATGGAACAATGAAGCACTATCTTCAGCGTTTTGGCAAGGTCTGTCTGAATCCCTAAAGGATGAGCTCGCAGCGCGGGAACGTCCCACTGACCTAGAGGATTTGATCGGTCTGTGCGTTTGAGTGGACCAGCGTCTGCAGGAGTGGAGGACCGAACGTTCTCGTTACCGTCAACGGGTTTCAAGGCATCTTGCTCCATCGTTCATGGCTCCTACACCCCCTTCCGGGGACGCCCCGGAACCAATGCAGTTGGGAGGTAACAAGCTGTCTTCTGCCGAGAAACAACGTCGGCGCAATGCCGGTCTCTGCATGTACTGTGGCAATTCCGGTCACATAGTACTCCAGTGTCCCCACAAGCCGGGAAACGCCAACTCCCAATGAAATCCCAGAGAGTTTCATTGGGAATACTGACCCTTTCTCCCATCATCAAAGACATCCTTCCCACCAGGATACTGTTGCCCGTAACACTGTCTGGAGAGGGGTTTCACACTCAAGCACGGGCGTTCATTGACTCCGGTTCCGCAGGCAATTTCATCGATGAGACCTTTGCTAGATGGAACAATATTCAACTTATCAGTAAGCAGACGCCAGTAGGTCTGGAGGCCATTGACGGTCGACCTCTACAACCGGCATTCATCACGCTACAGACGGTGCCTCTCCTACTGCAGTTCGTCGACGTTCATACGGAGATCATTACCCTCGATGTTATCCACACTCCCTCTGTTGAGCTGATTTTGGGGCTTCCTTGGCTTCAACTCCATAATCCTCACATCGATTGGACGGATCGGGAACCCATCCAGTGGTGTGCTCCATGTGCCAAGAGATGTACCAGGATTTTCCAGAAGATTGGTGGGGTGTCTACCATGCCAGAGAAGGTTGACTCCCTACCTTCTGTGTATTTGGAATTCCATGATGTGTTCGACAAAGCACGTTCCGAGGTTCTACCTCCGCACCGTCCTTTCGACTGTCCTATTGACCTACTACCTGGGGCACCTCTTCCCAGAGGACGATCCTATCCTCTCTCTCTCCCAGAGACTAAAGCCATGAACACCTACATTGCAGAGAATTTAGAGAGGGGTTTCATCCGAAAGTCTTCCTCTCCAGTCGGAGCAGGCTTCTTTTTCGTCAAAAAGAAGGACGGTTCTCTTCGTCCATGCATAGACTACCGGGATTTGAATAACATCACACGCAAGAACCGCTACCCGCTGCCCTTGATACCGGAACTCTTCGGTCGTCTTCAGGGAGCGACTATCTTTTCTAAATTGGATTTAAGAGGTGCCTACAATTTAGTAAGGATACGTGAGGGAGACGAGTGGAAGACTGCTTTTAACACCCATGATGGACACTATGAATACCTGGTCATGCCGTTCGGTCTGTGCAACGCACCAGCAGTCTTCCAGGATTTCGTCAATGAGATTTTTCGGGACATTCTTAACCAATTCCTTATCGTCTACCTAGATGACATCCTAATTTTTTCTAAATCCACTCAAGAACACATCAAACACGTTCAACAGGTGCTGTTACGCCTCCGGGAGAACCATCTCTTTGCGAAATTGGAGAAATGCCAGTTCCATCTCATCTCCGTGGCATTTTTGGGATACGTTATCTCTGACTCCGGATTCAATATGGATCCAGAAAAACTTAAGGCTATTTTGGACTGGTCCCGCCCAACCACCCTCAAGGCCGTGCAACTCTTTTTAGGTTTTGCAACCTATTACCGGCGCTTTATTCGCAATTTTTCTTCTACGGTATCTCCCATAACTGCTCTTACGAAGAAGGGTGCAGATCCCTCATCATGGTCTGAGACCGCCATACGGGCATTCAATCTTCTAAAAAAGACTTTTGTGTCTGCCCCTATCCTCACCCACCCAGATCCTAAACTTCCATTTACCCTGGAGGTAGATGCCTCTGACATCGGGGCTGGGGCTGTCCTGTCCCAAAGGACTTCTCCCTTAGCCAGACTACACCCATGTGCCTTCTTTTCGAAGAAATTCTCGTCCGCAGAACGGAATTACGATGTCGGGAACCGGGAGCTTTTGGCTATCAAGCTGGCATTAGAAGAGTGGAGACACTTCTTAGAAGTTACGGAGACACCCATAACCATACTCACAGACCATAAGAACCTTCTCTACTTAGAAGGGGCACGTCGTTTGAGCTCTCGACAAGCCCGCTGGGCACTATTCTTTTCACGATTCAATTTCCTCATCTCCTTCATTCCTGGCTCCAAAAATCTGAAGGCGGACGCCCTGTCTCGACAGTTCCTTGCAGAGGACAAGTCTGAAGAGCAGCTAGAGACGATTATTCCCTCTAGATGTATTCTGTCCGCCAACTCCTTTGATATTATGGACAAGATTCAATCCGAGCAATCACAGACTCCGATGGGGTTCAAGGTTCCGGAGGGAAGACTGTACATGGCACCCCAACACCGCAAGAGGGTTCTCGAGTGGTGCCATTCCTCTAAATCGGCAGGACATCCATGGATACGGAAAACCAATGACCTTGTTCAACGTACCTTCTGGTGGCCAGAGAGGGCTAAGGATGTGGAGGAGTTTGTTAAAGCGTGTGGCACTTGCGCTCGCAACAAAGTACCCCGGGTCAGACCAGCAGGCCTTCTTCTTCCTTTACCCATTCCAGACCGCCCCTGGAACCATATTTCTATGGACTTCATTGTAGAGCTCCCAGACTCCAAAGGGAAGAATACGATTCTTGTGGTAATTGATCGTTTTTCCAAACAGACGCACCTTGTTCCCTTGAGGGGTCTTCCGAATTCCTCCAGGCTTGCGGAAGTTTTCATCCAGGAGATTTTTCGTCTTCATGGAGTGCCTTCAACCATTGTCTCTGATCGTGGCTCCCAATTTGTGTCAAGATTTTGGTGAGCCTTTTCCCGAAAATTGGGTATTTCACTTCAATTCTCCTCGGGATACCACCCACAGACCAATGGGCAGATGGAGAGGGCCAACCAAAACCTGGAACAATACCTTCGGTGTTTTATAACCGATACACAGGATGATTGGATGGATCTGCTTCCTTGGGCTGAGTTTGCTCTTAACTCCCTTCGCAATGACTCCACTCAAGAATCTCCGTTCTTCATAAATTGTGGCTTTCATCCTTCCCGTTTACCTTTCTCCCCTCTATCCTCAGGAGTACCAGCGGTTGACAAGCACATTTCCCGGCTGAAAGACTTATGGACGAGGATTCAGGAGAACTTAAAGGTGGCCACAGGGAGACAGAAACTCCAGGCAGATCGCCTTCGATGTCAGGTGCCGGAGTTCGCCCCAGGAGACAGGGTGTGGCTTTCGTCCAAGAATATCCGACTAAAGGTTCCTACACTGGCGACACACTTTATTCGAGCTCGGCTAGTCCCACGAATTCGGGTATACCCGGGTGTATTGAGGTTTGTGACTGTTTTCTGCCCGAGTGCATTGGGTTATTTTCAAGGCAGGGATTGAAGCATTTTATTCCCGCTGGCTGCAATACTGCACAGTATATATATATATATACTGCATTACAATTCATGAATTTATGCCATCTGGTAGACACGCGAAGCATTGCAGCCTATTAAATCCTAATCATTATCATTTAACAGATCAGCCGCCCGTCAGCCAGGCATGAACCCAGGCTGGGAAGGCAAACACAACGGGGCTTGTCAGAGGTGAGGAGCGGCGCATTCCAGGTATCTGCCAGGTACATACTGGGTATTTGCTCGAATAAAGTGTGTCGGTGCAGTACCATGAAGCTAGCTCCCAAGTTCCTCGGTCCCTTTCCCGTGGTCAGGAGGATTAATCCTGTGGTTTATCATCTGCGCCTTCCACCCTCGATGAAGATACCTCCAGTCTTCCATGTATCTTTGCTTAAACCAGCATTTCAGAGTCCTCGCTTTTCTAAGACTACTTCTCCTCCACTTCCTCTGCTGATTCAAGGTCAACAGGAGTATGAGGTCCAGTCTATCCTGGATTCTAGGATTTCCAGAGGAGGAGTACAATACCTGGTCCACTGGAGTGGGTTCGGACCAGAGGAACGTTCATGGATTCCCCACCGGGACCTTTATGCACCTCGACTCGTCCAGGCTTTCCATCGTAGGAATCCCTCCAAGCCATGTCATGGAAGCCCAGGGGTCACCCCTGAAGGGGGGGGTACTGTAAGGATCAGGGAATCTCGCCGCTCTCGGCGTGCTCGCCACTCACCTGCAGCTCCGCCGGGTCCTCCCGCGGCACACAGGCAGCCTTCCTGCAAGACACCGATCGCAGCTCCACGTGGGCGCGCGCCAATCCTCCTCTTCAAGGGTTGGTCCTGCGGGTATGCCCGGTCACGCGCCCGCAAGCGCTGCTACACGGAGGCGCGGCCACACGGAGGCACACCAGCCCCTTAAAGGCACAGTACCTCAAACTATTGCTGCTACTAAATACAACCTTACTACTGGGCTTTATGGCTCCTCCCCTGGGACTCATGCTGGACCTATCCCTGCCGTAGCCTGGCCCTTCCACACACCCCCAACTTGCTGCGCTGCCATTTGGTCCTCTCTCCCACTACCCCCACCTTGCTGCGCTGCCATTGGGTCCTCTCTCCCACTATACCCTACAGTTTCACTAACTTGTCGGCTGAGCATAGAACCAGTTGTTCTCATCACTCTCTGCCTCCCTAGTCCTGTCTTGTCCTGTCTTATTTTGCAGTCTTCCTCGTGTACCGAACCGGCTTCCTCTACGACTACCCGCACCTCTGGCATCCCGAACTTGGCATACGGCAATACGACTCTCCACACCTCTGGCACCCCGAACCCGGCAAACGGTAAATGATTACGTCCTTCTCTCTAACCCCGGACTTGGCGAACAGCACCCTCTACCATCCATACCTCTCCTGCCCCGACCCGGACTCCCAGACCACTCTACTCTCAAGACGTGCCCTCGTGGCTGTGGGTGGCGTTATATCCTAACCCACCTCAGCACCGTGGTCCCGCCTCGTTTGTGGTGAGCTCGTCCTGACAAAGAATCTTATCCTGTGTTGGTGACTCGGAACAACTGCACCGCCTGTACTGTATTTATCTCCACAATTGTGAGTGAGATACTTATGAAGTGTCACTAATCCAAACAATGTCCAGCACTCACTGTCTATAGAAATCAGAATACAAGATTGGGATAGTTCCAAAAAGCATAATTTAATGTATACAAAGAAAACCTATACCATAACCGCATACCCTACATCCAATAAAGTGCAATAGCAATATGTAAAAGCATATGTATACCAGTGGAGGGGTAAAGGGAAAGAAGGGGGGGGGGAAATGAAATAAAAATAAAGGGGACAAGACAATACACAGGTGGGTGTACTGAGGGGAAACAACAGGGGGGCAACGTTTCGGGGAACACCCCTTCGTCAGGCCCGTTCCCCCTCGCTCCAAAGAGTGTCACTGTACTGACTAATTAGCTGTACAATATTGCACTATATTCTTTTGTTTTTTTCACGTCATTTTAGGAGTATTTGCGCTCTTGATTTCCTGCTTCAGTATTCTGTGTTTGTTACAGGAATGCATGTCATTGATTCAACTTTCTACATATTTAAATATGTATGATTTACTATAACTTGTTCTCATATTAGGAAGTTTTGAAATGGTGTGTTATGTTCATTATATGGAAAAGCATACGCCAGATTCTATGAGTCCAAATGGCCTCTTCTATAAATGCCCCCCCACTTTCCCCACTGTTTAACAAAACACAATAAAACACACAACACCAGCAAGGGATGGACTAAGATCAAAGCTTTTATTTACCGTTAAAACACGCATAACTTATTAAGAGTAACTGTAAACACATTCTTGCCAGACCGCCCATTCCAAAGTCAAGAGCCCACAGCATAGCTGTTTCTCGTGACACCCAGTGCTGATGGATAACCATCGCAGCAGATTTAATATAAACATAGAAAAACCATCCCGAATATGAATAATGAGAGTGGAAGGATGGGCTTTGGTCGTGGCAAGCCCGAGCTTCCCACAAACAGGGGAGGTTTGTAAAAGGGTAGTTATCCCTGTTCAGGTAATGTGCCTCTAATCCAACAGTGTGGGGTTTAACTGCTGGTAGTCAATTAACAAACACCACCTGCCTGATTGCTTAGAAAAGCCTGTCTTTTGAGACAGGAAGTGAGACTCCTTAGCTTACACCTGAGCTGAACTTGGAGACAGAGCAGAGATTCCTTAGTCCACAACGGGGCTGAACCAAGGAAGGGTAGATGTCTTGAGCGACAAGCTGACCACAAGACAAAGGGGACAAGATTCTAACCCGGAGCCTGACATTTCCTGTGCACACAAGGGTGCGGTTCCAAGAGAGCAGAGAAGCTTCCCCTACAGCAGCCCAGCTAACAGATAAGACTTTCATTTATAAGACTTTTTATATCTGTTCATTTCATGCTATATGTTTGGGGCTGGGAGACATGCTTATCTAAAGGGAGTTGTGGAGTGCATAGTATTTCCCTAGAAATACTCCCAAGTGAATTTGAAGCTTTGTTTAACCCTTGTTTGGATGGTTTCCTGATGTTAAGGAAACAGGCGCAATAAAAGCCTTATTTAATTTCACCATAACCAGTCTCCCTTGCATACCTCTGTGAGCGTCCGCCTACATATGGTCGTCAGAAGTGGGACGAGAGAGGTGGTCCTTGAAGTTAAGGAACCCGGAGTTTGGCTGTGATTTTTTTTTAATGCTTTTTGCCTACAAACAGTCCAAGCAACATAAACAAAAAAATCTCATGCACCAGAGACCAGAGTTAAAGTGATACACACCCAGGCACTGCACTGAAACTTACAATCCGAAGAGGAGAGAGAGAGACTGCTGAAGTAGGTAAACCTTATTTGCCTATCACAATAAAGTGTAATATGGTCATTGAAATAGGGGGTTTGCCTTCCAGCCATAGTCAGGGTTCAAGAAGTGAGTTAGCCCTTAGAAGGGATAGGCGTTTGTTGTTTTCAAATGTTTAGCTGAAGCAGTGAATACAGATGGTGACCCACGAGCGGTACTGATTCTGCAAGTAAAGGCTGCCACACCGCATAGGACTACCAGTTGTGAATGGAGTATATGCAGAAAAATGTGAAAATTGATGCAAGACTGTGCTGAAGCAGGGGAATTTTCAGTAAACAAGTGTTGAGGGTAAAATTGCGTGCTAAAAAAAAAAAAAAAGGAATTGCTGAGCTGTGTAAAAGGTATCCCAAAGTGTGAAGAGTGAATGTCATAATACCCAAAGTTGAGACTGAACTCAAGCAGAAAATCACATTATTTGGCTGAAGCAGAGAGATTGGACCTAGCAAGTAAATGGTGTAAAGCAAACAGAAGTTTTTACCTAGCAACTGCACATCCAGCATACCTAATGAGAGATTACACCTACAGTAGCAAGTAAATGATGTAAAGCAAATAGACTTTTTTGACCTAGCAACTGCACATTCTGTATACCTGATGAGAGAAAATGTGTGCACAGTAGTGCTGATATTGTAAACTTACCCAAGGGAGAAAAAAAGTCTACAGAGATGCCTGTGAGAGCTACGACCTCTACAAGCAAAATATGCCCACCTGTAGGACTTCCACAATTGGGGGTTCTAGCAAATACAGTGGCAACAGCTGCAATAGCGCCTCCTTAGGTCAGGAAGAAATTACACCTGATAGCCCCAAAATGGAGGACAAGATGCAGAGTTCCTGTAATGAACCCTACCCCATGGAAGAGTGGCCCTTCCAGTCCGATGAGGAGGAAGACATCTCTTATGGGGAACCCAAACCGAGTCACACCCACAAAACACCCCAAGAATGGTGGGGGTGCCTGAACTCGGTACGAACCGAAAAGACCGCTCCCTACGATGACAAATATGAGCGGCAGGAGAAAGAGCGAGAGCAGTGGATCACCGAATATTTCCATCAGCTGTTACAGTTGCAAGAAAAGCCAGGTGGATCCAGTGACACTGCTAAAATTTTGAATGAAGATAGAGACCCCAGTATCCCTGAGGGGACAGTGTCATCCAAAACAAAAAGGCGAAAAAAGAAAAAGAAAAGCAGTTCTTCACTTACCGTGGAAGGAACAGACACATCCACAGATCCTGTGGAGAAAAAGGGGGACCGAGATGCCCTGCAGTCTAGAGAAAATGGAGAATTCGTCCCGCGGTTAACCGAATATCCAGAGGGCCCAAGACAGAAGTCGTGTACCCCAAAGAAGTTTCTGTCCGGTACCAATAGTGAGGAACCCCCAACCAACCATCCCAGGGAAGCGGAGCCGAAACCAGTGAGTGTTGATCCCTTGACTAGCCCTGGGGATGCCCTGAAAAATGCCAGGCGTGACTGTGATCGGCTCCTGGAAAATAACGTGAAGCTACAGAAAGATGTGCTCACAATGTACTCTTTGGCCAGGACAGATTGGACGATCTCAAGACTGAGCTAGATACTGCAAACGCTACTATTTCTGCCAGGGATGAAAAGCAGAGCCAATCTGATATAATGATGGCTAAGCTGAAGCGGAAATATGAGGAGGCACTGAAGCAGATGGCTGTCTTCCAGCAAGAGGTTCACACTCTTCGCATAGAGCTGAATGCCTCACAACAGGAGGTCAACAGTGTCCGGACTGACGTAGACGTATCTCAGAAAGAGGTTCATACACTCCGCAGAGCACTGGATGCCTCACATCATGAGACCAACAGCTGTCGCACAGACCTGGAAGTTTCCAGAAAGGAACTACACAGTCTCACTGAGGAGCTGGACATTTCTAAAGAAACGATTGTCAATCTTAATACAGATCTCCAAGTCTCCCAGAAGGAGCTTCAGACCCTCAACCTAGAGAAGGAAGTCTCAAGCCAGGATACTGTAATTCTCAAAGCAGATGTGCGTAAATGGAAGGAGGACTGCAAGGAGGCCCTGAATAATACAGAGACTGAAAAAGGAGAACATTTAAGATTAAAAAGAAAAAACTTAAAACTCAAAGAAGAAAATTTTCATTTGACAAACGACGTCAAGGAAAAGAATGAAAAGCTGCACGAGCTTAAAGAAATAAATAGACTTTTGGAAGGTGAGGAGTTTGAAGCAGAGCACCGACTGCAGAACCAACTGCAAGGTCTGCCTACGCACCTCAAGAAGGCCGAGGAGAAGCAGCGAACTCTGCAGGAAGACAATCTGCAGGCTGTTAAAGAAATTCAACGTAGTTTGTTTGTGAATGGTGCTCTAAAGTGCTGGAACTGTATGGATGGAAGGGAGCATAAAATGTATAAAATGAACTGAAATAAGTGTTGCATTCATTCCTCATTGATCTGATCACAGCATAACAAGATTGTTTATTAGAAAAACTTTTGTGTACATGGACTAATATCCATAATATGTAGTACTCCATAATGATGCATTAATAACTATAAATGCTAAAGACAACATAATCTCCATTTCATCAATATGAGCAAGCAATCTGCTGTTCTTCAAATATGTGTACAAAGATATTATATCTTTTTGTTGTAATAATATGATATACACATTTCTATACATATATATATATGATTTTTTTAAATCATCATTTTTAATTAATAAAGTCATTCTGTCACAATAATGTTGTTTAAATCCACAAATATAATTAAGTTAGGTATAAATATATATTTATATATGTATTTTCTATATATGTTGATTCGTTGAATTTTTTTGTACTGTGTAAGTAATTTTGTACATTTTCTGATCACAATTGATATATTTTTAAGCTTATTAGTTTATAAAAACTTTAATAGTGTATATAGAATATTTTTGTATTTCACTCTTGATTTATATAGAGTTGCACTTTCGTTTTGTTAGGTATGTAGTGGTTTGCAAGCTGTTTGCCCAGTTTCAGTGCCCCGTGAGGCATAATATCATCCACATAGCATAATTGCATATTTATATATTTCTCCCCCGGCAGGCTGTGGACTTACATCCAAGTCTCTAGGCTGGGGGACTCAGAGGCCTCATCTGCGCATGTGCACAAAACGGGGAGTGTGGGAGGATCCTACAGAGCTATCAGAGGCGTGCTCTCAGCAAAGGCTGCACATAGAGGCTTGCCGATCCTGATTGAGCTCGGCTGAGGCTTGTTGGGGATTCAGGGACACTCTGGCGCGCGGCGCATGCGCGGCCCAATGAACTCTATTGGTTGGATGACGCATGATGACGTCAGTTTTGGCGCGAAAACGGGGCGAACAGCTGCATTTAAACTGACCCTTTTTACTGTAACAGCACTTCTTGAAAAAGTTCTTTTGAACGAAACGCGTTGAAGTTTGCTGCTGTCCCACACCAGATGTTTGAAAAATAAAGGATTTTATTGCAAGACCTGCTCTTTCATCTTTGCTGTGCGCTGCACACCCTGGCCTCTGTTAAAGAAATTCAAGTGCTGCAGGAACGTCTGATTACCCAGTATGTCCCCGCAAAGCAGCATGAGAAACTGAAGGCTACCCTGAGCGTCACCAAAGCATTGCTAGAGGCCAAGCTTAGAACCCAAGTGACCCGGCACAAAAGGGAGCACAAGAAGGTCCAGAAACTAAAACAAGTAACTGTGGCCCGAGCAAAGAAATTCATAGTGCTTCACAATGCAATAAAAATGTGGAAGCAAGCTCAGAGAAAGCAAAGCGTGCAGATAAATTCCCTGAGAAGAGACTTGCAAGTCGCACGCAAAAAACAGGGATCTCTCGCGGATGAGATGAAAGTTCCACAAGGACAAATATTGACCCTGACTAAGCGTCAGTGTCCCACAGCCACAAAAACCCACGAAGACAAGGGTACAGTGAGAGCTGGGAATACCGCTCGTCTGAAAGACAAGGTTGCAAAATTTGAACCACCTAAACAAGCACTAGCAAAACCTTCAGCCGCCCAACAGGCAATAAAAGAAGGTACACGTGCTGAATTAAAACCAGAAGAATCCTTAGCTGATGAAGCTGAAAAGGACATTCTCTGGAAGTGGGTGTGGAATTACAACTTAATCCCAAAGAGGCTGAACTAGCAACCCCATTGAGTGGGAAAAGGGCAGAGCGACAGCTTCAAGAGCGGAAAACTCAAAGGGCTGTTTTTAAACTCTCTGCAACTACTGCCATACAGTCTGCCTACAATAAGATGAGCATCCGACGTGAGGAAAATCTCATGACTGCGCACATAACAAAAAGACTATACTTAGAAAAAGTCCTCCTCGAGCGACTGAGGAGTGCTGATCTCAAGCACCTTCGGGAGGAGACATGAATAAACTGGAGAAAGGGCTCCAATCCCAGCGGGACTGAGGGTTCTCTTCATCCATCCACTCTCATTCAAGTCACAGAGACATCTAGAATGAGAGTGGAAGGATGGGCTTTGGCCGTGGCAAGCCCGTGCTTCCCACAAACAGGGGAGGTATGTAACAGGGGAGTTATCCCTGTTCAGGTAATGTGCCTCTAATCCAGCAGTGTGGGGGTTAACTGCTGGTAGTCAATTAACAAACACCACCTGCCTGATTGCTTAGAAAAGCCTGTCTTTTGAGACAGGAAGTGAGACTCCTTAGCTTACACCTGAGCTGAACTTGGAGACAGAGCAGAGCTTCCTTAGTCCACAACGGGGCTGAACCAAGGAAGGGTATATGTCTTGAGCGACAAGCTGACCACAAGACAAAGGGGACAAGATTCTAACCCGGAGCCTGACATTTCCTGTGCACCCAAGAGAGCAGAGAAGCTTCCCCTACAGCAGCCCAGCTAACATATAAGACTTTCATTTATAAGACTTTTTATATCTGTTCATTTCATGCTATATGTTTGGGGCTGGGAGACATGCTTATCTAAAGGGAGTTGTGGAGTGCATAGTATTTCCCTAGAAATACTCCCAAGTGAATTAAAGCTTTGTTTAACCCTTGTTTGGATGGTTTCCTGATGTTAAGGAAACAGGCGCAATAAAAGCCTTATTTAATTTCACCATAACCAGTCTCCCTTGCATACCTCTGTGAGCGTCCGCCTACAATAACCAACAGGTGAATCCTGTATACCTCAAAAGGTCCACCACTGATATAATCATATTCTGTATGCTAAACAACAACACCTCTTAGCTCAGTACCAACTTAGCTGTGAACTTATTCAACTTTTTACAATAACATTCAATAGTAACCGGATTCCAAGCCGTTAAAATGACTTTATCTCTCACACAATGGGGTCTATTTACAAATGCTCTTATTGCGCGATACTGCCTCCTTTTCTATTCACAAAGCGGTGATAACAGTGCAGGATAGCGCAAGAATTGCTTTTTTTTTTTTTTTCCCACAAAAAGGTTTTTATTATTGGGCTACAGTACATTGCATACAGTGTCTACCAACCCATTGTCATTTTTTAATGTACCAAAACCCAATTTTTCTCTTTTTCACCTTCCTCCGTTCTTACAAAGACATACTGGGTAAACCAACTCACATACCTAACAAACCACACAGACACAGAAAAGGGGAGGTGGGGGAGGGGGGGGGGAGGGGGGAGGGGGAGCTCAATGTCTTCTGAGTGTTCACCGTCTCAGCTCCTGCTGTCCTACTTATGAGCAGCTCGCAGCTGCGGAAGTTCTATAAATGTCTGCCCTACCTGTGCCCCTTCTTATGCGCTGTCTGTACTGGCTCATCGTAGGAGAATGCATTTTGGTGTATTATGGCATGATGGTGGTGGTATTCACCCCTGGGATATCGGAGTGGTCTAGCCACTTGGTCCAGATTTTAAGGAAATTTGTGCCGGTGTCGTTGACCAGACTTGTCAACTGTTCCATCCGGCAAATATACCAGATTCTATTTCGAATTTTCGAAATGGTGGGTAAGTCTGGGAGCTTCCACAATGCTGCGAGTTCGCACCTCATGGCTGTTGCAAAATGTGCAATCAGTTTCTGTGCCGGTCTGCCTATTCCCCGAGTGCGCCTGCCTAGCAGGAACAGCCAAGGGTCCAGGGGGACCGCCTGTCCGAGAATACTCGTTAGCCAATCCTGGATTTCCTCCCATAAAGGAGCCACTTTGGGGCAACCCCACAGCATGTGAAGCAAGTCTGCCTGTTCCCCACATTGTTTTGGGCACAATGGGGGGTAACCTTTGACAAACTTTGCTAATCGTGTTGGGGTGAGATACCACCTCATTAGGACTTTATATGCATTCTCCTTCAAGGTGGTGCATATAGAGCTTTTCGCTGCTGCCAGTACTATTGTGGAACAGTCCTTGTCTTCTAATGTCTCCCCTAAGTCTGTTTCCCATTTGATTCTATACGCCAATTTAGTGTCTACGTCTTGTCCAGGACAGACCACCTCTCTGTATATCCGAGAAGTGAGTCCCGTGGTGTCCGTGCCTCTGGAACACAGCTGCTCAAAATTTGTGCGTTTGGGCCGTTTGGGGATTTTTGCATAAAATGCTCGCACCTGGAGATATCTGAAAAATTCGGAGTTGGGCATCTCTGTTTCTGATCGGATTTGTTCGAATGATTTGATAGTTTGGTTTCTCTCCAGGTGTGGTAATCTAGTGATGCCTTTTGCTTTCCAGACCGCAAGGTTCTTGCGTAACATACCCGGAGCGAAATCAGGGTTCCCCGTAATCGGGGTCATAAGTGTGTACTGGGTTGTCAGGGCACACTTGTGTTTGGTGTTCTCCCAAGTCACCAACGAGCTATTCACTGCGGCCAGCGGCTCACTGAATGTCTGATATGTCTTTTTGGGTAGCCAAATTAGGTCTTGTATCTCTACAGGGTCACAGCATGCTTTTTCCAGCTCAACCCATCTTCGCAGGCTTGGGTGCATGTGCCACTGAATAATTTGGGTTAATTGTGCCGCTTTGAAATACGATATCAAGCAAGGTACCCCTAAACCTCCTCTAACTGTTGGCCTCGTGAGAATACTACTTTTTATCCGTGGTTTTTTATTACCCCAGACGAATTTCACCATAGAGGACTGTAAGCGGAGGATGTCGTCCCTGATCACTTGTATCGGGAGGGTCTGAAACAGATACAAGATTCGGGGTAGGAGATTCATCTTAAGGCACTGGATCCTGCCGATCCACGAGATTGTGTGGCCTGACCAGATCCGAAGATCCTCCCTCAGAGTCCTAATTAGTCTGGGGTAATTGGCTTTGTAGAGGGCTTTGTATTCTTTAGTGATATAGATACCTAGATATTTAATGGAGGATGCTTGCCATTTGAAATTAAAATTCAGTTCAATTAATTTTTCTGTGACTTTTGGCAGGTTGATGTTTAAGGCTTCTGATTTTGTCTGATTGATTTTGAAACCCGATATCTTATTAAATTCGTCTAGTAAGCTGAAAACATTTGGCAGGGAGGTAAGGGGTTTGGACAACATTAGTATAAAGTCATCTGCATACAGGGCCACTTTGTGTGACTGATCTTTTATCTGTATCCCTGTTATATCTGGGGAGTTGCGGATGTGTGCCGCTAGGGGTTCTATACATAATGCAAAGATAAGTGGGGACAGGGGGCATCCCTGCCTGGTGCCGCTCTTTATTGGAAAGTCTTCCGAGGGGAAGCCCTGGTGTCTGACCTTCGCCCTCGGTTCCCTATAGAGAGCCAGAATAGCGCCCAACATTCTCCCCCTATGCCAAACACTCGCAGCGTCTCTGTAAGATAGGGCCAATCAATGCGGTCGAAGGCCTTTTCAGCGTCTAAACTCAATGCCATAGACGGGATGTGCTTTTTCTGTGCCAAATCAATTAGATCTATTATCCGTCTGGTATTGTCCGTAGCTTGCCTTCCGCATATAAACCCTACTTGATCGGGGTGGACCAGCTTCGGCATGACTGAATTCAGACGGTTGGCTAATAATTTGGAGAAGATTTTAGTGTCTGAATTGATGAGAGATATTGGCCGGTAACTTTTGCAGTCTGCTGGATCCTTCCCTGGTTTGGGGATCACTGTTATAGACGCCTGGAGCATTTGGCTAGGAATAGGGGCACCATCTAGAAACGAGTTGAATAATCGGACCAGGTGAGGTACTAACGTTTTTCTAAATTTTTTATAGTACAGGTTAGAGAAGCCATCCGGGCCTGGGGCTTTGGACGGCTTTAGAGCTTTTATTACCTCTGATATCTCCTCACCTGAGAAGTCTTCCTGTAATGCCTCCCTTTCCAATCTGCTCAGGCTGGGTAATTTTGCCTCAGTTAGAAATGTCTTCAGCTGCCTATGAGTGTTCTCACAATAGGAGACCTTCGCCCCGTCATATAGGGTCTCATAGTACTTTTTAAATTCCTCTACAATTTGTTTGGGATCAGAAGTAAGGTCACCGTTCTTGGTTCGAATGGTTTGAATATGGAAATTGCGGTTACAATTTTTGAGTTTATTGGCAAGTGGGGTATCTGGCTTGTTCGCTTTCTCATAGAATTGTCGCCTAGACCAGGTCAGCTCCTTCTCAGCTCGGGAGGACATCAACAGATGCAATTTTGTTTTAGTGTCACGCCAGGCCTGTAAGGTCTGCGCTTGTTTGGTAGTTTTGTGTAGGGCGGAGAGGGCTGATAACTCGGATTGGAGGATCATAATTTTCTTTTCCCTCGCTTTTTTCCGCCTACTGGCTATCCCTATGAGTTCTCTGCGAAGAGTTGCCTTATGGGCCTCCCATAGGGTGGATTGGGATGTCACACTACCGACATTCTCCTCAAAATAGACCCTGATTTTATCCCTTATTTCCGTTTCAATTTCAGGGATTTTTAGCAAGAATTCATTAAAGCTTCCATGTCGCTCCTGGTCTGTCTAGTCTGAAGTCTGTGCACCGCAGCTCAATTGGTGCATGATCTGACCATGAAATATCATGGATGCCCGTATGGGAGATCTGCGAAACCATTCTGTTGGACACAAAGAGGTAGTCTATCCTGCTGTATCTGTCATGTGGGTGCGAATAGAACGTGTACTCTTTTGCTCCTGGGTGTTGTTCCCGCCATATATCTACCAACCTATTTGTCTTGAGGCCCTGGTTCCAAATTGCTCTGCTTTGTGTGTGCTTCGTTACCTTGGGTGTGCACCTGTCGGCCTTAGGATCTAATGTAAAGTTGAAATCACCCCCTAAAACTATACCGCCTTGTGCCACTCTATGTAAAATGGTAAAGAATTTTGTGAAGAAGGTATCAGCTCCCTCGTTGGGGGCGTATACATTGGCAATTGTGAGGGGCTGTCCCCCCATCTCGCCTACTATTATCAGGAAGCGACCATTCTTATCCTTTTTTGTTAGAATTATATTAAATGCAAGGCGATTGTGTAATAAGGTTGCTACCCCTCTTTTTTTTACGTTGGCTGGTGCGGAGAGCCATGTTCTATATCTGCTATCCAGAAACTTGGGGGAACTGGTCCTTGAAAAGTGGGTCTCTTGGAGTAGTATTATGTCGGGGTCTTGCCTCCGGTAGTCTGTGAATGCAAGTTTTCTTTTCAGGGGGCTATTAAAACCTTTTGTGTTGTGTGATAAGATAGTAAAATCCTTACCCATTTATGTTTTCAATAGGGATAGCTGCGTTACCTCTTTCTAGTGGGGACATGAACTCCAGCAGAGTATGATCCTGTGAACTGCCTTGTACACTGCTCATCTGTGCAGGGAAGAAACAATGGGGTATACACATTGGGAACAGTGGGGAGACAACAAATAAACTTTGATAACTTTCGGTGACCGCAGGGGACCAAGATCCCCTGGGCACCAGAACTGCCCCACGTGGGGTTCCGGTTCGGGTGGGCCCACCTCCGACCATGCGAGGTTGAGCTTGACCCGCTTTCACCGGCCCACCGGGGTCTTGCATGGATCTCCTGGGGTCTATCCCCCAAGTATCCATGAGGAGACTCATGGCGACGGTAAGAAGGAGGCTACCCCCCCCCCCCCCTCGGTTTTTAACCATGCTTATGGCAAATCTTTATAGTCAATGTGATCGTCCGGCATCTCCAGGACCGCGAGCTGATTCGGTATATGTGTACCCTATCTATGTGGGGGGCTTTTCCCATTCCTTAGCTCTTATACGGTGTGTGGTGTCTCTGTGCCTTGTGACCTATATCTACCTTAGGGTGTTCTACGGTCCTCTTTTTATTCCTGCTCACTCAGAGCTCCTGCCCTATTGGCCCCTATCTTAGGTGCATGAGACTAGGTGGTCCTGCGCCCCTTTAACTCGCTGCATTACTGCTGCCCGCTGTGTGATACTGCTACGCCCTGCCTTGCCTCTCTTGGGTATTCCCCCCTCCCCCTACTGCCCTTAGTGTGTCCTATCTCCGTGTCCGAGTTATGTGTGGGTATTGGCACTGTCCGTCGGGGGGGCGTCCGCAAGCGGGGCAGGGGTGTCATCCGAAGGAGAGTCTGCGGCCGGCGAGTCTGCGGGCGGAGAGACATTGCAAGTCTGTCCATGGGGCTGCGCCTTCCTCTGTGTGCTGCCCCGGATGTCCGGTTTCTCCGGTCTCTTAGCTGTTCCGGCGCCGTCTCGTGACGTAGATCATCTTTCCCCCCTTCGGGCGCCTCTACCAAGATGGCCGCGCGGCCATATCCGGTGACATCTTTCCGGTCCTTGCTCATTCACCGCCGGATGTCGGCGAAAGTGGACGTCTTCCCGCGTTGGGCTCTTCTTCTTCCGGTCGTGCAATTTTTCTTCCCGCCACGAGTCGTGATGCCTCCATCTTCCCTGGGTGCGTACCACGCGTCTCTTCCGGGTTGCGGGGCAGCCATTGTCATCGGAATTGCAGGTAAGTCTCTTTTTTTGCAGGTTTAGGTCTGAACCCGTGGAGTAGAATATGCCTGTCCCACATTAGATAGGTGAAGCTGCGGCACTACCTATGCCTAGTCCGCTGCTTAGCGCTTCCAGCTGCTAGCGGTCCTGTGAGTCCAAACTGTAGGCCATAACTTGTAGGCAACCAAAACTGATAACAGAACATTTTATTTGAGCTGAACATGCTTTCTTTTTTTTTTTTTCACTCCTTCTCCGGCTCGATGGAGGCTCGGGTCTTCCGGGATGTGCCGGCCTGCTGCCACTCATTGTCCGGTTCTATCTCTGTCCGGGGGCTCCTAGCTTCTCCGGTCGTCACTCCCAATCTACGCAGGAATTCCTCCCCCTCCTCCAGGTTTTTCATTGAGGTGGCCTTTCCGTTCCTGATGACTAGTAAGCCGAACGGAAAGGTCCACCGATATCGGATCGCTCTGTCTCTGAGGAGGCGGGTGATAGGCTGCAGCTTCAGGCGTCGGGCCAGGGTCAGGGGGGACAGGTCTTGAAAAAGTTGTATAGAGATACCCTCAAATTTACAGGCTTCTCCCCCCCGGGCTTTTGTAAAAACTGCCTGCCTGGTGCGGTAGTAGTGCAACCTGGCGATCACATCCCTGGTTTGCGCATTCGCCAGCGGTTTGCTCCGTAGGGCCCTATGGCACCTATCCATCATTAGTTCTGCTGCCGGGGTGTCAGGGAGCAAACTCGCCATCCATCTAGTGAGAAAATCTTCAATCTCCGTTATGTCCTCTGGTATGCCTCGGATGCGAATGTTGCTCCGCCGGTCCCGGTTCTCTCGGCCAGCTCTGTGATCTGGTTTTGCAGGTATGCGGAACGTTTGTCAGACTTTTTGATTGTGGCGGAGACCGCCACCATTTTGTCCTCCAGGGCCCCAGTTCTTTCTCCTAGGCCCTGTACCTCCTTTCGGAGTTCCTTTATTTCGGCTCTAAATAACAACTTCATGTCGTTATACAGCCGGTCGAAATCGCACTGCCGTACTGGCCGCTGCTCTGGCATCTCCTCCCGGTCCTCCTCGCGTTCCGACCCCGATCCTGGTGCCGAGCCGGGCGCCATTTCTGCCCTCCCGTCTCTGGATGAGGATCTGCTCAGATATCTCCGGAGATCCCCCGTGTTCTTCTTTTTTGTTGATGGCGGGGCCATCGCTGTGTGTTCCGGCGTCGGTAAATGTTATTTGTGTACAAAATCTGTAGCTTTGGTTTGCTTTATTTTGAAAGTTGCTTTGGCGGGGGTGGGAGCTATACGATTAGGCAGCTATTCCCCTCACCATCGCGCATGCCAAGAATTGCTTTTTAACGCCCATTAACAGCCTGAGGCCTGAGGAAAAAAGTCGTCCGACAAGCCAAAAAAAGCCAAAATTGCTTTTTTTGCCAGTAATAGCTATACACAATGCAGTGATAAGCTTATCGTACTTTAAACTCTCTCAATATTTTGTCACCAGCTAAAAGCTGTTGCTAAAAATATTGGAAAATGCATTAAAGCATTTTTGTTCTGCACAAGATTGATATCAGAGGCTGGTGGGGGTCTACGGGGGTCCCCACGGGTGTCCAGGAGTCTCCGCGGATCCCCGCCGGCCTCTGGTATCAATCCTGTTCTGAAAAAAAAAATTGCAGTGCAATACATTCAAATAAATACAACCCCCACCCCAACCCCAATATATACAGCACACTAATGGGCAAAATTACTAGATGTGGATAATAGTGCATTTGCCCATTTAAAATAAAACATAAACCAGCCAGCATAAAGTAAATCAAATTTGCACATTCCCCAGGGGGAAGGTCGTCCTCATCCTCATCGGCAGCAACATAACAATTAAAAATATAATCTAATGCCCCTAACCCCTTAATCACCTTAGCAGTGTCACAGGAGACCAATGCTTTAAACACCTTAATTACCCAGATCCTTTGATTGAGCAAAGCAAGAGATAACATAAATTGTCATTTATTTACACAATGAACATACACAGCTTGATTTACAAAATATTATGAAATAACAGTTACTGGGAAAGGGTAAAACGAAATCCTCTACTTCCAGAATGAAATCTTTAGAAATGGAGTCTCTGAGCACAATCTCCCAGGAGCGGGGATTGTGCAAACGCAAAGCCGCAAAAACAGTCTTTGGCAAGTGGCGCCGCTCGCAACCACTTTTTCTCTGCCGGGACTGCTCGCTTTGTTCTACCCTTGTAGAATTGGTTTGGAAGTCCTTATAAACTCTTGAAGCTGGGTACAAATCTTGGTTACGATGTTATAATCTTTGTACCGCACACTAAATCTTTCAATGAATGATGAATCTTAGATGGATCTATCTCCTGATCGGCTGCGGGGTTTTTTAAACACACATAAACACACAAACCCTATCTGTACACTCTGCAGCCAATCGCTTCATGGGAACCAAACTTCCCACCTATGGGAAGGTTGCCAGTACTTCATGGAGCCGGGCAAAAGGCTTCATGGTATGCGCGGACTTCGCACCTGAGCTGCTTAGCATACCTAACCAAGCCCACTTCCCCAGTGACATCTTGTCTCCCCCCCCCCCCGGTCATCTGGACATCTGCTAGGGGAAAGCTGTTTACATCTGCCCCTCCCCACTTAACACTCTAAAATGTCGGTCCTTTCTTAACTCTGGACTCTGTCAGACATTCAGAGACTATACCAGCAGGATGTCTTAGAAGTCCGGGCAAAGTTATGCATGACTCACATACAGGAATGTCCTGCCATACACCTTTTGATCACTGTACTTGTGAATCAAGTGTTTCCGCTGCTCCGCCAGCCTGAATGCAACTCTTTGCTCTTATAATATTAATGGACTTAAAAGAGGGGGACTTTCATTCATGACTTTTCATGAAAGTTTCTAAAAAGTAAAATATAACCTTTTTAATGATTTACCCTCAGCTGCACGCACAGCAAAATTCAAAGCGCTAGGATTAATTCCCTAATATGGCTTAGGGCACCCAGCCGGGCATAATACCTTTATTTACTGGCCTAAGTACCCCCCACCGTCACAAGCAGTTAGTAACCGCTATAGCAATTAAAGGGTTAACCCACCCTCCTCCCGGCCTAACCACCTTCCTGGGGCAACTACCCCCACCCTGCTACCCATTGATAGGCACAGTGGTACATCATGCCCATATATGGGCCTGATTTACCACTGACAGTCAATGGTCAACCTATAAACAAAACAATCACCAAAAGAAACCACAATTAAAAAGCAAACACCAAACAAAATACAGAAATAAAAAATAGAAAACACAAAAAAATCCCATAGTTAAAAATCAAAACACCCCAAAAATACCATAAATAAATAAAAGCAAACACCAAAAAAAATACAAGAATTAGAAATCAAAAAACACCAAAAAGAAACAATAATTACAAAAACAATCAACAAAGAAACACAAGATTGCTAAAAAGAAATAAACAAAAATAAATTTAAAACAAATAAAAGCAAGCATTTGCAAACAAATGCATTGCTTGTCACTGTATTTATCTATATCCCTAAAGGGGCATAGATAAATACATTGGCAATCAATGGGCAAACAAAAAAATAAAGTTAAAAATACAATCAAAATACCTGAAAAATAAAATGTACATACATTCAATGTTTTTCTTACTTTGAGATGCCTTCACCCTCCGATCCCCGGGGTCTCAGGAAGCTCTTGAACAAAGATGCAATGATCCTCAGCTTCAGGTAAGTTGTTTCTTATTTTCTTCAGTCTTCTCTTCTATATTGTAATCCATTCCAGGGGGCGGAAGTGGTCCAGTTGGCTTCTTGAGGTCAAATGCGATGGAACAGGCCTTGTGACAGAATGTATTTTTTGTGTGTAAAGGATGTGACGTTATATAAAGTGAGGGAAGCCAGCCAATCAGGAAGGCGGTGTTTCCCCCCCCCTTTAAGATGACGTCACCAAATACAAGATGTCTGCCATCACATGGTTTTCTCCAACCAATCAAATTGTGAGATATACCATGTGAGACATCACATGGTATATCCCCAATCTGATTGGTTGTAGTAAACCATATGACAGAGTCCATTTTTGTAAAGGATTTGACGTCATCAAAAGGGAGTGACGTCACATCCTTTCCAAAAATAGACGTGATGCGGGAGAATTTAAATATGGCCGCCAGGATACCGGCAACCCATACCGGGCCCTGTATCTCGGGAAGCAGGGGGTCCCTGAGGCTGAAATCAATGTGGTTCAGCTCATGTACACTATAAGTAAAAATAAAATTAAAGCAGCTTCATTACCTCAGCGGCTAGC
Organism: Ascaphus truei; assembly: GCF_040206685.1. Classification (NCBI taxonomy): domain Eukaryota; kingdom Metazoa; phylum Chordata; class Amphibia; order Anura; family Ascaphidae; genus Ascaphus; species Ascaphus truei. Next base: position 382,781,231 of record NC_134485.1, read on the forward strand.
CGCTACGGTATTGATTTTTTATTTTATTTGGGTTTTGATACTACTGTGCAGGAGTAGGGGGGTTTCTGAGCTGAACCGCGTTGATTTCAGCTTCGGGGACCCCTACTTCCTGAGATACAGGCCCCATTATGGGGTGCCGGTATCCCACAGCAGGATTTAAATCCCCTGGTCACGTGACGTGGGAGATTTGAAAGCACACAGGATGCCGGCACCCCATACCAGGGCCTGAATCTCGGGAAGTAGGGGCCCTGAAGCTCAAATCAATGCGGTTCAGCTCCGGAGATACTCTGGTCATGTACAGTATTATTAAAATTAATATTTGAACTGTACGATCGCCTGGAAGAGCTGCATGGAGACGCTATTTCAGGCTGAGTTTTTTCTATCAGTTGCCGTGCTATAGGATTTAGAGCGTGATAGCACTGATAAAAAAACAGGTCGTACGATTGTGCATTTTTTAAACAAACATTTAAAAAAAAATGACGTTTATTCTTAGTGAATACCAATTTTTCCCACATGTTTTAGTGTGCGATAAATCAATGCCATATCGTACGACAATGCACTGATTTTATCCCAGCTTCGTGAATAGGCTCCAGAGTGTGTGCTTAAAACCATTAGTATCTGGGCGCTCCTTATCTAAATGATTAACAATTAATAGTGACATATCAAATAACACCTAAAACAGTATAATACAGTATGTGGATCATAAATATTGAATTATTTAGTGCATTATAGTGACCATATCTGAACTCCTAAACATAGGAAAATATCTGCTGTTTCTTAAAACTTATCCCACTCATAAAGACGCAAATATGATCATTATAAAAGGGTAAACCACGTGACAAGTATCTCAGGATTCCCAGCTCCGCTCCTCCAACCTCCAATGAACTCAGCAGTGCCTGATTCTCCTCTTTCCAAATCCAAATGTCTTCAGAAAGGGAAGAAGAAAAAGAGAAGAGCCCAATAGTGCAGATTTTTTTTTGTGGTTAATATGACATATGAAACAATCTCATGTGCACTCACATTTTTAACATTCTCTACAGCTTATAATGTGCAAATCAATGTGGAACTTCCAAGAGGTCTCACCGCCGCTCAACACGCCAGGCACATGCTGTCTGCGGACAAATCACGCCAGCCTCGGGTCTTGCAATATTCTGGCTTCTGATTCAGCCTCCTCCCTCCCCGATGTGCAATTTGCAGCACGTGTAGATTACTGACTGAACTGTTAGTAATCTACACGTGCAGCAAATTGCTTCTTCAGAAGTCTTCAATCCACTGCTGTTGGGCTCTGATCCATTACGTACCCTAGTACCCTAGTACTATGTCCCATATGTATTTATTACTTAATGACTTTATTACAATAAAAAAAATATCAATGCAAAATATATATGAAATCTATATAGAGACTCAATAACCCCAATCATGATCACATCTTAGCCAATCAATGAACACAGAATACAAATTAAAAAACTATACAGATCTTTGATATTAATAGTGTTCTATTTACCCACCATAAAAATAATGTGATAGAGTATACACCCCGATATATACATCATTCCACATCTATTCTTAATCAAAATAGTAAATGCACATTGGTATTAATGTATAAATCTTTTAAAAGACTTTATCTGATCTATATCGGTGTATCTTTTAGTAACAATCACCTTTTAATTACCAGAACAGGAAGTTTACACGGTAGGAATGCGATTTTCCTTATTTTATTAAATTTAGGATAACTTTTCTCACTGACAAAGCCGGTCTAGACTGTGAGACCCACTCCCAGCATGACAATCTCCTACTCTGGCATTCAGCTTGGCCTTTATGCTTGCAGGATGCAAGATGCACTGAGATTCACTGAGATGCACTAAGAGGTTCTCCTGAACCTCCCATGTGGCTAAGCCACAGATTCAGCCCCACTGCCGGACTACAAGCTATCATACAGCTTTTCTCTGGTCCACCCACTCTCTGTTAGCCATTTTCTTCTTGCATTTATGTCAGAGAGATTGCTATGATGATGCAAATTGTTAGCCAATTTTTTAAAGCAAATAAAAGAAAAAAGTAATGCAGAGGGATACTGAATTGAATACACGATTATGATCTGTGCATCATGCGATGCCTTCCTATAGCCTCCAATTTACAGTCCACAAATCGCCCACACATCGCCCACACAGACACAAATTGTGCAAAAATAGAAGCAAAGACCTCAACACATTAAAGAAAAGCTACTCAAATTTACCTCTGTGCTCCAAATGAGTTTTTATACATTTTCTCCCTATTGTTCCTGGTCCTTTCAAAAACAATTTAAGCCTTATTCTAGCAAACTTTTGTTTATTGTAATTTCCCTAAAGCAGAGAGAGCACAAAATCCGTCTTAACGAAAAATAAAGTTAATTATATTGCAAATCTTTTTCTGTACTTATACTGTCACTGCTGCTACTAATCTATATATAGCTTCAGGACATGCTACACAAATAGATTACACAAATCTAAACATGTTCTTATTTTTCAATTGAAATAAACTAAATAACAAAATTGTGGATTTTTATGTACAGTATATAAACTTAAGGCCAATTTGAACTATTTCGCATTCAAAAATAATATATATTTTTTAATATTGGTATTTATATTATTATTATTAATAATAATAATACGTGTTAAAATGTTCAGTGCATTGTATTTTTGACCAATCTCCTATAATGATACCCTCAAAGTATTTAGCATAAGGCCCCTCTTTAAATAAGCTTGCAAGATTCTAGACTGGAGGGATGTGCAGTTTGACACGTGTAAAGCTATACTGTATATTATAAGGCAAAGGGAATAATGCCTAGAGCATTGTATGTGTCCCTCACACAGGTAGTTAGATTTGGGCCAGGAGCCCCCAGCTTAACCATGCATCATAACTAGTATGTGGCAAACCTCTGGACTATGGCATGTCACAGAGGATTCAAGAAGGGAGGTCTTGGTCCTTCCTGCCACTGGTTTAATGTAGTAATCACTTAGGGGTAGATACTCAAAGCTCCGCTAAACCTGGGCTACTAACGTGGCATTACCTATATAGCCTGGGTTCCCCTGGTTCCCTGTTTGTCCCTTACCTTTCCATAGGAGTATAGCAGCAAGGGAACTGCAAGTTCCAACAGCCTCAGGGGCTGCAGTCCACATGTTGCCAGGCAACCAATAGGGCTGAGAGATTCTGACAGTTGGGATTCTGACAGTTAAGGGGACTGTTAGTTGGAGCCAGGGCAGACAAGGGGAAGGGAGGGTCTGAGTGTCAGTGGCACTCAGACTAGGCTAGAAACTCCCCATAGGTCCCAGATTAGCCCCAATCACGTGAAGCGGGTGACTGCTGCAGGGAAGGCCCCTTAGATAGGGACGCTTACCCATTTTACTGTAGTTTCAGGGACACAAGGAAGACGCAGTGTGGTGATCGCGGTCTGGGAACAGACCACCGCGGTGTTAAGAAAGACTCTTAAAGGTGAGACCCTCCTACCGGAGTCCACCCAACGAAGAGGCAGACACCATCGCTGAAGGCCACGTCGCTGGTGGATCAGACGGATCCTCATTTCTAAGTCGGCCGCACTGAGTCCTGGAGTACTCGGCAAGTACTTCAACAAGTGCACCAACAGTTCACGGGAGAGCGCTACTCCTTACACTTTTGGGTGGGCTGGACACTTGGAAATGGACAGCAGAGTATTGGTGCCTAGCACCCAAAGTACATTTGGGACTCTCACTGGTGGTACAGGGTGGGGTGCTCATTATACTGTTATGTGGTGTTATGTTGCATAGTTGTTGTTATAAGTTACTGTTCAGTAAATACTGTTACATATACCCTTGTGTGCAATTACTGATTGTATTGTCTTCGAGGGGCTACCCAACTGTGTGAGGATTCTTCCCAGGTGTAGGCGCTGTTAGTATATTTATTACACACACCCCAGGCTCCCAGTGGCGGAGGATCAGGCTTCTGTTTGCCACTCAGGTAATAGCATCACACGTGGTCACCCTAGACAAGGGGGGAAAGGGGGCTACACCTAAATAGGTAATGTCCGTTAGTTTCACTGGATTTAACGGGTATCCGCAAAGCTAATCCTATGCACAATGAATGGCCGTTTGGTCGCTCATTAGCATATGGCTAACATGGTGCTAACCGGCTAGCATGGCAATAGCCAGTTTATTTTGGGATAAGGGCTAACTGACTGTAAAGCTGTCTCGCCTTAGCCATATGTTAAGGAAGAGGGCAGGTATATATTGCAATGCAATATACATAAGGCACCACAGGGAAATCCATGAGAAGAGGCTGGTATAATACCTAGGGTCTGGATGCGAGCTAGAACTAGAACCAGGTATTAGGATCCGAAGAGTTGTCAGGCAGCCCGGTGTCAAGGCAAGGAGCAGGCTGGAAGAGACATCAGGCAGGCAGCAGGCAAGTAGAGTGGTCAGGCAAGCAAGGGTCAGGGAAATAATCAGGCACAAAGAATAGTCAGGGAAACCAGAATCTGAACCAAGGTTTTGTACAAGCCAAGAGCAGAACCAGGAAGTAACTCAGCACTGCAACAGATGAGACTGTTATGTCCTTGGCTTCCTGGGTCTCAGTAAGCTTTGACAGGCAGCTAAACTCATCCCCTACTTTGATGCAATGATGGAGTCTTCTTTGAATTTCTGAATATATTTATTATGGGAACACAAACAGGAATGAAGGGAAAATGTTCCAAAATGCACAAAATAAGGAATATGGTAAAAAAACAATACGATCTCTCGGAGAACAGGGGTGAGACAAGCAACAGACTGCCAGAGCTGAGAGTACAAACTGCTACAGTACAGACCAAGAGGGTACCACAGGAAACAATCCCCAGAAGCAGGAAGAGAATTGAAACAAACAAGAACCCAGAGAGGAAATATAAGTTGCTGATGACAACAAACTGATGGACAATTCACAGAAGCAGAGGAGACAGGAAAGGGAGGAAATGAAGCAAAGGGTTACTAAGCAAAAGCAAGTGAAAAACACAGAGATGGAGACAGCACACTCCCCGTTTAGTATCAATAGATACTACTATAGTAACATATGTGGAACATATAATAAAACATACAGTAAAACATTAACTGTAAGTCCATAGTCTGTATTAAATCTGTAGTACCGACTGGTACCTCTAGGCCTCCAAAACACTTTTGGTGGATCAAATTCAAAGACACGTGCACCAGTCAAGGATGGCTTAGTGCTCCTTAGTCTCTTCAGGAGCTATAGACAGCAGTGGGACTCACAAATAGCAGTAGGGACACCAGATAATGGTATCCCAAGTCTTTACAGTCCCAGCCCTGCCTTAGTAAAGGGGTTCAATTGCTTTCATTTTCTAGAGTCCAGGTGAGACATTTGAAGAATGGTCTCAAATGGGCCTGATAAAGGTTCTGGCTTTGACAATTTCTAAGAGTTCGGCCATCAACATTGTAACAACTTCACGGCAGAATCAAGTTGAACCGGTCTCCAGGATCACAGATTTTGCTTCCTTCCACCCTGTTGCTAACATATACGTAGATTCTTGGTATAGTGTGCTCAGGTTGCGGTGCCAACTTAGACTTGCCAAGCATGAATCTCATAAGGGGTTCTCAACTTACATCTGTAACCTTTATGTAAGCTACTACTGCTATTGCTTTCATAGAAGCATCTGAAAAAACAAAAATGTCTTTGTTTTGTGTAGTGGTGAGGGACACACGTGAATAGGTACGCAGGTTCTGCAGTTGTCCAAAGGTCTTCAAATAGGCTTTTTACATTTCCCACTCTTGTTGGTTTTCTGGAGGTTATGGAGTATCCCAGTTGCGTTTTTCTGCAGATAGCTCTTGAGCGAGAGACTTCCCCCGTAAGGGGGCGTGGAGCTACAAATCCAAAAGGGACATAGACGCTGTTGCCTGTAGACAGGACACCACTTTGATTTGATGGATTTCTTTCAATGGACACATGGAATGTGAATGTGTCTGCTTTAAAATCCCAGCTCAATCCGAAACTCTGCTGTATAGGTGGCGTCAGGGCCACCAAAAGGGGGGACAGCTGGTACTGCTGTTCCGGGGCCCCACCAGTCAAGGGGCCGGCCTTCCTGCTGGCAACACTCTCTGCAAGCAAGCCCGACCCTCCCCTTTCTTGGCTGCCATGTCCTCCCCTTTCCTGGCTGTCGTGCCCTCCACTTTCCTGGCTGCCATGCCCTCCCCTTTCCTGGACGCCAGGCCCTCCCTTTTCTTGGCTGCCGGGCCCTCCCTTTTCCTGGCTGCCGCTTCCCTCCTGCAGGACAGAAGTGCCCTCTCCTTTGCTTAGCCCGCCCATCTGTCCCTCCCTTCAGCAGATGAAAATTCTCCAGAATATAGAAAGTTTGAAACAAAGTTGCTTTCAAGTGTCCAAGTGTTCAGTGTGATGAACAATTATGTGATGAATCTGTCTGGACCAGTGATTATCAACCCTATACCCAGGTAACCTACAGCCGCGGCCCCTTTTATTCTAACACTTCACCGATATTTTCCGGTGACTTTTTCCGAATGCCACGCGCTTCGCCGCGTTCATGCGGCGTTCAGGCCGTATTCATGTCGCAATCATGCCGGCTTCACCCGCGCTTGATCTGTTTAATGAGAATGTTTCGGATTTAATTGGTTGCAATTCTTCGCGTATCCGCCAGGTGGCAGATATTCATGAATTGTAATGCGCATGCTCTTCAGTAATGTGTCGACTTGCAGGTGTTTAAAAAATACCACAGTGGTCCTTTGTGAATTGACCTTGGTACTGAAGAAGTTGTACAACATTGTATCTATTTAGGCGTTTCATATTAAAAACTAAATGCAAAGTTTCTGGTGTTCTATTCCATTGTCCAGAGAGGTCCAGAGATGAGTACACCACTGCACTCAGTGTTCCTAAAGTCCAACATAACGTACGCTTATTTAATATGGTCAGCAATTAGTTCAGCAGATGATAAGATGGCCACAGTTGGTCAAATGTATCAATATTTTATCGAAAATTATGACTTTTACAAATTTTCACCAGATGCTCTGGGGTGGAAGCATGTGATAAGGAAAAAGTTATGTATCGATCCACGGTTTTTTTCGTATTGCTCCTGCACCCGGAGTTACAGGAGGAGGGTATTGGTGTGTTGCCCCTGAATTTTCCAGTATCTTTGATCATGGAGAGTTCAAAAGGCGAAAGATCATGGTAAAACCAACTAAGAATCGTCAGTCCCAGGCAAGCAATGCGCCAGCACCGGCTTCCAATAACGGTCCAACCATCTGTGAAAACCTGCTGACCGGCAACCCTTGCCATCAGCCCACGCCTGGATACCTGCAGCCTGAGCAGGATTTCACGTACAGATACCAGCAAGCTTGCATGTACCAAAGCGATTTCCAGCTTCATCAGCTGTCAACTACAGGTCTAGCAGGCCCGCTGTCACCTGTCAACTACTTGTATAATCAAGACTACGGGACTGGCAGTGGCTCGGCGCCAACTGAATGGCAAAGTCTATGGTGAGTACAGCTGCCGTATGTAATAATTTTTTTACCATATCAATATCAATGCACAGTAAAGCGATTCTCCTGTAATCAATCGCTTTGCATATTGTTATTAGGTTCTTGGAGTCACAATTCGCCAAAATGTAGTCCATCAATATCATTGGCTGAGCAGCTTCTACAGTTAGGCGTGTACTGTATGTGAACAAGAGACGCCCCCCGAGAAAATAATTGTTGGGACTGACAGAGGGGACTGCGGGGACTGACTGTCGGAACTTCTTTAGGGGACTGACTAGTTTGAACTAACCATTACCATTACAGTATTTATTTTTCTTCCTCAGAAAAGAAACTGTGTCATCAGGCTGAGAACGTCAAATGGAGGGATTTTGATTGATAATATCGCTTTTTGTAACGATGCTTGCACACTGCTGAATCTGAATCAGTGCCATTTTTATTGATTAGGATAGAATAACTGAGCTTTATTACATACTTTTTTTACATACTATACTGTGTAATAAACCCCAAAAATAAAAAGTATGCATTTATTCTGTACATGTATTACAGTACAGTATGTGTGTTCTACTGTAATAATAATACAAATACCAATAATGCGTTTTAATACTGTTTTGAAGTACTGTAATGCGCAGTAAGTAAAAAAACATGGATGGTGTTCTGTAATTAAAAACATACAGGTATATTTAAAAAAAGCAGCAATTTATTTTATTGGTGGGTGCAGTAAGTAAAAAAACATTAATGGTGTCCAATACAGTAAAAACATTGACAGTATGAATACAATCTACAACAATCAACATTATTTTTATTGGTGGAGTACTGTAGGTAAAAAAACATTAATGGTGTACTGTAATTAAAAACATACAAGTATATTTAAAAAAATCAGCAATTTATTTTATTGGTGGAGTACTATAAGTAAAAAAACATGAATGGTGTACTGTAATTAAAAACATACAGTATATTTAAAAAAACATATTAGAATACAATTTAAAACAATGAACAAGTCAGAAATGAATCAACATTTTAACAGACGACCAATCACGAAGCGAATTCGATCCCCAGCAGATTGTCCTTCCAGTGCCGATGCCTTATATGCCGCAAAATGCCATTACAGGCATACCCCGCATTAATGTACGCAATGGGACCGGAGCATGTATGTAAAGCGAAAATGTACTTAAAGTGAAGCACTACCTTTTTTCCCACTTATTGATGCATGTACTGTACCTCAATCGTCATATACGTGCATAACTGATGTAAATAATGCATTTGTAACAGGCTCTATAGTCTCCCCGCTTGCGCACAGCTTCGTTACAGGTAGGGAGCCGGTATTGCTGTTCAGGACGTGCTGACAAGCTCATGCGTGAGCTGCCGTTTGCCTATTGGCGACATGTACTTACTCGCGAGTGTACTTAAAGTGAGTGTCCTTAAAGCGGGGTATGCCTGTAATGGAGTCTCGCACGATTTTCATTAAAGGATCGGTAATTGAAAAATAGCGCCTGCAATTCCTCCACAATAGTCTTTCTTAAATTTTCAGGAAGAGCCTTTTTCTCGCGATTCCCTTTGTAGTTTACATTGTGGGCCCACCCTAAGTACACCGGGTATGGCATGTGGTGCTTGAAAATTAACAAGGTATGCCTCTGGGGTATACGAGCACTTGCAAACCTATACTTCACCCTGAGTGGCTGGGGCAGCTCGCGCAGGATGATGTCGGACACCGTCTCAATGCAAGCGTATGTGGGTTGGATTCTGGGAGCGGGTGTTTTTCTGGGAGCGGGTGTGCTTGTGGCGGCGGGCGAGGGTAGGTTGTCTGGGAGGATGCTTTCCTCCTGTCTTGGTCTCCTTGTCAGTGTTGCCTCCTGGCGTGGTCTTGACGGGGTTGTCATGTCATCCTCGTCAACGACATACATGAACACATATTCTTCTGATGGAGGGGGTGCGCTTGGTGATGGAAGGTTGAAGGCCCCATTCATCCCATCCATGCCACCCTCCTGCTCCGGCGTCCGAGATACAGGGGCATGAACTCCGAGCAAATTATGTATCCCCGCTATGTCAGTCTCTATCTTCTCCATCCGTTGATCCATCTTCTCCATCCGTTGATCCATCTTCTCCATCCGTTGATCCATCTTCTCCATCCGTTGATCCATATTTAGCATGGTTTCTAAAAGAAGCTCTATCTTTACCAGCATAGAGGTCCCAGGGATATTGACACTTAACCCATTCAGCATGCGGTCTAACGAGCTGGATCTTGTGCATGGGGTGCTGTGGACATCTGGGTGGATGGGTGCATAAGAGGATGAGATGGGGGTTCCCTGGAGATAAGCGGCAGCGTTGTCAAGGAGTGATGGAGGAGGTGTCCTGTGGATTTCCGAGAGAGAAGCGACAGAGTCATCGAGGAGTGATGGAGAAGGTGTCCTCTGGGTTTCCGGGAGAGAAGCGGCAGCGGTGGAGAGGAATGATGGAGAAGGTGTCCTTTGGGTTTCCGGGAGAGAAGCGGCATCGGCGGCGAGGAGTGATGGAGAAGGTGTCCTCTTGATTTCCGGGAGAGAAGCGGCGGCGAGGACTGATGCAGAAGGTGACCATTTGTTTTGCTTTGAGTGTACATCACCGAATTTCTTCTTGACATAATAAGGCTTGTTTAAAGGCTTATATACATAACTTGTGAGAAACCACTCACCACAATATAGATGTAATCATAAAGTACAGTGTAGTTCCTGCTGGTGCAAAGAGGATAATGCTGACAAAAAAACCCACATAAGGAGACAAAGAGTCCTCCTGAAAGATCCTCATTAACTGCACAGCAAAGCTAGGAATAATCTGCAGGGTTTAAATCCCCACTGTATGAGTAACTTAATTGGCTGTAAAGGTACAGGTAAGCAATCGCTCCCAGCACTGTGGGAGTTCAATTGCCACTAAAAGCCAAATGGCAAAAATAATAAATATTTTATTAATAAACCAAAGCTTTCACTTTGGCCTTGGCTTGGAAACGGCTGCCGCCTTTCGCTTTCGCTTTTTCTGCATGACAGGCACGGCAGAGGCAAGTGGGTTCCTGTGTCCGTAGAATCGGGGTTGATCCATGGAAGCAGATGGCATAATGCAGTATCTGGACAAGGGCAGGTTCAGATACAGATCATTGAGTGGGAGGCTATGCAATGTGTGTCACATTTTATGCATGGCGACGAGGTGCAGGTGTTAAAAGTGGCCATACTCTAATGTGAGTCATTAAAGTATAAATACACCATCCATTTTGTTGATTCACTGCACATTGAATACACATCGACTAAACATCGAATATACATTATTGTGCTTGTATTTCTTTCGACACGCAGTGATGCCTGTTAAAAAGATTTCTAAGGATCTCAGCATGAGAATAAAGGAGATGTACACGAGAGGACAACAAATTGCGGATATTCAACGCTGGCTAAGTACTTCTGGCCTCGTTGTGCCAGCAGCAATCGTGAGCTATTATGCCCACGGTAAGACCATAAAAGTAAGGAGGACACCAACGGTAACTACCGCGTAAGTACTGTACTACTGTATACTGTAAAGTAATTGTCACTCACTTCATTATTATTCATTATGACTAAACACTCACAACCTCCTATTACAGTACACAGTTTTCTCACATTATGACACACACACACACACACACACACACACACACACACACACACACACATAAAGTATCATTAATATTATATCTGATATATATGTTTTATACTGTATAGATATACCTGTATACAGTACAATATTGTTATCGCTGTATATTTATATAACTATTCTATACAGTATCTATCTATTATTATTGTTATCGCTGTATATTTATACATAACTCTATCTATACAGTATCTATCTATTATTATTGTTATCGCTGTATATTTATATAACTATTCTGTACAGTATCTATTATTATTGTTATCACTGTATATTTATATAACTCTATTCTATACAGTATCTATCTATTATTATTGTTATCGCTGTATATTTATATAACTCTATTCTATACATTATCTATCTATTATTGTTGTTATCGCTGTATATATATACAGTTAACTATTCTATTAAAGTAATATCTACTGTATATTTGGCCATACTGTAGGCCTGAGCATTAAAGTACCTGTACTTGTGGCCTACTGTAACGTATTGTTGTTTTTCCTTTAAACTGTAGGGAGACAACTCTTCTGGTTGACCAAATACAGTAAGAGAAGAGAATGATGAGAAGAGTGCCTTAAGGGTCAAAGACACTCTGCAGAAAAATCACAATCTAACCATATCAGAGACCAGCATTAAGAAGATGAGACGCAGAATTGGATGAAATATGGACGTGTGAGGTTAGTACTGGACAGTACAGGAGATGTGGTTTAATAAACTGTACTGTACCTATAAAATTATTCCTTGGCATTACAGAGCGTACCCTATGATAAGGGATGTCAACAAGATAAAGAGAGTGGTCCAGGCACAGGCATGGATCGACAGTGGCAAAACTTTTCAGGATTGCATCTTTACTGACAAGTCTACTGTATCTCTGGAGAGATTTGCCACCTTTGCATGCCACAAAAAAGGACGCATATCTATGAAGCCGCGTCCCAAACACCCAGTGAAGATGCATGTGTGGGGTGCCATCTCTAGGCCTGGACCAGGATGCATCATCATCTTTGATGGTACAGTATAATAATGCACAAAGTCACATGCTGTAGCCTTAAGCACTGTACTGTACTACTGTAGTGTGCATTATTTTGAGCACTTTTCCTTTGTTGTTACAGGAATCACGAATAAAGCTTTTTTTCCAAGAGCAAATAGTGCCCGAGATTGTGGAATACATCACACGTGAATTCTCAGATGGTCACCGTTTCTACCAGGACAACGATCCGAAGCACACCGCGTCAACTGCACATATTCTTGCCTGCGGTATCAACTGGGTGAAGACGCCAGCGGAGTAAGTACGGTAACCGTGTTTCGTTTTTTCACACTGTTTACTGTGTATCTCTTTAACTAATTCTCCTTTTTTTCCCCTCCAATGACAGATCGCCAGACTTCAATCCTATCGAAATGGTCTGGCATCAACTGAAGGACCATATCCGAAAAGTGGTGAAACCCTCAAAAAAGGATGAGTTGGCGAATGGCATAATGAGTTTTTGGAACGATGTGCTCACCGTGGAACGATGTAATAAATATATCGACCATATTGCGACTTTGTTGCCCATTGTGATCGAGCATAATGGGCAAGCATCAGGAAGGTAGTATAGTACTGTACTGTATGGTAAGTACAGGCACACCAAGTACATCCTTAGCAGCACGCTCCTAGAGGGCAACACTATTATGGTGTAATTTAATATATTTAGCCAATCACCTGCAACTGCTTATTGAGCAGTTTGTGGCAGGCCAGCCCCTCCTCTTCCAGGTATATAATCTCCCAGCAAGGTCCCATTATTTCACTTAACTTGCAGACATGTGAGTATCTGTACTTGTTTATACCAGTTTTTAACTGCACCAGGTTATATAAGAATATGCTTTGATATTTTAACCCCTTCTGGGCTTATTTCACATAACACTAGTATGCATTTAGCATAGGGACTTGCTATAATGAGACTTACCTTGACGTGGTTAGCAGGCTTGGCATTATTTGATCAAAGGATGTATACCAAAAGTCTCCTTTTTTCTCATAGGTGTATGTGTGTGTATAGATATATGTATGTGTATGTATGTGTATATATATATGTATAAGAAAAAATGGGTGTATATAGCGCTAAAAGAATTATATGTGTATTATTAAGTGATATATTTTCAACAGGCCATAAATATATTAGGCTGCCAGGTGACACTAACTCCAAGACCTAGTTAGCAATACAAAACACAAATATACAATACAGACCGGCGCCACTAGTGTCCAATGGTGGAAAAAGATTGTCCAATATGGGAATGTTCTCACACGGATGGTAGCTTTAAATGTAGTTTTCAGCTGTATCTTCACTATGTGAACTCCATCAACATATGCAGAGAGAAGAGAAACAAGAAAAACACATCATAGTGCAGATATGCAATGATATATTACACCAAACAAGACTAACATTACACAAAACATATAACATAAAACATATAAGGCTGGCTGATACTAAGATAGATTTATTAAACACAATAAAATCGTAGGCGTGGGATCCGGTTGGTAAAAACCGGAGTCCTACTTACAGCACTGCCACAGACCATGAGCGGGGGTTTTTTCAGGTAGAGTTGAGACCGGCTGCAGCTCCGTCGAACACGTGGTATCCAGGAAGCTCCACAGTCCTGAAACCGGAAGTGCGTCGCTCCGTGCGACTTGCTTATTCTCCTGGAGCCGTCGATCAACCTGCTGCCGGAAATATACTCCTGGGGGCGGGTGGAATCGCCAAGAAGTCCCTCTTCAATGGACTATGTGGCCACAATGCTGTCCTCTGCCACACTGCACAAGTGGAAATAAAAACTGCCCAACGCGTTTCGTGCGCATGCGCACTTCTTCTGAAGAAGTGCAGCAGGTTGATCGACGGCTCCAGGAGAATAAGCAAGTCGCACGGAGCGACGCACTTCCGGTTTCAGGACTGTGGAGCTTCCTGGATACCACGTGTTCGACGGAGCTGCAGCCGGTTTCAACTCTACCTGAAAAACCCCCCGCTCATGGTCTGTGGCAGTGCTGTAAGTACTGCTGCGGCCGAGTTTATTCGAGCATTTGCCCGTTCTCGGCCGCAGCAGTAACCTGGCGCGCGCCGGAGGGTGCCGGGCGCGCGCCGAAGCAGCGGAAGAGCGCCCTCCGATCGGGGCGCTCTCCCTCCCGCTGCCGGGTCCGCCGGGTCCCCCGGAACCCCCTGCCGCCGTCCCCCACATCGCGGGACACCAGGGCTCCCTCGGTGATGCGCGGCACGCCGAGGGAGTGGGGCTAGCAAGCCGGGGCATCCCCCGGCTTGCGGAACTAGCCCTGCTCGGATTAAGTGTGTCGGTAGTGTAGGACTCCGGTTTTTATCAACCGGATCCCACGCCTGCGATTTTATTGTGTTTAATAAATCTATCTTAGTATCAGCCAGCCTTATATGTTTTATGTTATATGTTTTGTGTAATGTTAGTCTTGTTTGGTGTAATATATCATTGCATATCTGCACTATGATGTGTTTTTCTTGTTTCTCTTCTCTCTGCATATGTTGATGGAGTGAAGATACAGCTGAAAATACATTTAAAGCTACCATCCGTGTGAGAACATTCCCATATTGGACAATCTTTTTCCACCATTGGACACTAGTGGCGCCGGTCTGTATTGTATATTTATATATATATATATGTATGGTGTAAATACCTATAAGAAAAAAGGAGACTTTTGGTATACATCCTTTGATCAAATAATGCCAAGCCGTCTAACCACGCCAAGGTAAGTCTCATTATATCAGGTCCCTACGCTAAATGCATACTAGTGTTATGTGAAATAAGCCCAGAAGGGGTTAAAATATCAAAGCCTATGCTTATATAACCTAGTGCAGTTAAAACCTGGTATATACCCCATTGATTGCTATCCCAAAGGGAGAAGGGAGAAGCAAAGGGATACACTTTCTGTTTTACACCAAGTACAGCATGATA
Organism: Ascaphus truei; assembly: GCF_040206685.1. Lineage (NCBI taxonomy): Eukaryota > Metazoa > Chordata > Amphibia > Anura > Ascaphidae > Ascaphus > Ascaphus truei. The sequence goes on from NC_134485.1 coordinate 382,796,299, forward strand.
CAGGTAAGTATGGCACAGATTGTTTTACAGTATATAGCATGCACTTTACTGCACTAATTTTTAGAGAGAGCTGCACTACCAATCTTGTTACAAAGTATTTATAGTACAGTCGTTCCAGTATACAGTAGTTTGACAGCAGTAACTGCATAGTCCAATATGGAGTAGTTATACTGTACACAATGCAATTATATGCACTTAACTGCACTAGTTTGTAATTTTTAGAGAGAGCAGCACTACCAATCTCGTTACAAAGTATTTTACAGTATAGTACATAGTTCCAGTATACAGTAGTTTGACAGAAGTAACTGCATACGGTAGTCCAATATGGAGTAGTTTTATTGTACACATTGCAATTATATGCACTTAACTGCACTCATTTTTTCTTTCCTTTTCAGAGACAGCAGGCTGCACTACAAAAGGACGGGTGGGTATCATGTGTAAATTGTGTGAACTGTGTGTATAGTGTATCTACAGTCATGATTTACACAAAAAAACCCTCTCTCAATGAACTACAGAATGCAATATGGCCATGACGAACAAGATAAAGACTAAAAATTTGTATTACTGTTTTTATTATTATAAATGGGCATTATTCATGATTATTTGTATTTTTCATTCTTCCATGATTATGCACCGGCCCACAAATTTCAACTGACAGAAGAACTACAGTACACTACTGTACACTACTGTACGTGTACGAAGAAGATAAGCACTGAAAATGATTATTCGTATTTTTTATTCCTGATAAAATAAATATTTCATTACATTCACATTTTTTTTCTTTCAATTTTAAATTCACTGTGAATGTGTGTGTGTGGGGGGGATTCTTCAAGAAGGTGTACATTTTTATTCATTGGTTACATTTTTATTCATTGATTACATAATCAGATTAACATATTCAATTCGAGATGGGTTTATCACAAGTGCGCATGCGTTCCCGTAAACAAAGCCTCAAAGGGTCGGGGGGGGGGGTCATCATAAGGGATTAACATAAGGGATTAGCCAAGCATTTGAAAATGATTGTTAAGTTATACACGCATGCGCATTAATCATCAACTAGGTCCCTTCCCAAAAAGGATTACACGCAGGCGCAGAGATGTGACGCTCGGCTCGGGAAGATTAAAAGCACAAAGCCAAGCTTTTGAAAATGAATGGTTTTCGAGAGGTGACAGCGTTACTTTTTTTACTTTGGTAGGAATCACTTCACTCAACCTAGTGATTTGGACAGCACTGGTTTAGCACTCTCCGAAACAGAAACAAATACGAGCTCGGGAAGAGAGGAGTCAGACAACAGGTCTGCTTCCACACTTCAAAGTTTTATTCAGTTGTGCCCCGACATTTATACAGAAAACCAAGGGCATGTTATTACATAACATATCATGTTTAACAATGAGAAATAACAAGTTTCTGTAGAGGTTATGTATCTGTGTCTTTGGACAAAGCATTAGTAAAACATTACATCTTGCTTGTGTTTGGCCGGCAGTTTCTACTTCTATATTACAAAGAGAAATACATGGAATGTTTATCAAGGGTATGCAGCTGTATTGTTTGGGACATCTTCCTGCTCTTGTGCTATTGTATAAAAGACAAACTGAGAACAACAGCATACTGTAGTGAGTTAATTCTCTCAGTACTGGAACAGCACGTATAAGAAAGATAAAGCTTGCAGATTATATTCACCCTTTCAATCCCTGAGACTTGTAGAGCTGACATATAATTTTAACCCCTTCAAATCCCTCCTTTTGTTCTAAAAGAACAACCATTTGACCAAACCCATTTATTCTTCTGCTCACCACTCAGGAGAGGAAAAACTCCTGGGGGAAGAAACCTCCAAAAGACCATGGGCATGCAGAAACCTATCTCTTATTAGGTATCTCGTGTGACGATCAGAGATGAATGTATGGGTGGTCTGAGAGAACCGCAAAGGTTGGCATCTCTCCCTACTATGGTGGGGGACATATACATTTATACATGTGTATGTCTCTGTGTGTTGCATATAACAGGCAGTTAGTCCCGCAATCTGTCCCCAGATTATAGCTATTATAATAGATAACCACATGGCAAGTATTAGGAGCTTGCCGATGGGTCCAGGATGGGTGGACCACGGGAACCAATTGGTGCGGTCTTCAAATGGCTTGCGTGTATCCATGTTGGGCTGTCTTCTGTCAAGATTGCAGTACGGGTGACGGCGATGATGGTGGTTGGTTTGCCGAAGGGAGGATCCAGCGTCTTGTTTTTGAACAGTTGCTTGACCAGGACCATGTCACCTGGTTTGAAAGGGTGTGTTGGCGTACCTGTGGGACAAGGAAGAGACATAGATACATCACCATAGATGCCATTCAACTTGTCAACAAGGTGTATTACATATTCCTGAATTATACAATTCAGGTCGCCCTTTGCTTTTGGTACACCATGGGTCTTTGTCCATGCATTAAGAGTCATAATATCAGGGGTTTAGGAATCAACTAGTCGCCCACAGTCATAAATGGCATTGTAACAACAGTGTCAACCTGGGCTGAAGGTGCCACATAATCGGCTATGGTTTGTAAGAGACCTCTTGGACTACTCATGGTCCACGACTTATCACTGCTCTTTTGAGGGCTGACTAACTCAGTGAGACCAGTTTTAGAAGCAGCCAGTTGCTGAGCAGTTTGTATTTTAGCTCGGGTACCCTCACTAACAGAAGGGGAGAATATTTGTAGCGTACCCGAACCCGAAGAGTGTGGAGTGGTCTCACTGCGACTCACAGTCGGACTGGGGTCAACACGGGGTGTTATTGCTAATAAAACATCCTCATCCGAAAAGGGTTCCTGAGATAAACTAGTGTACAGGGAAGATACTGTATATAAGGCGGTGGAGGTGCGGAGGACACAATTTTATCGGGTGACATTTCACACTCATAAGGGGCAATTTTAACCCATGCATTGGCAGATTCCCGCATATATTTCATATTCCACTTTGGGTTGGGACCAAACCACAACCAGTCAGGATCCCCTAGACAAGTGCCTCTGAGCATCAACATATGAAAATCATCAAAGGCACCGTCTCTTGGAAACGGACTAATGGAACCCATTGCTTCAGTCCACCCAGACAACTTGTCCACAAACGGATCAACATAATAATCTCCGACAATCTGTACAACAAATTCTTTGGGGCTTTGACCTGGTTTCCGTCTACAAACGGTGACCTGTCCTACATTTTTATTTTTATTAGTCTTTTTGTTAGTTTTATACTTAATAAATTCTGGTTTACCTCCCAGATTTTTACTAGTGTTAGTACCCATAATTAGTTTATATAAAAATGAAATGATTGCAATACAAAGGAAACTTATACAGAAGATCTAAAAGAAAAAACTTATCACTGTAATCTTAACACTTGTGCTCTACAATACAATACTAATACTCTATAATACAACACTTATACTCTATAATACAACACTTATACTCTATAATACAACACTTTTACTCTTTAATAAGTCTGCTGTGTCCGGGAGAGCGTAAACCAGTCTGATAAACAACAACAATTAGGGACTTTATACCCGTAATTGGTATCAGGGACTTTATACCCCAATAATATCAGGGACTTTATACCCTGATATTCTACCAATAGGGATCCCTAGAGGGAAGGCAAGAAACAATAAATTAGAGTATACTCACCGACCCAGTGGAGATCCCACCACTTGCCACCATCTGAAAGGGTTACTTTTTCACTTTGGTAGGAATCACTTTACTCAACCTAGGGAGATTTGGACAGCACTGGTTTAGCACTCTCCGAAACACAGACAAATACGAGCTCGGGAAGAGAGGAGTCAGACAACAGGTCTGCTTCCACACGTCAAAGTTTTATTCAGTCGTGTCCCGACATTTATACAGAAAACCAAGGGCATGTTAATACATAACATATCATGTTTAACAATGAGAAATAACAAGTTTCTGTAGAGGTTATGTATCTGTGTCTTTGGACAAAGCATTAGTAAAACATTACATCTTGCTTGTGTTTTGGCGGCAGTTTCTACTTCTATCTCACAAAGAGACATACAGGGAATGTTTATCAAGGGCATGCAGCTGTATTGTTTGGGACATCTTACTGCTCTTGTGCTATTGTATAAAAGACAAACTGAGAACAACAGGAGTAAATAAAGATTACAACTAGCATAGTGAGTTAATTCTCTCAGTACTGGAACAGACCGTATAAGAAAGATAAAGCTAGCAGATTATATTCACCCTTTCAATCCCTGAGACTTGAAGAGCTGACATATCATTTAACCCCTTCAAGAGGTGTCGATAATAAGTTGAAATCCTTGAGCCTTGTGTGTGTCTGGGGGGGTAGGGGGGTAAAGCTGCATGAAGGATTAGCTGTACTGTAGTTCAAAGACATATTTTCAACAGGCCATCATAATGTTTTGATCCCCACACCCCCAAATCAATAAAAATCACATAAAGCATGTGAATGACCAGTGTCACATTAAAAAGCTACAGTACCGATAGAATATCAGAATAACAAGAATTTTTATGCAGGCACACATGTCTGGAAATGAAACATAAACAAAAAAAAAAAGAAATATTTTTTTTCCAGACTTGAACTTCCACATGATTGTTAAGTTATACACGCATGCGCATTAATCATCAACTAGGTCCCTTCCCAAAGAGGATTACACGCAGGTGCAGAAATGTGATGCTCGGCTCGGGACGATTAAAAGCACAAAGCCAAGCTTTTGAAAATGAATGGTTTTCGAGAGGTTGTGATAAGAAGTTGAAATCCTTGAGCCTTGTGTGTGTCTGCGGGGGGAGGGGGGTAAAGCTGCATGAAGAATTAGCTGTACTGTAGTTCAAAGACATATTTTCAACGGGTCATCATAATGTTTTGATCCCCACACCCCCAAATCAATAAAAATCACATTAAGCATGTGAATGACCAGTGTCGCATTAAAAAGCTACAGTACCGATAGAATTTCAGAATAATAAGAATTTTTATGCAGGCACACATGTCTGGAAATGAAACATAAACAAAAAAAAAAAGAAATATTTTTTTTTCCAGACTTGAACTTCCACATGATTGTGAAGTTACGCACACATGCGCATTAATCATCAACTAGGTCCCTTCCCAAAGAGGATTACATGCAGGCGCTGAAATGTGACACCAGGCTCTGTACATTATACACGCAGGAATGTGATGACAGGTTCGGGATGATTGAAGCCAGAAAGCCATCTGGCTGGAAGAGGTGTACTGAACTGTAGATAAGAAGTTGAAAAAGTACTTTAGCCTTGTGTGTGTGCGGGGGCGAGAGGGAGAGCGCTATATGCGCTGAAATGTGATACTGTAACACACCTATGCGTTTCAACAATGTTCAAATGAGACATACAGTACTGTACGGTACACGCATAATATAAAAATGATTAGGATAACAAGTAAAAGTACTGATTACAAAATACTGTAATACAGTACATACAGTACTGTATAGAAATGTGATAATTTTATATTCGAAGAAGACGCAACGCTATATTTTTGTAATACTGTATACTGTAAATCCTCCATTTTACAAATACTGCGCGGGCACACACAGATATACAGTAATGCATTAGACATGTATTAGACTTATTAGACTTTTAAGACAACAGCTCGCGAACGCCCACCTGTGTTTTTAGACGGTATTGCAGTATAGCAGACAGCGCTAAAAATCCGAGCGCTAACATACCGGAAAGCGCCTTCGGAAAAAAAAAATATACCGCCTCTGGCCGCGGTTGTCAGAGCGCCGCGGATCCGGGCCCATTAGGATAAAGGCGGCCGCAGCTGTATATAGGCCATGTTTATGCAACCAATACGCAATTCCTTTGTCAACTAAGAGCAGCCTTACCATTGTTAATTAATTGATTATGCCTAAAATCTGTGATTCTCTGTGGTAACAGTTGAAAACTACTGGTATAGGAAATAAATGTATGTTTCCCATTGGTGAAACAAAGTTGCACGATAATAAGAAGGTAGAATTTTAAAATTCCACAATGAAAGAAAATGAATTGTAAAAGATGTTCACTAAACTATTTCATAATATGTACTGTAGTAATGTGACGAAACGGGCAGCAGGACGGTTAAAATAAAGTTTAAGCCCAGTCCTGCTGCCTCTTTCATAAGGCCTGGGACATAGTGGTGTGAGCAAGGCTGAGCCGTGCTGAACCGCGTTCACACTCTGCACTGAGCCCCTGCAGCCGCAATGAGTGCGGCTTTAGCAGGGGCTCGCACACGCGTCCGCATGCTTGTCTCACAAAGTTTTCAAATTTGGCGCTCGCCGCAGCGCAAGCCCGGTCACATGAGCGGTTCGCCCAATGAGGGCGAACCAGCTCCGTGACGTCACTGGCCCGCCCCCAGACCCGCCCCCCATGCCCACGGGCCTTACTGTGTAAGGCCAGTGAAAGCACCGCTTTCCCTGAGCCTCAGCGCGCCTCCGAACTGATTAAATCACTATGTCCCAGGCCTAAGGGTAACTGCCTGTGACCCAAGAGTTATTGTATGTATATCCCAAAATCATCTATACTGTGAACTTTATTGTTATGTGTGAAAGCAGTGGTATGTAGCGATTTTACACATGACCACCTTGCTGGACATAGAGGGCCATGTCAGAGATACTTTCCCCCTCAAAACCATACCCCCTGCTGGACATCTGTTTTCCTTTGCTGGAGGGCGATGGCCAGGTATGGGCACATATACCCATATTTCCAGGTCATTTCTCTGGACTTTTGAGGATAGGGTGCAAGGGTTACTGTCCAGAGTGGGTAACATGCAAAGGGCACTCACTGGGATTGTCCACAAAACAAAAAGCAAAGCTCACCCCTTGCCACCAAATTGGTGCCATCGCAACCGACCTTATGGAGCGCGGATGATCACAGTTGGCAATGGTGGCCGTAGGTCCTTTGCCTGTGATTGACCCATTCATCCTTCCCGCCTCACACTGATTGGCTGAGCACCATTCTTCCATGCATTCGAATGGAAGGGGGAAATCTACAAGTGTTTGCCCATTGCAGAGTTCCAGAGTTGCTCGTGGGTAGTATCAGTGTTTGAAGGCTGCCTGGAAATACAAGCAGGTGGTGATTCGAGGACTTTATAGCCACGGACGTGGCTTGATTTGCAGCAGAGGGCCTAGGTAAGCTGGCTTATGTGGTGCCTATCACCTAGAGAGTTAGGAGCCCAGAGTTAACCCTATAAGTGCATAATCTGGTTATTTGAAGTGCTTTACAATGCTTGTTGAATGGTTTTTAACTGTGTTTTTGATAGTGATGCTCCTTGTTGGCATTTGCCTTAATAAACCTGTGTTTGTTTACCCTCTTATGCTGCCTTGTGCTGGGATCCCTGTGTAAGTCGTCTGGTCTCCCCTGGGACATTAGCATATCCAAAGTGTACATCTAACTCTGTTTATCTCCCTCAATAGGTTCAACAGTTTTTACACTAACACTTTTTCTCAACCACGGTTCTTCATCACAGAAATTTTCCTTTGACTAATTCCATGAGGAAACAAATAATTATGTGTTAGTGAATTGCTGATAAAAAAATTGGCATGATATAAAGGGCCATATTTACCAAGCAGTACTATTCAATAAGACACCCTCCTGCATTGCTTAGTAAGTATGGATTCTTCTGACCATTCAAGGGAATGGAGTGTAAGATATTTTCATGAGCCATTAGTTATCTTATAAGTAGCAACACTTAGTAAATATGGCCCTAAACGTCTCAGTGTCCTAATGATATTTAGTAAATATTATGTAGCTAGGTCACATGATGGCTACAATTCCGCACCTGTACTGGCTGTAAGCTCTGGTACAATCAGGTAGCCAGTAGTTGATATGAGGTTTTCCCCCTCCGAGGAGCTGCACTTGAGTGACAGACCTGGTGCCCTCCTCCTGGCTGTACTTAAGGGCAGTGCCACCCCAAATTCGAGAGTGCCTTTACCCACTTGAGAGGGGCAGGTCAAACAGACAAGAGCCTGACTATTGGGCCTTCTCTGGTCCTCTTCCCTCCAGGGGTGAGTGAGTGTGTACCATACCTCTGCCTCTGCTAGAGGGGCTGGAAAGAGCTGGGACTGCTGCGGGTGCCTTTGGCCTGTAGTGAAGGTCCAGGGACCATCCTTCAGTGGTAGCTGAGAAACTGCATCGGGCAGAACTCTGTCTTGTTACTGTGCTGTACAGTGAGGACAATAAACCATTCCTGTAGTTATACCTCCTGCCTGGTATGTGACCTTACTGGGGGAGAGGTAATCGTTCTACCATGGGACAACACCTTCAGTTCCCTGGAGCCTACGGCAGCTGGAAGCGCTGCTACTAAAGAATATGTAGGGTATGAATCCCAGAAGCCTAGTCCTGTGTCCCCACTACCACCGGCGGACGACTCAGCCCTCCTGTTACCAGCAGGTATCATGCACCACATGACCAGTAATGGTAGAATCTCCCACCAGGTGGGGGAAACACCATTACAATTACAAGGGCCACAACACTGATGGCCATTATGACACAATGAAAATCATATACTAGTTGCTTACTGATTGTGATTATGTCTCTCTTATAACCAAGACAAAAAAAGTGTAAAAGTGCTCCTGTAAGTTATAATAAAGAGTTTAACTCAAAATAAAGTGACATGGATCAAGGTGACATACTGTATATAGTGACGTAAAACTCAAACACACGTTAATAAAGTGACAGTGCTTAAATATATTTTAAAAAGTGCAAATATGTAAAACAAATGAGAATATTCCAATCATTCCCAAAGGTCAGTTGATCTTCAAAATTTGGGGAGCGCAGATTTCATCCCCAGAGCAGAGAACACAATATACTGCAGTGCAATATGTCCTTACTTTGTTGGTAATACTGTAGTATAAAGAAAATCTGAGAATTGTGCACTCACATTTCCCTAATAATAAAAGAGCATTTCCAAAACTGTGGCAAATCACATGAAGTGGATGGGACTGAAGATCAGCTCAGAGGAAAAAAAGAGTCTCTCTCTCTCTCCCCCCCCCTCCAGCCCACATCCCTCTCTCCCCCCCTACACCCCTCATCCCTCACTCCCCTCCCTCTCTCTCTTTTTCTCTCCCCTCCTCTCTCCCCTCTCTCTCTTCTCTCGCTACCCTCTCACTCTCTCTCCCCCCACTCATTCATCCCTCTTTCCCATACCCTTCTCTCTCTCTCCTCCCCACCCCCTCTCTCTCCCCCTCTCTCTCCCTTTTTCTCCCCCACCCATCTCTCACCCCTCCCACCATTTTTTCTCTTCTCCAACCCCTTTCTCTCTCTCCCCCAACCCCTCACACCTCTCTTCCCCACCCCTCTCTCTCTCATCCCCACCCTGTATCTATCCCCCCACCCCTCTCTCCCCCTCTTTCTCTCTTCCACAACCTTTGGAAGGTTTAACCCTCAACCCCTCTCTCCCTCACCCACTCTCTCCCACAACCCTTCTCCCCCCTCACCACCTCTCTCTCCCCCCACTCTATCCCACAACCCCTTCTGCCCCCACCCCACTCTTTCTCTCACTACCATCCCACTTTTTGTCTCCCCCTCACCTCTCTCTCTCTCTCACCCTCTATCTCTTCCCCCCTCTCTCTCTCCACCTCACCCCTTTATCGCCCCTGTCTCTCCCTGCACCCCCCTTTCTCCCCCCTCTTTCCTCCAACCTCTCTCTCCTCCAACCCCAATCTCTCCCCCACCCCTCTCTCGCACCCCATCCCCCTCTCCCCCACCCTCTCTCTCCCTACCCCTTTCTTTCCCTTTCCCTCCCCCCTCTCTCCCTCCCTCTCTCTCTCCCTCCCCTCTCTCCCCCGCAACCTCTCCCTCCCCCTCTCTCTTTCCTCCTCTCATCCTCTCTCTCCCCCCTATCCTCTCTCTCTCTTTCTCTCTCTTACCCTCTCTCTGCCCCCACCCCTCTCTCACCCTATTTATTCTGTTGTTGCACACCACATTCCCACCATTTTTGCACCCCCTGACTCTCCATTTTTTAACCCGTCCTCCCCCTCCGTTTTGCACCCCACTCTCCCACCATTTCTATACCCCCTCTGTTTTTTGCACCCCTCCCCTCCATTTTTGCTCCCCTCTCTCCCTCTGTTTTTGCATCCCACTTTCCCACTCTCTCAGTTGTTGCACCCCCTCCATTTTTGCACCCCCCTCCATTTTAGCACCCCTCCCCACTCTGTTTTTGTACGCTCCCCTCCCCCTCCGTTTATGCACCCTGCAACCCCTCTATTTTTGCACCCCTCTCCCTTCCGTATTTGCACCCCTCTCCCCCTCCGTTTATACACCCCGCTCCCTCTTCATTTTTGCACTCTCCTCCCCCATTCGTGTTTGCACCCCTCCCCCTCTGTTTTGGCACCCCACTCCACTGAACCGAATAGAAGTTCCTGCTGCAGTGGAGAGACAGAGGAAAGCAGCCTGCTCTGCTCCCAGCCTCTGCTGCTGCCCCCCAAAATGTGCCACCTAGTGGTTGCACCAGCCCTTCTACTACTGTAATTTTTAAGCGGTGCTCCTGACATTCGTTCCAAACTTTTCACGTATTTGTACATTTTATACCTCTTTCATGTTTTAACTGTTTGCTTCTGCGGCTGCTGATACATTTTTAATAAGAGCCAGCAAATGTTTTAGAAATATGTACTTAACACAGCATACTAATATCAAGTCAAGTTTTTATCGGTTATTCACAGCACTATAAGTAAAAACATAAAACAAAAGGTCAAAATAATCCATTCCAGAAGAATTTTCTGCTGTAACTGTTTGACTTTTCACATAACATAACTTGTTCCAACTCATGATTCAAGATTTTGTTTTTATAGAAATAACAGGGTCATGGGAATCTGTTTGCTCAGGCAGTGTGTTCTGTAATTTGTATCCAACACACTAAATACATTATGTTTCTTCTCCTCAACACATTCATGGAATGCTTGTGCAATTGAGTGGGATTCCATCCACTAATAAATCTGGTGTTGTTCTATTCACCAGGATTCCCCACTTTGTAGGCAGAAGCAAATTATAGATAACCCCATCAGCAAACTAATAGGTATTATTGTTTAATGTCTCCCCAAGACCGCACTAGAACTAAGCTCACATGCCATTAAAGCTGCAGTTCAAGCTCCCGTTTTTTTTTTAAAGTTATTTTTTTTTACTTCAATAGTTTCATGTGGGCAATCTCTACTTATCTAAGGAACTGCATAGCTGCCGGTCAATTCGTTCTCCGTCTATTGATCGGCGAAGTTTGGCGACATCTTTAGATCTGGGGAATGTAAATGGTGCTATAGGAACAAACATGCTTGTTAAAATAGAATACAAGAAAATTGGTCTTTCAAAGTTGTTTTTTTTAAAACAGAAAATGCTAAAAGTATTTTTTCTTACTACAGAACTGATTTATTAAAAAACACACACATGCAGGATATTGCTTGAACTGCAGCTTTAAAGAACAATGGTGTTTATTTGTTTGATTACAGTAGCTATGTATGTATGTTTGTATGTATGTCTTTATGTCTTTATTTATATAGCGCCATTAATGTACGTAGCGCTTCACAGCAGTAATACATGTGACAATCATATAGATAACAAATAATATACATAACACATAAAGGGGTGAAGTGCTTCAGACATAAAAGTAACATTTAGGAAAAGGAGTCCCTTCTCCAAAGAGCTTACAATCTAATTGGTTGGTAGTAAGGATGTGACAGAGAAAATTGGGCGGTGCTGCAGAAGACACAGCACACCCCCTAGTACCCCATGTATTGCACTCTTCTGTATAAATGAATATTATTCTGACAGCATACACAACGGCTAGTAGTTTAGAATAATAATGAGTGCTTCGACTCTGGACGGAACCCCCCTCCTCCCTTAAGAACAGTAATGTAGGAATTATTTATGTAGCCCCAGTTGGTTTTGGGCTATAAGTCTGCCCTCCTCCTGGCAGTAATCCCTAGTAAAGGTAGGTTGCCAGGAGTAATCATGGGTTTCCCCCCACACTTGCAGCTCAGTGAGTCAGAGAAGGTAGTCCAATCAGGGGCAGGGGCTGGTTCTTACTGGAACTGACTTAAGGAGCTGCACTTCCTCAATTTAACCAGTTGCCTCTACCACTGAGAGAGGCTAGTCTATCCAACCCAGTAGTGCAGGGCTCTGCTTACTGAAGCTCTCCGAGCGGTGGAAAACGATTCCCCTACCAGACGGTAAGGGAAGAGCAAGGACTGCTCCTGCTGGCTAGGGGCCGGGAGTGTAGGTCCAGGGACATCCTAAGGGTGAAGACCCGCTGCTGAGAATTGATTGCAGTGTAAGCTGAACGCTGCCTTTGATTGGTGTGAGAGAGAGAAAGTAACAAGAATAAAGAACACCTGTTTTCACATACTCCTTGCCTGAGAGTGATATCTATCAGGGAGGAGAAGAGATAAGTTCTCCTGCAGAGATTTCTCCCCACATCTCTGGGGGCTGCAAGAGATGGAGGCACTGTCATCCCCGGCCATGCAGGCAAGGCCCCAGAAGCTTGTCCTGACCTCCCCTATAACACCATGCGGGAGACTCAGGGCCACTGTTTATCAGCAGGTATGCACCACACTACCATGAGTAACCAGAGCAGCTTTCCCCTTAATAGACCCTATATGAAATTGGGAGGGGGAAACAGGGTTACATTTATTTAAAAATACTTTATTTCAATACATTTGAAAAGAAATGGGGTATGTTGGCACAAAGAACATATGACAAATGGACTGTACGTACATATACAACAAACATTAAATCTTGGGTTAATTACCCCCTGATGTTGACTGTTTAGAGTCTATTAATAAAATTGGTTTTATCTCCTCGATTATTTGTAATATTTCACCTCTTCTCCTTTACTTATTAGAGTCTATATATCATATTGCAGTGACTCCACTAGTATTGATATGAAGTACTGTAAATAATGTACCCCTTTATAGCTCTAATTGAGGAGTGGGTTTTACTAAAATCTTGTGTGCTATGACACTTTTATTGGAAAGATAAAGTGTTTACCATATAGTTAGTTTACCATACTCTCAGTTACACATTGTGTGGATGGCAGTATTCGACTACAAAGTAGCAATGGTAGACCACAAGCAGACCTTCTCTCTAAGCTAAAATATACTTTAACATCTAGCACTTTAGACATTTTTCTGTCTCTAATCAGTATATATGTATTAGCTATGGTAATTTAACATATCACTGTACAGAGTCTATTTCTGGAATATTGGTCACATGACTCTAACTATATGGTAAATACATTTAGGATAGATTGTAGGGGAGACAGTTGAGAGGCAGGAAGGCCAGACAGCAGGAGGTTACAGTAGTCGAGACAGGAGAGAATGAGGGTCTATGTCAGAGTTTAAGCAGTTGAGCAACATGGACAGCTCTGTATACTTAGGGTACAGTATGTATGTATGTATGTATGTATGTCTTTATATAGTGCCATTAATGTACATAGCGCTTCACAGCAGTAATACACACGACAATCATATAAATAATAAATAATACAAATAACACATAATGGGAAGAAGTGCTTCAGACATAAAAGTAACATTTAGGAAAAGGAGTCCCTGCTCCGAAGAGCTTAATTGGTAGGTAGGAAGAACGTATAGAGACAGTAGGAGGGTGTTCTTGTTAGTGCTTCTGCAGGGAGCCAAGCTTTATGTATGAGGATATTGAGGGGAAGGGCATTCCAAAGGTGTGGGGCAGTCAGTGAGAAAGTTTTAAGGCGGGGGAGGGCTTTAGATACAAACGGGGTACAGAGAAGACATTCTTGAGCAGAACGCAAGAGTCGGGATGGTGTATAGCGAGAGAGTAGTGTTCTTTCATCTTGGGATTGCTTTATTTTTTGTCATTTCCTCAGTGACTGCTTTGTCTCATCTGATATTTTCTTATTCTGTTTTTCATAATTGTTTGTTAAAGTATGTCCCATGCATCTCAAACAAGCTGAAGTGATTTCTCAGCTCTAGTCTAAATTGTCTGCTGTTATCTGCAAGGTACTTGATGTTGATTGTTTTTGTCTTCTTTTTAATATGTTTTCCTCTTTCCATCTTCACATTAAGATGTAATTTGCAGGGAACCAATTGATGATCACTTCTTGTGTCAAAATGGTTAAGGACAGTTCCGTCTTTAATCACGTGTTTCATGTAAGCTAGTATATAGACAATTGTATTCTTTATTCCATTCGATCTATTCTGTTTGGATTTTTTTTTTGAAGAATGAATTCATGATACAGAAGTTTTCACATTTTGCCAAGTCTACCAATCTGACTCTATGTTCATTTCTGTTGCCATAATCATACTCATCAACTGATGTTTTTTCTTTATTCTAGGCACCAATCTTTGCATCTCTCTCATAATGTTATTGAGGTGTCAATTTCCTTTGTTGCTAAGTTGTCTGATTTTATTGTAAAAGACTTCCTCTTCATTGTCTGCGACTTGATGTTGGAGCATACAATTGGATAATTTTTTTGTCAACTACATTATTATTATGGCTGCTCTTTCTGTTGAGTTTTTTTTACCCCACAATGTTGTTTCTCAAGTTCTTGTTAACTAAAAAGCCTATTCCACTGATACTTCCATTTTTGTAGCTCAGTAATATAATAGGTGTCTACTTTTGAGCTAAATGAGGCCGTTACCTTTTCTTCTTACTTTATTAATGCCAACAATGTCCTGTCTAATCTTTTCAAGCTAGTCTTCCAATACTTGCAGTGTTACATCACATGAAGGATTATGGCAGTTGCAGGTAGTCAGATTGAGGATGAGAGCTGGTTTTTAACCTCTGAGGATTCTTAACACCCTCTGCCTTCATGCATTTTTCCTGAATGCTGTAAAGCCCAGTGACAATATGGGATCTGGCAAATGGCGGGGGAGGGGGGTGGAGGGGGGATGGGTGCATTGATTTTTCGTGTATTCCATATTTAGGGGTTGAGGCCTTGCTAGTCATGCCAGCCTCAACTGCATGTTGTCAAGTCCTGAGGTGATATGGAGGAGGAAAAACAGGCAGCAGAGAGTGGTCTGATTAGAGAGCCAAAGACAGAGAAGAATCTGTTTGGGTTAGACTTGTGCGTGTTGATTAGTGAAGAAAAGTTGGTTTGTTTAGCCTGAGACAGGGCAGAGTTGAAACAGAATAGGATAAATTTGTAGTGGAGGATGTCTGCGAGAGTGTGAGATTTCCTCCAGAGGCGTTCAGAGCAACGAGTGCAGGAACGCAGCATGCGCATGTGGAAATTTAGCCAGGGTCTAGGGTTAGAAGGGCGATAATGACAGAAAAAGCAGAGAAAGATAACACGATCTAATCTCAAAATGCACCGGGACACTATAAAAAAAGAATTATGAAGAACTGTTGAAGATTGTAGTTGAAAGTGCAGAAAAACTGGAGGAATCGCTAACAAAAAACAGGATAAGAAAATATGAGAGGCGACAAAGAAGTTACTGAGGACAAAAACAAGAAATGAAGAAATCCCAAGAAGCAAGAATTGAATATGTAAAGTTGTGTAAGACGATCCGCAAGCGTAAAACTGAAGATGTAAGAAAATGTAACTGATACATTGAAGAAGACTATTGAAGAAGAAGAAAGCTTAAGGAATACAAAGTAGCAACAATCAAGATGATGAATCAACAAAATAAGACTGTGCACTTATCAAAAATCCAGTTGACGACTTTTACATGGAAATGTATGAGCACAGAAAACACAGGGTATAATGTAGCAAAGGAATAGAGATTTGATCCGCAGATATTCAAAGGTGTTATGGATAGTAACAAATTCAGTTGTATGCTCCTGAAACCGCCATCATTTTTTTGCGCCAATGTCATCAAATCAATTGTGTTTTTTATTATTTGTTTGCTAATTTAGCAAATATAGCATCTGGTTTCTGAATTTCCAGGTCCGGAGATGTTCCAGGCTCCCAGAACTCTTGGCTCTGTGCTTGGCCCTCATGTACTCATTCATAGATAGAAGGGTGAGAGAGATATCCTTCCCCTGCTCGAGGGCTAACTGTACCTTCCTGTTGTGCCCATAGAGGGTGTTTCAAGGAAATCTGTGTGTTCCCTGGTGGGGATGATGGGTTCATCCTTGGGCTTCTCCTGCCCTCCTCTGTGGGAACCAACCTCCTCAGCTTTATTTTAATGGACTCTCTTCTTGGTGTTTCAGGAGTATCCATTACACCCTATATGGTGGGACCTGAGCGTGACACCGACTGTGCCTTATTGGGGTGTACATTGGGGAGTGGATGAATGCAGAGTAGATGAGAGTGTGGCATCCTCTGTAGCAACATAGGCACAAAGTGCCTTAACAGCCTCCGCTACTGGTGTCTGTGCAGTCTGGATGATGCAGGGCAGTTGGTCAATGGTTTCTTGGGAGGGGAATTTCTACAGTACATTTTCAGGATATCATATTTTGTAATACAGCAAATTAAAAATCACTTGTGAGCACATTCATATGTCTCAGACAGGTCTGCAACTCTGCATTATCTCCAAACATACAGTGCTTCCACTGCAGCAAGGGATTCTGGGAAATGACATGCAAATGAGCCCACAGTGTCAACTTTGATGCAACTCCATTTTAACATTGACTCCTATGAGCATATGTCTGCCATAATACACAGCTTTTCAGCACAGCCTGGGTAAAAGGGCATAGCCTATAAATCTACTCAGACAGCTGTTTCAACCTTTTGAGTCTCATTAGCGTGAGGTTGGTTTTTCTGGCTTTACCCATTTGAAGCTGGGATAGGTTTCAATCACACCTTAAATAAGTTATGGTGGGTAAAAAAAGTGACAAAAACCCTCCACCGTACATTATAACATACAGCAAATAAAAAATTACTTGTGATGAAACATCTCTCACGCTGGAATGATTTTCCATTTTGGTATTCAGAATTTTTTTTTGTTTGGGACCGAAATCTAGACCAAATGATCCGCTAAGGCAGGGGTGTGCAAAGTTTTGACCCTGCGCCCCACTGCCTGCTCACCTCCCGGCTTCTAGATCACCTCCGTCTCAGCTCAGACGTCAAATGATGCCGCTTGTCACGTGGCATCCCATTGCTATGGCAACATGATGTCACGTGACCTGTGGCGTCATTTGACGTCAGTTTACCATGGCGACGCGTCACCAAAGACCAGGTAAGAGAAGCTGCAGAGGCCTCGCACAGTCCCCCTGCATTTAATTTAAATGCCTTGGGGAGTGCGTGGGACTTCTGTAGCCACCGTGACCCCCCATGGAAAATCTCATGCCCCCTACTTTGCGCACCCCTGCGCTAAGGGTTCATGTGTGGGTTGGAAATCTCTAGGCTCAGCCCAGGACCTATACTTATTTTTTAAGGTAACCCCACTTCTCTTTCTGTGTTGTGTACATTAACTGTACTGGATCTAAACATTAGCCTGTCTTTTTTCACATCTGCTGTAACAGTACCATTTTTATTGTATCTCAAGGGTATCATGGATAAAGCCTACTGAACTTCTAAGGGGTCATTAAAACACTGGCTGCAGCATCTTACATTTCTAAATACATACCATCTGGTCACCAGTTCTTCCAAGATAATGACTCAAAACACAGTGCATCTGCGACATTTATTAAAGACAGTGGAATCAACTGGGTCAGAACACTTTTAGAGTAAGTTACTGTGTTGGGATGTAGTATAGTATTTATAAAACAGTACTGTACTGTCTTTGCTGTTATGTGTATTTGTGCTATTCATGGCAATAACCATACTGTATTTGTCCCTGTACTTATAGATCACATGATTTGAACCCCATCGAATTGGTCTGCATTAAAGCATCATCTGCACAAATATTTGAAGCCTGCTAACAAAGATGAATTAGTGAAGGGGATAAAAATAATACTGGACCGAATGTCTAAGTGTAGAAACTTGCAACAACTACATCAACCATATAAAAATGTGTTACCGGTGGTTATTGAAAGAAATTTGATAGCAACATGAATGTCATAGTAATAATTCATTTTACTGAATTTTTGTTTATAGAGTTTCAGTTGTAATTGTCATGTACAAATGCACTGTATTCCATTCTCTTAGACTGTAATACACCATTATCAAGTAAAGAGAAGGCAATGTGCTGAATACTGTGCTCACAGTTTCTTTGTTTAAGGATCTCGCTGTGGGCTGCTTTGTTTACTTTAACTCTAAAACACGGCTAACATGGGCCCAGTAATCTGAACAACAATAGGCAAGCCTGTGAGAACAGCTGACTAGCATCTACTACTGACTTAATTGTTTATTTGGATTTACATTTTTTGTAAGAAAAGACGGGCAGAGGAAATATGGTGCAAATGGGCAGTGTTTATTCAGGCGTGTTACTAACCACTTAATCCACATGAAGAGGGCAGATTGAGTTATAATGGCTCTGTACAATGCATTCACTGTATTGCAAGAATTTACAGTATTTAAACATTTCTTTATGTATTAAACGTTTGTTACACAACTATTACACAGGCAGAGGACATTTCACACCCAGCTTAGGCAGGGACGCTCAGGCAGAGGGAGTGGGGAGGGTCAACCAGACAACTGATGCCTGGGGGGGGGGGGAAGTGGTGTTCCAACGCTTAGGGGGCTATGCACTAAGCAGTGATAAGACGTTTTAAGTGCGCAAAGTGCTCTTAGAACGTGAAGTTCCGCCGAGCGCGATTCACAGAGCCGTGCAAACAGGCACTTTGCGCTCAAAAACTGACTTTTTTCAGGACATCTTTCAAAGTCCATCTTTGCTCGTACGATCACCTGTTTGCGTTGAATCCTGCCCTTTTGCAGGATTCACTAAGCTATGCAAACTTATCGTACGCGAAAGTTGCGCTGAATAAAGCTCACCAACTAAAGGCAGGTGATAAAAAAGCTGGACTTTGAAAAATTTCTTTGTTTACATTTTTGCAGGCGCAACATCCATACAACAGGCCGGCGGGTGTTTCCAGCTGACCCCGCGGGTGTCCCCGGCTAACCCTGCGGGTGTCCCCGGCTAACCCCGCAGGGATCCGGGGGTTCCGCGGGTGTCCCCGGCTGACCAAGCCGGGGTCCCCGCGGGAGTCCGAGGGTCCCCGCGGGAGTCCCGGTGTCCCCACGGGCCTGCGGTACCAATGTTGTGCCTCCAAAAAAATAAACAATATTTCTAACTAAATACACCCCCTTCCCCCCGCCCCCTAATACATACAATATAGTAATGGGCATAATTACTATTATCCACATATTGATAATAATGCATTTGCCCATTTAAAATACATATAAATCACAATAAATACAGTATAATACATATTACACTTACCTTCTCCAGGCACCCACGATGAAGGCCATCCTCATCTTCATCCTGCCCATGTCCCTCCATTGCTGCAAAACATACAAAACAGCCAATTTAATGTCACCTACCCCCTTAATCACCTTAGCGGTCATTAAGGGGTTGACCCACCCTCATCCACCACTCGGGAGGCCTATACACTCTCCCCCACTACCCACCCTGTGAGGGCTAACCACCCACTACCTCCAAGGAGGCCTATATATATATATATATATATATATATATATATATATATATATATATATAAAAATGTAAATACAACTGTATGCTCATCTGCATGTCTTAGGCAGGTCTGCAACCCCGCCTTTCCCCATTATCACCCAGCACACAGCACTTCCACTGCTGCAAGGAATTCTGGGAAATGACATGCAAATGAGCACACACTTTTTGCGTCAAAAACCATTTTTAACATGGTTCCTATATATATATATATAACATGTATATATATATATATATCACCAATATACAAATAAATGTTAAAGGATTACATAAACATGCATAAATAAAAACATGAAATCTTAATCTGAAAATCACCACATTGCATGTTACAATTAAACCAGCAGCACTTTTAAAAATAAATGATATCTCCTCTCCCAACAAACCAGCAGCTAGACAAATATATATATCAAATGTCAAACAATTGCATTGTAGTGTGTACATGATGCAATTAATCTGTGCATTATGTAACACTATGCAAAATCAATTTCAAAATAAAATACACTATGAACAACAACATACAACGACATATACAAAATCAAATAGAAACTAAGCAAGTAAACATAAATATATTTACCATCAATCAATTAATTAATTTCCTAAATCAATTACAATCCAATCCAAATCAATTATACAATTCACTATTCAATTCCTAAATCCAAACCATTGAGAAAATAATTCTAATTCAAAGTAACCACCATCATACAAATCAAACTAACAGAAATAAGACATTATTAAAAAGCAAGCCCCTGAAATATACTACTGTAAAGAACATTACAAATGACATGTAACTAAATAAAAATTAAATTACACACACAACAATGTATACTGTAAATCAAGCAGCTAAATACATGAAAAAACATAAACATTAGCAAATCAATCATTTATTATCCCTGTATGTCTATCCATATATATATACACATTACATACAGGGGCAATAAGAGAGAATAAAAAACAATGCCTTTCCATCAAAAAAATCACATACAATACACCCATTCAGTGTCCCTGAATGTATGCATATCCATAGGCACATAGATCAATTCAGGGGCATTAAAAAAAAACAAAAAAACACATGAATAAAAAATAAAAAACCTGTAAAAGTTAAAATAATATACTTTTCTTTTGTTTACTTACCATTAGATGCCCACTCATCGAAATCCAGGGGAACCGGAAGCTCTCGAACAAACAATCCAAAGGTAACCATAACATAATAAACCCTTACAATCCACGTGTGTCTTCTTTCTTCTATTTGTAATCCATTTCGTCAAAGGGGGTCTTCATCTGTATTCTTCTTTCTTCTATCTTCTATCGGGTCTTATTCTCTTCTATCGCCACGCCCTGGTCTTCTTTCTTCTTTAGGAGGTCCGTCCTCCTCGGCGTCTGGCTTCAAAATGAGACGACATAGGCTTTTATAGGCTTTTATAGGCCTATGACGTCACATTTTCGTCAAATGGTTCCCACGGCCCTGATTGGGGGGCGTGATTTGGGGGGCAAAAAAAATAATTGATGAAGTAATTTAAAGGCAATGACGCCAGCCAATCAGAATGGCTGAGCGTCATTTGCCTTTAAGTTGACGTCATCTAAAGAAAGATGGCCGCCGACACATGGTACGGTAGCCAATCAGAGCGTGGGAACTCAATCTGATTGGCTGAAGCAAAGCCTCTGTCACATGGTCTACTAGAGCCAATCAGAGTTGGGATTGAGTTCCCACGCTCTGATTGGCTACCAAACCATGTGTCGGTGGCCATCTTTCTTTAGATGACGTCAACTTAAAGGCAAATGAAGCTCAGCCATTCTGATTGGATGGCGTCATAGCCTTTAAATGACGTCATCAATTCCCCCCCCCCCCCCAAATCACATGGTTTTCATGGCCCAATCAGGGCCGTGGGAACCATTTGACAAAAATGGGACGTCATAGGCCTATAAAAGCCTATGTCGTCTCATTTTGAAGCCAGGCGGCGAGGAGGGAAGACCTCCCCTCCTAAGAAGAGAAGAAGGGCGTGGCAGAAGAAGACCGAGAAGACCCCAAAGAAGAAAATAAGACCCCAAGACTGACGCAAAGGATTACAAATAGAAGAAAGAAGACACAGACGTGGATTGTAATGGTTTTTTATTTAATGGTTAGCTTTGGATTGGTTCGAGAGCTTCCGGTTCCCCTGGATTTCGGTGAGTGGGCATCTAATGGTAAGTAAACAAAAGAAAAGTATATTATTTTAACTTTTACAGGTTTTTTGATTTTTTAAAATGTGTATTTATTTATTTATTTATTCCATTTAATGCCCCTGAATTGATCTATGTCCCTATAGATATACATACATTCAGGGACACTGAATGGGTGTATTGTATGTGATTTTTTTGATGGAAATGCATTGTTTTTTATGCTCTTTTATTGCCCCTGTATGTAATGTGTATATATATGGATAGACATACAGGGATAATAAATGATTGATTTGCTAATGTTTATGTTTTTGTGTATGTATTTCAAATGTATTTGCTGCTTGATTTCTACATTGTTGTGTGCGTAATTTAATTTTTATTTAGTTACATGTCATTTGTAATGGTCTTGCAGTAGTATATTTCAGGGGCTTGCTTTTTAATAATGTCTTTTTTCTGGTAGTTAGATTTGTATGATGGTGGTTACTTTGAAGTAGAATTATTTTCTCAATGGTTTGGATTTAGGAATTGAATAGTGAATTGTATAATTGATTTGGATTGAATTGTAATTGATTTAGGAAATTGATTAATTGATTGATGGTAAATGTATTTATGTTTACTTGCATAGTTTCTATTTGATTTTGTGGGTGGCATTGTATGTTGTTGTTCATAGTGTATTTTATTTGGTACACCTTGAGAAAGGGCTTTGAGCCTGAAACGCGTACACTACCGACACACTTTATTAGAGTGTGGCCGGTACCGCAAGCCGGGAGATTTCCCGGCTTGCTAGTGGCCGCCCCTCGGCGTGCCGCGCGTCATAGACGCGCGGTCACGCGTCTTCGGGAGCGTGCGCCCCCTGCACGTGCGTCCAGGGGCTCCCCGAGGGAGCCCTGGTGTCCCGCGATCGCGGGACAGCGGCAGGGGGTTCCGGGGGACCCGGCGGACCCGGCAGCGGTAGGGAGAGCGCCCCGATCGGAGGGCGCTCTTCCGCTGCTTCGGCGCGCGCCCGTCACTCTCGGGCGCGCGCCAGGCTACTGCTGCGGCCAAGAACGGGCAAATGCTCGAATAAACTTGGCCGCAGCAGTAGGTGGATACCTGCTGTAGCTATGGGGTTTTTTTGTCTGATTTTTTAAATAAAAGAAATACTTTTTTTGCTTCCGTGAGCCTCCTCCTGTTTCTTCAAGCAGTGCACTGCCTTTTTTCAATCTGTTCCTGCTCCTTACCCTGGTGGACTGCACGCTACTTATTCCTGCTGTGGAAAACTTCCCTGGATCCTGGAATTCAAAAAGTTAGTTATATCTATGGGTTGCCATACCCTTTATTCTCACTGTATGGGACAATGGTTGTACTATTATTTATTGGTGCCTATGGCACTAAGTACTAGTCCCCCAAACCCTTTTAGGGTAATTTTACTGTACACTACAGTTTATTGGGAGTTCAAAGGACTTGTTTATCTGATGCACTGGCGTTCTACATATCTGTATTTTATTTTGAAATTGATTTTGCATGGTGTTACATGATGCACAGATTAATTGCATCATGTACACACTCAATGCAATTGTGTGACATTTGATATATATTTGTCTAGCTGCTGGTTTATTGGGAGAGGAGATATAATTTATTTTTAAAAGTGCTGCTGGATTAATTTTAAGATGCAATGTGCTGCTGGTTTAATTTTATTATGTGATAATTATGAGATTCAGATTTGATGTTTTTATGTATACATGTTTATGTAATCCTTAACCATTTATTTGTATATTGGTATTATATGTGTAGCCCTCTTTCCTACACTCTAGAGTGACTACGGGTACTGCACACATCTGGGCCTCCGCTAACTGGGAGCCTGGGGTAAGAGTTATCTTATTGGCAGCGCCTCCACTTACCCAGGATCCCCATTGCATAAGATTCCCCTGGGTAAGAACAATAGCAACACACATATGATTGGAACTGTTTACTGTAACGTACGGGTAACCCCTTATCGTACAGTCATGGCAAGAACACATATAAGTAGTTGTGTAAACAGGTGAACAAAAGGCGCGAACAGCTTAATAGAGAGTGAGTTGTATAATAATAATAAAAATGATGAAAAGTAAATGTGGTGACCAAACCCCCAGCTCAAACCTCACTGGTGGGACCTGTTTCATGGGTTCCAAAGTTGAGGAGTATCTCAAAACGTCCAGGGGGAGCATATGGAGGAATGAGAAAGCAAAACAAAATACACAAATATAAGTGCAGACGTATTGCAGTAGGTTGGATAATTAAGCAGTGTCTTGGCTCATATAGCTGTACTACTCACAGGATAAGAGTGTAAATATAAGCAGTTGGCAAATTGGGTTGCCGCCCTTGAAGGTATTTAGGCACCGGACCCCCTATCGATTCTCCGTCAGCATATACCGCATGTATAAAGAGAGAGAAAACTACATAGTGCGATCAATATGTATGTATGTATGTATGTATGTCTTTATTTGTATAGCGCCATAAATGTACATAGCGCTTCACAGTAGTAATACATGTCATATAAATAACAAATATAAATAACAGATCATGGGAATAAGTGCTTCAGACATACTGTAAAAGTAACATTAAGGAAGGAGTCCCTGCTCCGAGGAGCTTACAATCTAATTGGTAGGTAGGGAGAACGTACAGAGACAGTAGGAGGGAATACTAGTAAGTGCGTCTGCAGGGGGCCAAGCTTTGTGTCATGTGTCCATGATTATCCAGTGCTACTCATATGCTTCTTTAAGCAGATGTGTCTTAAGGTGGGTCTTAAAGGTGGATAGCGAGGGGGCTAGTCGGGTATTGAGGGGAAGGGCATTCCAGAGGTGTGGGGCAGAAAGTGAGAAAGGTTTAAGGCGGGAGAGAGCTTTAGATACAAAGGGGGTAAACGTTTTATGTAAAAAAATACGGGTAAAAAATGCGCACTTACAATGTGCTAATAGAATAAAAACATTTATCACATAATGTGAAATGGAGATGTCCCGAGCAGCTCACCGCCTCCCTTGGGTCATCTGGCTGGCTTCCACAGCTTTGTATCCTGGATCGGAGCCTCCCTCTATGCGCTCGTCTGATCGTATGACGTCACGGCTGCAGGGTTGGTTCACTACGGGTCGTCTCCAAGACCAAAATTGGTTGCTTACTCAACGTGTTTCGCCCAGCTACCAGGAACTGTTCTCGGCTTCGTCAGCAGAACACATATAACACATCAATCAACTGCTTATACTCTAACACTAGTGGCTCGGCTACTCTCATAAGGAGAAATGTCACTGTCCTGTCACCGCGTGCCCCCACATCGTGTCCATGTAACTGTAATTATGTATATAGGCTCAGTCCTTTGGCCACTCCACTTAGTGTCCCCAAAGAGTGTTCCCTAAGGCGGGATCAGCGCCTGTTGAGCGGTGTTGGTGCACTTTAGTAAATACCTTCCGGTCACTGCGGTGACCGGTAACAACTTCAAAACGGATCCGCCGATCCAGCGCAGTCTCTCCGATTTCACGATGCACAGCAGCCTGGTCCCAGACAACTAGCACCAACCTCAGCTCCGCACACTTTGTCCCTATCTGCTATACAGTAAGGGCTGATGTAGCTATCACTACAGGGCGTCCCTGCAGCACCACAATCTACTGTGACTCCGGGAATATCCTGGGGCCTACGGGGAAGATTTAACCTATGCAGGTGGGTCACGGACCCCCTGCACCCACACTACCTCTTCCCTTGCTCCTCCGGTGCCCTCTGGCTAGCGTGGTCTCTCCCCCACGCTTCCCTTTCCTGCCTCCCGCGAATCCGGCCCTCCTATTCGCTCCCTGGCGTCAGGTGACTTTTCTAAGGCTCCTTGGAGTTGTAGTTACTGGCTGAGCCTCTTCCTCATTGGCCCACCGTTCGCGCGCTTGCACGGCGCATGCGCCACTTCTCGCCGCTCTGACAGTGCTCCTAACTATTACGCAATAACATGGTGGCGCCCTATGCTACCGGGCCACCGTGGAACCTTCCAACACTTCCTCTGGAGACACGCTGCAGCGAAGAGAGGCAAACTAAAACATCCCTACATATGTATATATACATATGTGTATATGTGTATATATATATATTAGCATATATATATATATATTTATATCGCAATATATATATATTGTGACATAGTCCAAAGATGTTAGGCAGCTTTCTGCCCCATTTTAGAGCAGAAAGTGCAGGAATAGTTACAAATGATCCGTTCCACAGCTTCCCATTAACTCAGGCAGCTGGATGGAAAATCCAGACCACAGATTACCATGGCTCTAGTTCTCCCTCACCTGCTCTTCTAATCACATGCACAGGTATTTAGAGCAGAGAGGTTTTGCATTTCTCTCTCTCTCTCCTTGGAGCCTGGAGGCTGGGGGTATCGCTGCTCCCCTGCATCCAGTATCGGGGTTGACGGCCCCTCCAAGTATCACAGTACCAGAGGATTTGCCTGGACACGGGACCGAGTTCCCACCACGAACAGATAAGACCAAACAAATGTTTACTGCTGTTGCTAAAAGACTGTGCTGTATCTAAGTGACCCTAAATGAGAGAGCATTGTTTTAAGCTGGGGAACCAGGTTAGTTGGCCAGCAGCTGTTAGAGAGACTGATTCTATGTGTAGTTAGATCCCTGAAAGGGATAGGATTTTGTTTATATAATTTGGTTTCTTTTTACTTGAAATAACAGTGTGGGAAATACTGTAACAATGAAATGAGTGAACTGCTGAATGAAAGTATCTGAGTACCTCTAACCTACACATGTTAAAGCTGCAGTACCTTACTTGGATGAAAATAAAGCAGGCAGAAGCCTGAGTTAAGCAGCTTAATACTTTGAATGATCCTGTTTTTGTATTAAATAACCCTAGAAGACTGTGTCGGGAAGAACCCAGACAGACGTCAGCACTACAAAAGAGGGGCGTTTGTCACAATATATATATATAAACGAAAAAAGAGTGCACCCGATCCTAGTGCAATATGTAAAATAATATCATTTAATATACAAAAAAGAGTCCAACAATTTAAAACTCACAAACAACATGAATAAAAGAGCATTTTATGAGTAATACTCATGCATCAAACACAGGAACTCTGCTGCTCTGCTCACACGCCTCTCCACTGCACACAATCAGGACATGATCAAAACCCCTCTTAGCCACCATCCAGCAGGAACTCAGGTATCGTGTCACTTCTCCTAGTGTCCTCCGGAAACAATCCGCATGTGCAATGGGTGCCAGACCGGGTAAACCAAAACAGGAACCGTGAGGAGTAAGCTGTCAGCATCAATGTCTTTGAGTCCCAAATGTAGTGGTATGGTGTTTGCTTGCTCTCACTAGCAATTCACCCTTTTATTTGTATATTGGTGTTATATGTGTAGCCAGGTCTCCCCTGCTGAGCAGCACCCCCCTCACCTGGTGTTCGATCGCGGGCGCCGCCGAGGCCAATGGCGGCCCCGCACGGCGATCGCCGAGGTGAGAGCAGTCAGGTCCCGGCTCGGGGGTTGCTGGGGACGCGTGCGGCCGGTTGCTACGGCCGCACGCATGTCGCAGGGCTCCCGGCGCTCCCGGAGCCGGTCTGTAAGGGCGCCGCCATTGCCCCTTAGTTCGCGCATGCGCAGTGGTCGCGCATGCGCTGTTAGAGCCCCAGAGTCCGGGCGAAGTCGCGCGAGGGCTAGGTTAGGCAGGGGAAGATTGAGGAAGCCCCCTATAGCTCGCGCATGTGCAGGAAAGGCGCGCACGCGGCCCCTATGTGTTTTTAGGCTCCATGGGACTACAACTCCCATGGGGCATAGTGAGACAGGCACCAGGTGCCTCATAGGAGCCAATAGGGCTGCAGGATTGCGCTGGAGGAAAGGATACATTTCACGGGCCGAGAGCCTGCGAGTCAGTCAGAGGAAGGGGCAGACAAGGGAAGGAGGTAGGGTACCAGAGAGAGGGACCCTGTACTAGGCCAGCACCCCCTTGGCCCCAGATAAGGCCCTAGTTAGCCCTGATTCCCCAGTAGTGTGAGTGTTGCCAGAGATAGTCTCAGGTTAGGGACCCTGTCACTCATGGTAGTCAGAGCTAGGGAATAGCCAGGGATAAAGTGGGCTGAGGTTAGTCTGCAGACGCATTGCGGCAGGCTTTCGGTGAATTAGTGGCACGAGACAGCTGAGGGGTTCATAGCGGTAACCAGTCCAGGGAGCCATAGCCCAGGGTCCGTGTTGCGAGTGGCGAGGCGCTGGGGGGGGTTCATAGCGGTAACCAATCCGGGGAGCCATTGCCCAGGCCGGTCTTGCGCGTAGTACGAGGCCACTGGGGGGGTTCATAGCGGTAACCAATCCGGGGAGCCATGGCCCAGGGCCCGTATTATGAGTAGGGTGGGTACAAGACCTACCTATATAGGATAGGCAACCCCGAATGCCCTAGGAGATTGACCCTTAAGCCACGTAAGGATGCTGTGTTATAGGGACGGCCTATAGTGCAGTGTGTGTCACGTTGCTATACCGTCAGTTAGGGACTCAGCGGATGCTGCAGTTCCAGTGACGGAGTTCGGACCCACGTTGGGGTCACAGAGAATATCGTCAGGATAGGATCAGACGGATTCATCACGCGTCTGACCCTTTGTGAAGCGTTGCTGATCCGAGCACTGGAGTGCTCGGCAGGTATCTACAGTTCTAAGTGCACCACCGGGCCCTTAGCTTAATAGTGACTGCGCAGTCACCCATTGACTCTCTGCAAGAGTGCGGGACATTGGGTGGGGTTCTTTGGACACTGGGTGGGATCACCTAGTGTTGGGGAATTGTCCTGCGAGACGTCACGGTTAGTGTCTCCTCCTGAGAGGGACACAGGTTATGTTATGAATGTGATGTGTCGTATTACATGTTAGTAAAGTCCTTAGTTATTATACCCCATTGTGTATGTGATCATTGTGTTTGTCCTGCGAGGATCCACTCCCCCTCTGGTGGGAGCCATCGCAGGTGGAGGCGCTGCACCTATTGTAAGTGGTTGTCCATAGTGTTGTAATTGCCCCAGGTTCCCCGTGGCGGAAGCTCAGCCCTCCTGTGAGCCAACAGGTAACGCACCACACACACCTGGTAACACGTATGTTCTCCGCACCCACACCATATCTGCGATTGGGGGGGGGGAAAACCCGTTACATATGTATATATACATATATGTATATGTGTATATATATATATATATATATATATATAACCTACTGTACAAATGAATGGGGGCAGGGTGGGTGACCAGATGCCCATCATTGCCAGGGGGTAAGTAGAACTCAATTTATTTATGCTGATTTATGTGCTTAATAATGGGCAAATGCATTATTATCCATATGTGGATAATAGTAATTTTGCCCATTACTGTATTGTATGTGTTAGGGGGCGGGGGGCATGTGTGTTGTATATTGC
Organism: Ascaphus truei; assembly: GCF_040206685.1. Classification (NCBI taxonomy): domain Eukaryota; kingdom Metazoa; phylum Chordata; class Amphibia; order Anura; family Ascaphidae; genus Ascaphus; species Ascaphus truei. The sequence goes on from NC_134485.1 coordinate 382,825,324, forward strand.
TATGTTAATGGGGGGCAATTGTCACCAATAAACATGCTATTGTGCCTTAACCCCTTAATTGCCTTAGCAGATAGCCGCTAAGGTTATGAAGCTGCTTTAATGTATTTTTATTAATAGTGTGCGGGAGCAGAGGGTCCCCTGAGCTGAACCGCAATGATTTCTGGCTCAGAGACCTCCTGCTTCCCGAGTTACAGGCCCCGGTTTGGGGCATCGGTACCAGTGTCGCCGCCATCTTTATAGCATCCACGTCGCGTCTTGGACGCTATAATGATGGCGGCGACACTGGCCTCCGATGCCCCATACCTGGCCCTGTAACTCGGGAAGCAGGGGGTCTCTGAGGCAGAAATCAATGCGGTTCAGCTCAGGGGACCCCCTGCTCCCACACACTATTATTAAAATGTACATTAATGCAGCTTCATTAACATTGCAGATAGCCGCTACGGTAAGGAATTATTGTTTATTGATATGTGTGTTTTGATATTTGTAGATGTGTAGGGGGTCTCCAGAGCTGAACCGCATTGGTTTCAGGTCCATTGAGCTGAACCGCATTGGTTTCAGGTCCGGGGACCCCCTACTTCAGTTATGGGGGCCGGTATCCCCTGCAGAATTTAAATGTCCCGGTCACGTGACGCGGAAGCTTTCAAAGTGCAGGGGATACCGGCACCCCATAACGGGGCCTGTATCTCCTGAAGTAGGGGGTCCCCGGACCTGAAACCAATGCGGTTCAGCTCAGGAGACTCCCTGCTCATGTACACTATTATTAAAATGTATTTATTTTGTGTACGATCGCCTGTAACAGCCTTGCATGGAGATGCCAAATCTCCATGAAAATGTTACAGGCGGCTTATTTTTTCGTGATGTTTCAATGCGCTAGCTGAGGGAAAAAACATTGCACGCACGATAAGACAGTTTTGGGCACGTCCGATAGAAAATGGGCTCAGGGCCTTAGTGAATCGTTTTTTGTCAGACGTGCTAATTTTTTTCAGCCCAGCGCGAAAGCTCGGAGCTTAGTGCATAGCCCCCTTAGTGTGGCTACAGTGCATGGTGAGTGAGTGCTTCATTGAAGGAAGGGGGAGAAAACGGAGATAAGTACTGTATTGCAGCATGATGTTTGGGTTACCTAAAATTCTGTGTTACTGTGTCTTTATTTACTTTGTGAATTTTTGTAATATTATAGGTGGGAATCAATTGTCTTCGGAGCCGGAACACAGAAGATTGAACTCCAGAGACCCCCTGCTGTCCATCTTGTACAAAAAAAGTAAAGTACGTACTCCCCAAAAAATTATAAGGGGAAGCAGTGTGTCCCCGAAGCTTAAACTTCATGTGAAACTCATTTCCAAACCCATTTTGGTTATGTTTATCTTTAAAATGTTTCAATACACTGTGTCTCTAACTCTTTCTTGATGTCCTTGGATTCTGATTTTTAACATCCTCTCATTCTCCCTATGTACTGTATTCCACAGGGACATTCCAGCATGTAGACTATAAATTTGCTCCTGCACGAAATACATTTTTTGACATCAAAAGATTCTTGTGTAGTATTTGATTTGAAGGCACTCTTACTTTCTGTTCCATGTATGCAGGCTGAGCAATTTTATTTTTGTCTCAAAACATTCTAAAGACAAACATAACCAAAATACTGCAGGCCTAACCTTCATAGGAATAAATTCAGTTGATCAAAACTGTCGAGGGGGAAGCAGAATATTAAATCTGTCACAAAAGGAAACATAGTGGATTTATAGGATGAAAACTCTGGTTCTGCATTGTTTGAATACTGATATAGATCTGGGATGATTTTTGTAAATGTTTTGGTTATGTATTCTGTCCCAAACATGAATTTAACATAATTTTGAGATGATATTTTTTTAGTATCTGAGTGGGTATAAGAGAACTAGTCCCTACCCGTAGTATTATAATGTAGCCCCGGTCTTATTTTGCCTCCAGAGACCCCCTCTGTAGCGTGCCGAGCGATCGCGGTGGCCGCTGGAGGCAGCGACGGACCTTCCAGCACAACGCAAAGGTGGGGGCCGGACCAGGGAGCGCTCTGAGTTCCCGGAGTCTCTGCGGCGTACCCGGCTAGCGGGGGCCGCCGTGACAGGTTGCGTGAGCGTGCGTATTGGTCGCGCAGCCGCAGTAAGGGTAGCGCACGCGGTCCCAATGCTAAAGAGGTCCTGAGTGGACTACAATTCCCAGGAGCCTCTGGGGTTTGCCCTTTCACCCACATCACGTGCAGCCAGCCAGCAAATAGGGTTTTGCAGCTTCTCCTGTGGAGGAAGGCTACAATGTTGCGGGGACCACGTTTGGCAGTTGGAGCTGGGAGCAGGAAGGGGAAGGAAGGGGGTAGGGAGCAAGTGGCTCCTACACCAGGTAAGGTAGTTCCCCAGATCCCAGGCAGGCCCCAATCCCCACCAGGGTAGTGGGTAGGTACTGAGGGAGGGCTCCTAGGTTAGGGACCCAGCCCTTAGGTGTGAGTGTGCCGTCTTGTCAGTGTCACGGCTGGTAGTGCTGTGAGCGCTGACAAGTAGGCACAGTGTGTGTGTGCAGTGCAGTGTTGCTGCAGGTACCGAGTGAGTGCAGTGGGTTGCTGCAGGTTCCGTGTGCAGTGCAGTGTTGCTGCAGGTACCGAGTGAGTGCAGTGGGTTGCTGCAGGTTCCGTGTGCAGTGCAGTGTTGCTGCAGGTACCGAGTGAGTGCAGTGGGTTGCTGCAGGTTCCGTGTGAGTGCAGTGGGTTGCTGCAGGTACCGAGTGAGTGCAGTGGGTTGCTGCAGGTTCAGTGTGAGTGCAGTGTGTTTGCTGCAGAGGTTAGGGAGAAGTTAGTCAGAGGGGATCCAGGAGGTGAAGAGAGAGGTAGTGTGGGTGCAGGGGGTCAGTGACCCACCTGCATAGGACAGGCTACCCCGTAGGCCCCTAGGAGTGTTCCCTGAAGACACCAAAGGTTGCTGTGCTGCAGGGATGGCCTATAGTAGTAGCGAGCATCACCCTTACTGAGTACCAGCTAGGGACAAAGGGACAAGCGTGCGGAGCAGGTTTGCTGGCGAGTCGTCTGGGACCAGACGGCTGGACATTGAGACCCAGGAGGCAGACCGCTGATTGATCTGACCCTTTGCGAAGAGGTACTGGTCACTGCCGTGACCAGAAGGTACTAGAACATCAAGTGCACCAACACCGGTCAACAGGAGCTGATCCCGCCTTAGGCTAAACTCTTTAGGAACACTGAGTGAGTGGCTAAAGAACTAAGCCTACACCATCACTTTAATATATATGGACACGGTGTGTGGGGCACGCGGTGAGGGGACGGAGGCGTTGCTCCTGATGAGAGTGGCCAGGCCACTAAGGTTACACGCTAAGGTTATATTACTATAATATAGATTGATAAGGTTCCGTGCATTATCCTATAGTAAAACTAGTTGCATATAAATATGTGTGTTGTTGTATTTCTTGCCCAGGGGAATCTGACATCACGGGGATCCTGGGTAAGTGGAGGCGCTGCGCTAAGTAAGTGTATGAGTGTTACCCCAGGCTCCAGGTACAGTGACCAGTAGTTCCTTAGGGAAGGTTCAGAAAAAGGGCTACATAATATTATTTATAATTAAATAATATTAAATAATTAATATTAATTATTTTTACCCATTTCTACTTTGTAAGTTATTGGAGTTAAATATCAAGCCCATAACATCTTTTTGATTTCTATTATATCTATAATATAATGGCATTAGTTTATTATTTAGTTATATGTATATATTTTTAATTATGTGTAGCCAGGTACCCTTTGGCTCCCCAGACATTCGGTTCTCTCGCTCTCACCTGCGACAGCGTGAGGGTAGTTGCAGGGTGATCGCATCACCGGGGGCTCCCGGCGACATCAGCTACAGGGCGCCGCCATCTTGTGTGCGTTTGCGCATACGCAGAAGCTCGCGCACGCGCAGGATAGCCCCAGATTCGATACGACAGCCATTACAGGGAGTGAGAAGAGGTGCTCCATAGTCAGGGACATCCCCCAGTTCGCACATTCGCAGTTAGCAGCAGTGGCGGCCATTACACAGCGCGCACAAGGCCCCAATGTTAAAGAGAGCCACCAAGGACTACAATTCCCAACAGCCTCTGGGGACTGCACTTTCACCCTGGTCACAGACAGGCAGACAGCCAATAAGGCTGACAGATTCTCATGCTGCAAAGTTGCAACAATGTTGTGTGAAGACAGGGATTGTCAGTTAGGAGCTGGGACACAGAGAGGGGAGGGTTTGTTTGTGCAGGGAGGAAAGTAGCCTCCTGCTGCTGCGGCCTACAGAACCCGCAGAGGAAGAGGCTACTGACCTCTCTACTGGGGTGGTCGATGCTGATGACCCATCTATCCCAGCCACGACGGTTTCGGAGGGCCCGTGCGCTCTAACCCCAGTTCTAGACTCGGTTCCACACTCAGAACCGCAGATTCCGGAATCACAGGGTAAGGTGTCTCTACCCCGATCCTCTCTTAGTGATTCCAGTGACCAACAACCAGCTGTGGTGATGCGCCAGCCGGCAGACCACACAAGTGAAGCTGGAGATAAAGAGGCATTTATCCCATCTGCTGCGGATCCTGATATGGGCCCGTGTGCCCTACAACGGCCAGTCCGGCCTACTACGATGGTACCATCGGTCCTAGGCTGGGGATCAGTACCTAACGACGACAAGGGTGAGTTGACTGCCACAGGGGTGTCGGGTGTGAGCTTCCAGGTGACCGCAGAGCACGGTAGCTCCTTAAGTCTGGCCACCAGGGCGATTGGCTCAACTCGGCATCGCGTCCTGACGGAGGTGTCCCCCTTAGAAGATTGCTGTCAGTGGTGCGAGTGGACCAGTGCCCACCGCCTATCGTTCAGGTGAAGAGAAAAGTCAGCCCCATCATGATGTCCAGTGCTGCCATAAGTATTACTGTGATTGAACTGAGTGTGAGCCCATGCGCTCCAACTCAAATGGTCCTAGGACTGGGATCCAACGCTCTCGAGTTTCCAGAAAGTGAGTGGACTGCCCCAGAAGTGCCGTGGACAGGTCCCCAGACAGCCGAGGTGGTAACAGTCAGCGTTCCTGATGACCTGCTGGCCACTGTGAATCAATGCAGTGGTAAGGTACCAATCATTTACCCCTGCAGGATGTAACAGAGACATTGCTACTTGCTCGCTTCCCAATGGAAGCCTCCCAAGTTCTTAGGGACAAGGACTGTGTTGTGAGTGAAAATTGCCTCCTTTAAGCACAAAAAGGAGCGTTCCATTCACCATGTGGTGGACCGCGGAAAAGGTCAAGATCTCCTGGCCTACTGCATCCATGCCGCAGATGGCCAGGTAAAGGTCTGGCCAAGAGACACTGTGCTATTCCTTCCACCAGGGGGAGGAAGTAGTATGGAACCAGTGACTGTTACTCCAGAGCATGATCTCCAAGAGATTACCCAGGCGGAGGCTCACAAAAGTCAAAGTGAGGTACCCCCACATTATCAGTTAGGGGCACCCCACAATTGGTCTCAGCAAACAGCTAACACTCAGCTGGCCTCGGGTATTACTGTGTGTGATATGCCATGTATCAGTGATGTTAGAGTACATATGTTAAGTTATACCTATTATGCACTGCATTTTAATTGTGTAACTTTATGTTGTGATGCCCTTCAAGCGGGGATGTTGGTATTTCCACCAGGGGGAGAATAGAGCCAGGTCCCCTCTGGCTCCCCAGACATTCGGTTCTCTCACTCTCACCTGCGACAGCGTGAGGGCAGTTGCAGGGGCGATCGCGTCACCGGGGGCTCCCGGCAACATCAGCTACAGGGTGCCGCCATCTTGTGTACATTTGCTCATACGTGGAAGCTCGCGCACACGCAGTATAGCCCCAGATACGATACGGCTGCCATTACAGGGAGTGAGAAGAGGCGCTCCATAGTCAGGGACATCCTCCAGTTCGCACATGCGCAGTTAGCAGCGGTGGCGGCAATTACACAGCGCGCACGAGGCCCCAATGTTAAAGAGAGCCACCAAAGACTACAATTCTCAGCAGCCTCTGGGGACTGCACTTTCACCCTGGTCACAGACAGGCAGACAGCCAATAAGGCTGACAGATTCTCATGCTGCAAAGTTGCAACAATGTTGTGTGAAGACAGGGATTGTCAGTTAGGAGCTGGGACACAGAGAGGGGAGGGTGTGTTTGTGCAGGGAGGAAAGTAGCCTCCTGAACTAGGCCAAAAGTCTCCCCTTAGCCCCCAGCTAGGCCCTACTCACCTCAGCTTGTGGTTACTACAGGGACTCCCCTTAGACTAGGGACAGGGTCCTGTAGAACCTAGACAAGTGAGGGTCCAGCCAGGAACTGTGACTATCCTGGCAAGTGCTGTGAAGGTAATACATCCTCTGCATTAGCAGAGATAAGAGACATTATAAGGGTGGATCACTCCATGCGGGAGCCACCCACCGTTGAGGTGGGGGCATCTTGGATCATCTAGTGGAGCAAGGGATTCCAAGCAAAGGTCATCTGCGCACCCGGTAGCAGGAGCACCGGGCATGTATTATCCAAGTCACCAAGTGCACCACCTATACACTTCATCTTAGTGGGCAGCGCTGTTACACACGTGGGTAGGGTTTTGGGACTCTTGGGACTTTGGGTACAAGGACTTTGGGGATACTGTGTAAGGAGGTTATATCCCAGTTAGGGGCAAGGTTATAGCTGCCAGCTAGTGGCAGAGGGTGGCATATATATCGTTGTGCATACTGATGATGTTGCACTGTTAAAGTATGATACTCTGTGTTGTGTTGCTATACAATATGATGTGATGTGATGTTATTGTGTTATTTGCTCGTTCAGGAAACCTTTTACCCATAACCCTGGTGTATGTGGTTTCTGGGTGGGTTCCTATGCTAGGCCCATTCTACATTCCTATAGAATCCTACATAGGTGGAGGGCTGACCGACGAGAACGTTCCAGAGATTCACCCCAGGCTCTCACTAGCGGAGGCTAAGGCCTCCTATGAGCCTGACAGGTATAACGCACCACACCAGGTAACATTAGGTTCCCCACACACACTATATGCGATTGGGTGGGGGGGGAATACCCGTTACATATGTGTGTGTGTATATATATATATAAAATCAAAAACAGGTAGTCTATACTGTTCTGTGGCTAACTAAATGCTTTTATTTGTGCGAGCTTTCAAGATACAATGATCTCTTCTTCGGGCGATGTTACAATTGATTCAGCCCAAAAACTTTCTTGAAACAAAGCATCTGCGGGGAGGTATTTCCTTCACCCCCTGTGCAGTATGCGATTTATGAACTGAGGTATTAAATGGTCCCTGAATTCTTGAGAAATTACCTTGTTGGTCCGAAACATACGTTGCTCTGTTTTATTAAAATGTATTGTTTTATTAAATTACCGTTTTCAACTGAGTGTGCTGCGGACTTCCTTTTTTGCTGGTTATCTCCTGGACTGGCGGGTGTTCCCTGTCTATCTGCGTGCAGCTCAATTTCTGTTATGTATGTAGCCATGCATAATAATGGACTGCAGACATCTTCTCTGTTGGCAGTAAACCCTGGTAAGTACAGGAATGCCAGCAGTAGTTATGGAGGTTTCCCTCACACCCTGGTGAGGTGCCCTATGTATGTATGGGAGTGGCAGCATGCTCTGAGTCCCTGGTTAGTGACATCAGAGATGTGCCTGCCCCCTGAGGTGTATAAGGCACAGCACTGTCAAGTTAGTTGTTGTTGCTAAAGTGTTTGGCTCCTGTGAAAGGGATTGCAGGATAGCTTTATGACCACTAGTGCTGTAACTAGTGGCACTAGTTTCTAGATCAAGCCTGTCGAGGCCACACTGTGTCCAGGGACCTGGCACAGGGGTGATCGCCCTACGGGGAGAGGGGATCCCACTCCAATTGGGAGGGTGTACCTGGCAAAGGGACAGCACGGAGAAATGTGCAGCTAGAGCTGACAGCTGCATGGGGCAGTCTACTTAATCGAGTACATCAATAAAGATGCCCTGTTCAAAGATACCCCCACTGTGTGAGTGTGAGATTACTCTGCAGTGGCAGTCACCACCGGGAAGGAGTTCCTCACCAGGACCATCTCCCTGGGGAAGCATAGATCCTGATGAGGTAGAGGCGCTGCACATGATATAGATAGGACTCGCACCCACTACCTCAGCTACCTGTTCCTGATGACATCCCCTAATACCATCGTGCGGGAGACTCAGGAGTCCTGTTACCTGCAGGTGCACCACCATACACTATCATGTAATGGGGACCGGTTAGACCACACGGGCCAATGTGAGATTGGGTGGGTCAGACAGGAGGGAAGACCCGTTACACGTATATATCCCCTGTTTTCCCCTTTGTTTATAGTGTAATGTTTGTGTGCACCCAGAATATTTTTGTTTATTTATACTGTATATATATATTCTTCTAAGATATTATAGATAGTAGTATTCCTTATATTTTCATTATATTTTTGTTTTTAGTCCTCTTGAGTATATTTGTATTTCTAAAAGGTACTGATACGAAAACATATTCACTACACAGAGGATACAATTAACAGTAATACACCTGAAAAGACACAACCCAGTTGTTAATCCAGCTGCGATAGTTGCAATGTACGATAATATAGTCTTCTTCAACCGACATCTTTTTCTGGCTTTTACAGTTTTATTAAAACAGTTTTACATGTAAAATAATTGAGAGGCAATAGATGCATTAATCACACTGTGCTGTGCAAACTGCATGGAACACATATTCGGTCCATTTGTGCACATGCGTTTTCTATGTAAACTGTATGGAATTCATATGCAGTTCATTAAATTTGTGCGCATGTGCATACTACCGGTATGTGAATTGTATGGAACGAACATGTGGTTCATTGGAATGCACACATTACTTTAATTATTCATTATCTCTGGATGTGTTTCTTTCACGAAAAAGGTGTTTCTGTGGATTAGCCTGCCGAATCTACAAAAAAGGATGGAAAAAAGAATTACAAAAATTACAAAAAATAAATGACTATTAAAAACTGTGTACATTCCAAAATTTTATGTTTTAGTCATCAGTTTAATTCCCTGATTATTCCAGCCCACAGTTCTCTGATGCCGTAAAAGCCTATTGATTGTGTCTTTTATGGTCTTCAATTCTGCAGTAGTGTATTTATACTGCTTCCCAAGTTTACCTAAAATAGCTCTCCTCAAATTGTTTGGAAAAGGCTTCTTACCCCTGGACCCATCAAAGATCACATGTCTAGCCCATTGGGCGTTCTAGCACATTTGATCGAGACCGTTTTACTGTGTCCAAATCTCTGCTGGCATTTCTTTGCAATTGACCTCATTGCTGGGACCTGTTGTTACTGGCCTCCAGCTGCTTCGCCACTAAGGTAACTCCCTAACCTTAGCCTTTACCTTAAACCCCCCAAATCCTAATTCCTAATACAGTACTAACGCTCCCTTAAATAGATCAGCTACATATGTAAAAGCTGCGATCCCTCCGAGTGAAGCAAAACCATTTCCTTCTCTTGGCGTAGAGTTGTTTCAACCATTAGAATAACTCTACACCAAGAGAAGGAAATGGTCTAGCTTCACTCGGAGGGATCGCAGCTTTTATCTACAGGTGCACCAACGAGTATTCTAAAACTTGCCTTAAACTTGCCTTGGAGAATCTGGGGCTATCACCAACAAGACCCAGGTACAATGCTGGGTACATGCTGCAACATTTCAGTGACATTTCTGCAGAAACTAATGGCCCATCGTATTAACACAGCAGAGGTCCCTGGCAGTCCCATTCAGTTTGAATGAGACTGCCAGGGACCCCCGCTGTTAATCCGATGGGCCATTAGTCTGTCTGCAGAAATGTCACTGAAATGTTGCAGCATGTGCCCAGCATGTACCTGGGTCTTGTTGGTGATTGCCCCAGATTTGTTTTAGAATACTCGTCGGCCCTACAGTATACATATGGCTGATCTAATTGTCATCCTATCTAAAAGGGACTGCAGCAGTTGCTCATACAGCTGATTTGATATTTTGTTATACAGAGCCCTACCACAAGCTGTCTTTATACCACCAGTCAGAAACAGCTGTGTATACTTGGTGGCCACACCTCAGCCACCAATTAGTGATACACCTGTGGTGGCTTCAAAACTTTAATGCCCTCAAAGTGTGTGTTTTATCCTGCTCTATTTATTTTATTATTTTTGCATATATATTACATATTTTTAACTTACCTCATACTACCATCCATAGTAATCAGGGTCACCCAGTTACCCACCGATTACTTGCATAACGTGCAAGTTCTATTGAAGTTTTAGTATAGGCAAAGAGTATTGTGTCCAAATGCCTAAGTTTTGTATTTTAGCAAGTACTAATGTAAGAACTCAATAAATTTAAATATTACTCAAGATACAGCTTTATTTCAGTGAAAGAATAAGTGAAACAACTATAATTTGTATGTTCAGGAAGATTAGAAAAGTAGAAAATGTAAAAAAAATTAGAGCTCATAGATAAAAAAAAACAGACTTTGTGAAACAATACAATCTTCTTCAACCAACATCTTCTTGCTGTCTCTTGTGCAGTTTACCTGCAAACTAATTGTGAGATTGTTATTTATTAATAGTCTAGAAGAAGTAGATGCATTCATTACACTGCACCACTGTAAACTAAATGGAACGCATATGCGGTTAATTTGTGCGCATGCGCATTCTATGTTAACTGAATGGAAGACATATCATTTGTGCGCATGCATGTTCTATGTAAACTGAATGCAACGTATATCATTTGTGCTCATGTACATTCTCTGTAAACAGAATTGAACGCATATCAGTTGTGTTCTGTATATCAGTTTTATGTAAACTGAAGTTGCCTTAATTATCCATGGCTGGAGGAAGAAATTTGGGTGACAGCAAGTCGTAGTTGTGATTCAAACCATTGTAGAAGTTGAAAGGAGTGTGCTGCATGTAGTTGCAGGAGTCAATTATTCAGTTTTCGGAGTTGGTCAGACCGTACTCATACTGGGGATCCCGTGGATAGGTTGGAGTGGACCGGAAAGGTCTGTTCAATCGCTTTTGCTATCTGTAATTGCCAACAAGGAACATAACAATGCAAGACAGATGCAGTGTCTAGTACCCATCCCTTATTCTGGCGCGTGGTATGCTAATAAAGCAGTCATCATGCTGGAGGAATATCTGTCTGTGTATTTAAAGATGGCAGTGATACCCCCCAAGTCAAACCTCTGATGAAGCTGGCAGCGAAAAGCAGCGTTGAGTGATGTCACAGAACAAGTGCCCAAGCAGTTTCAGACCACACAGCAGCCACCAGTGTAGAGTCAAATGGTTCAGCCTATGAGTACAGCATTTTGTCTTTCCCTGAATAATGTACCGGCACCATACAGAGATATTGCTGATTACTCTGCACAGTTACAGCCATCTCATGGCAGTCTACCTCAGGACTCATTCCAATGGAATATCGGAGCGACATCCCACTGATACCAAGTACACTGCCTTGTACTCCAGTGGTTTATCTTTGCCCTTATGCTACTATTGAGACTCTATACTTCAGTTTACTGTAGCTTTTCTACATGCCCATTTTTGGAACCAGTTACAATCTGCTACTTTGTTATAAGATTAACAGTTTTTTTTATATACTCTTTACTTATCCACTGCCTATTGATACTAAGTGGTTATATACAGTATGATTCCCTATTTTCTGATAATTTGTTTGACATCCAGTACTTATTTAATATTTAGTACCTGGGTACAGCAAATCCTTTTTTCTGTGACGACACTGCATTCAGCCCTCAGGATCTAAGGGTCTGTTTATATCCATATTTGCTGGTAACTATATTGGGTGTTATATTCTGTGATTTACACTGTAGTGCCGATGGTTATTGTAAAACAAACCAGTGTCAATTACCAAAAAGACCCAGGTACATTCTGGGTACATGCTGGGAAAAGGAACAGAGGGCACAACGGGTTTTAGCAAATGAAAACTCATTTATTGAGCCAACACAACGTTTCGACCGTGAAGGTCTTTTTCAAGTGACAATGGCATGGCACTTGAAAAAGACCTTCATGGTCGAAATGTTGTGTTGGCTCAATAAATGAGTTTTCATTTGCTAAAACCCGTTGTGCCCTCTGTTCCTTCTTCCATGTACCCAGGACTGACTGCAGGCTGTCGTTCTAACTTTGGAACACTGGTAATTGTATCATTTTTTCTTTTGAGGTGTGCAGCACTCCTCTCTATTATCGGGTACATGCTGGGTACATGCTGCAACATTTCACACATTTCTGCAGACAGACTATACCTCTTGTATCAATTGTTAAAATACATTTTATGATACCTTTTCTCGATATCTTAGAGTGCCCCCACGTTTTGGAGATTCTGGAACCCCTCTCTTTAGGAGTTTTCTTTATGTTTGATATACTGTAGGTTCAATGTAAATTGCTAGGTACAGTACCCTTCATAACCCAATATAGCAAAATAGCACATCAGATTCGAATGATATTTAAAAATATTGATGGATTCTCAAAAAAGATAAAATTCTGAATGAAATTCCTCCAGCTTATTGTTAAGAAAGCAGCAAATCTTAAAATCAAATCGGCACTGAGTTGTCCAATTAGTCAAGAACCCAAATTCAGCCACAAAACGAATTCAATTCAAGGCGTGTTTGAGCTGTATAGCTGAAAATTCAGTCAGAATGATATTGATTCTTTACATCCAACATCACTAAGAGGAAATATGAAATGAAGTCATATATCAATTGTAAAAGTTGCTTCGTAATTGACTTACTGGAGTAGCCGGGTGGTCTGCAGTACGTTGGCAGAACCTGAAGATCGCTTCAAAGAAGAATAGGAGAACATGCGTATAATAATAAAAAAGGTCTGATCACATAATGTATTGAATCTTTTTCGAATTAAACATAACCAAAGTCCTAAAGGTCTTAAATGAAGAGCAAGCGAATGCTCATTACCGCATTTAGGAGAGGTGGTGACAGAATAAATCAAATCTCTAGGAGAGAATCATATTGGATATACGAATTATAAACATTAACCCAAACTAGTCTGAAATGTTGAATTTGATTTAGCTGCGTTTCCTCACGATTAATCTGGTTGTTGAAGATGAAGAATAATAGAGACATACAGTATGAGACATTTTCTTTTTGGGAACTGGTACATACTATCCATGTCCTTTATAATGGTTGCATATTATGTACATAAGAATGTAATCTCATTATGTACACAGGAATCTGATCTCCCTCTGTCCCTTCTCTATAATGATATTCCAATACATTGAACCTTTCAAATACACCTGGGATCTTCTTGGCAGATACTAAAAGACTTTATCAGAACCTTAGTGAATTAAGTGCACTGCAAAATAAATAAAAAAACATGCGTCTTTATTACCTGTAGCATTGCACTTTTGGGTAGTGCAAGGGCCAAAAGCTTTTTTGGCACACTTTTATGGTAATTGTCATAAATAATTGGGTTCACACAAATGTAATTTTAATTTTATTAATATGGTGGATACTTGGTACCTTCATGTTATTTTTTAGTGAATTAAACCGATTACAATATTGTCTAATCAAACTTTCATTAATAACATTATCACATAATGCATATGCTGTTAAAGACATTCAAACTTCTTCTATATGTTAAGTTGAATGTGTATTTTTGTTTGGGAAAGGAACCACTTATGTATTATAGTAACCATCTCCCACTTACTGTATATCTACTAATATTTCATAAGTTGATAATGTATCTATGTATTCACCTTGATAAAGTGCTTATAGCCTGAAACGCGTACTGTAGGTGTACTGTCTGTTTGTTTTTGATCCATTAAACTTTATTTTTTTTTATCGTGGGAATGCACCTCTGTATTTTTTACAAGCCAGCAGTGGATTTAGTGCTCCGTCTTTTCTTCCTCTTTTATATCTACCTTTAGTACAGTATCTGGATAATAATGTACTAAGAAGATTTAAATATTGTGGCATTTTTGTGTGCATTTGTGGGCACAAAGATGGAAATGTTTCACTAATGAGCCGAACTATACATATAGGCTGTAACAAGTAGAGCATCTATCAGGAATGACCCAAACAGACATTTTAAGAGTAACCTTTAAAGATAACATAGGGTTAAAATGTAAGGCTATTTAAGCCTACAACACTAAGCACCTCCAGTACATCTTTGACACCTCTAAGGAAGTGACCCCATTGTCAATCGCGTAGGGTTAAGTCTGGAGCAATCTGGTGTTCCCAAAGCTATGTGTCAACAGATCTGTGATATCATCCTAACAGGCCGGTCAGTGAGTGCTATCGGCGAGGAGAGACAGGATCACAGAAAAGAGTGTCTGCAGAGGACCGAGCAGACTAACTGGGACCACAGTCTCAAGCTATCACTCCATAAATGATACCTGCTTATGTACCAGCGCCATCTTGTGAGTAAGATTTCAATGTTTTTATTTCCAAGATGTCAAGAAGAAGCATTTTTTATTGTAGTTTTCATTGAATTTTTATTAAAGCACGCATGTTTTTCATGTATTTCTGGCACATTAGCAAGTTTCTTATTTTATATGTAATGCTGTTTCCTCCACCCCCTTGGAGATTCTTATATTACATGGTGTATAGTGCTGACTACCTGCTGGTTCACAGGATGCTGAGTGGTCCGCTGGTGGTATTGGGGACATCTGCATAGGCTTCTGGGGTACATTACTAGTCTTTATCTTTGTTGGTACAGCGCCTCCATCTGTTGCAGGTTCCATGAAGATGAAGGCATACTCCTGCAGAAGAACTTACTCCACTCCCCCCAGAAAGATTGCACACTAGGCAGGAGTATAGTTAACTGGAACCTTTTATTCCTTCCTGCATACACGGCCACAGTCTCTGTCTGCACAATACAACTGATTTCAAACCTCAGGATGATCCCTGGACATCCATCCCCGGCCAAGGGCACAGGGGGCAGTCCTTACTCTTCCCTGGCTCCCTAAAAGAGCCAGGGGAAATGTATCACTCCTCACTCCCCCAAGGGGTGTGGACAGTGGGTGCCAATGCTTGATACACCCCTTTGTGAGTACCCTTCTCTCTCAGGAGTAGAGACACTGACTAAATGTAGGTGTGCAGCCTCTTAAGAACAGAGGGGGATGGTCCAAGGTCTGAGTCTGGATTGGGTGTCAAGATTATTAGGCAATTTCTCCTACTGTGTCAATAAAGCTATGAGTTCCCTAATCAATATTTATTAATTGATCTCCCATACCCCACACAAACATACAGGCACAGTAATATTGATCAATGGAAACGTTTATAAGATCTTTAGTTTGAGAACATGGAGGATCGAGGGGTGTGTTGGTGTATTATGATTACAAAAATAATTCAAAGAGTATAAAATTACATTTTAAATTGTATGCTGACACGCATGCGCACAAAACTGTTAAACCATCTCTATCACGTGCAACACTGCCAGGGCAGGACGTGCAGTACTTAAAGCAGTAAAGCATGCACAATAGTTACGCTTTTCCCTTGAACACACAGCAACTAAAGATATTCACAGTAAAATGCCCTCTGGCGATCAGATACATCAATTTACATTAAAAGAAAAAACATCACCTAAGTGCGAAATGACATTTTGTAGCTTTCCAGTAGCTTCCCACGGCTGGATTGCTGTACACAAATTGTTCCTATGGGTGGAATCTAAGGTCTTGACACAGTACAGGGAACAGTAAGTCTTGCTATATATATTTCACTGCTACTGTTCTGTTTTTGCTATCCTGATTAAGTGATTGAACACCAAAATGGTTATATATTGAACAAATACATTTTTATTTTTACAAAGGCTGGTGTGCTGCAGCTTTCACTGGATCTGGAATTATTACAGGAGCAGGACCTGCATACTGTGATGCACCCAGCGTTTACCTGTGGGAAACCATGGTGTTTACAAAATAATGGTAAGGTGTTCATTCTTTCTACACGTTACAGGTTTAAACATTCCTCAGGAGAAACAAAATGGCTGCCAATTTTCAAGCCAATAGGAAGCTGCAACATTTTCAGTTGTCCTTCCTGTTGGATGGCCAATTAATTCTCCGTTAAAAATCAAGTAATACCGGAAACCAATAAGTATGTCTGGGAACACAGCTGAAAATAGTGTTGAGGTTAGTTACAGTAGGATGGCTTGCTCCAGTAATACTACAGGGATGTTTAATTACTTTTTTTTTTAATGGCGATACAGCTTGTTGCAATTCTGGTATTTTACTCAACAAATGGTAGAATGCAAACAGATAAAAGGCAAATAATCTATTTGATTATTTAAGAGCAAGTTTCTTCTACTCCATGCCGGAGTGGGTTTCTTCTGCAGGATCACATACAAGCAAGTTTCAAAATGATCTATCAAACGTAGCAAAGGATTTTCTGCTGTTTCAGCTGGTTATTGATCTCACTACTGTTTTTGTTCCTCTGCTTGACAAATTTCTATGTTGATCCATGGTGAAAGTAGCTTTTCGCTCTTCCATATTATGAGGCAATCTGGAGGCAGGGTTTGAACAACATCCACACACTGCCTTTAATTTGTTTGGTGCCTTTTATTTGTTGCAAAGGCATTGAGCGGGAGGTTACCACATTCATAAAACCTCATTTGCAGTGTTAATCTCAAAGGTAATGCAATAGTGGATTTCTCGTAAATCTATACTATAATTCTAAGTTGGATTCCGTTTGTTTGTTTATTTGTATGTCCGAAGCATCGAAATCTCAGAAACGGCTCCACGTACCGTAGCACAACGAAACTTTCACTGGACATTCTGCTGCGGATTTGTAGGTCAACGCAACTATTTTGAGCTTCCAATGTGATTCACTTCCGAATTTATGGACATTCTAATTTTCCCTCGGCTGTCCAGCAAAAATGTTAGAGCAGGAGTGGGGGGCGTGGCTACTAAGGGAGGGGCCGTGTGCCTGGATCAGGGCTGTGTGTGTGTCTCTGTGTCTCTGTGTGTGTGACGTGAGATGTGCGGGGGAGATATGCCAGCGGGGGCGGGGAGGGGGTAGATGTGCCAGCTAGCGGGGGGAGATTTGCTGGCTATCGGGGGGAGATGTACACGTGGGGCGGGGGGGGGATATGTGCCGGCAGCGGGGGGGGATGTACCAACAGGGATGGGGGGGGCAGGGAAAATTTGCCGCCAGCGAGGGGAGATGTACCAACTGGGGGTAGGGGGGAGGCTGGGAGATGTGCCGGCAGCGTGGGGACATGCCACAGCAGCGCGGTGAGATGTGCCGCCAGCAGGGGGGGGAGAGGACATGTTCCGGCAACGGGGGAGACACACACAGACAGACATACACACATACACACACACACACACACAGACTGACACACACAGACACACACAGACACACACAGAGAGAGAAAAATCTCACCCCTCACTACATCCAGCAGCTGGGGAGTGTGGGGGAGGTCTGGGAAATGTATTCAATATTACATTCCCCGGGCGAAGCCGGGCACAAAAGCTAGTTAAACATAAAAATACTTCTGTCTTTTTTTAGTAAGATATTGTATCTAGATAATCTAGATAATCTAATTATTGTAGGCAATTGGAGTTGACCTTTATTATGATAGCCAAGATTTGGTTTAGTCTGTGTATCATCTTATTTGCATTACACCAACTAGACCGTCATAAAAAATCATGCTACATTTGTTATCTAAGGACCGTCAATTCTACTTCAGTTGATCAACTATACAAATTGTTTATTGACACACATATTTTTTTCACAGATGTCATGTATTCAAGTGCATGAGATTTAATAAATTACTTAGTTATATAGCGTGGCAAGTCATTAGTAGTAATTGACAAATATGGACAAAAAACATGTCTACAAAAATGAAGAAGGATTTCACTTCAGTACAATTTGGAATATTTCTTTCCTGGAAAATAACAAGGGGAATCTATATAAAAACTCACAAACATTTGTGGCCCATGTTAATATATGTACTGTATATTGAAAAGAACATTTCATATTTTTTTAAGCTCAAAATGAGTAATTAGACCAGAATTTTTTTTATCTGTATTATGTTAACCTACTGGTATGTAGCAAAATATCGGATATACTGTACTATATAAGCAATAAAACTGCATCTTTGTTGTGTTGTTTTTTTGTGTGTGTCATATATCTGTAATAGAAGCATAAGTTATCCAAGGACTGTCAGTTATTATCTGAGATCTGACTCCAAAAGACTGGTCATGGTCCCAAGGTTCAGCAAAGTATCCGGCCGCTCTTCCTTCTCTTACCGTGCACCCCAAAACTGGAACAATCTACCAGAGACTCTCACACCACCACCAGTTTATGTTCTTTCAAAACTAAAGCTGTCTCACATTTTAATCTGGCCTTTATCTGTTTCATACACCTATAATATATATTATCTCAAACTGTGCATGCTATGTCTTGTATATAATGTATACCCTGTTCACTTATGTAACTGTATTTGTAACCATGTATTCTTTGTCATCATAACTCTATGCCCAGGACGTACTTGAAAACGAGAGGTAACTCTCAATGTATTACTTCCTGGTAAAACATTTTATAAATAAATAAGCTTCATGTACATTGTAAATGTGAACACATTTCTTGTCAACATAAAAACACTTTTTTCCCTTTCAGAACACTTTTGGACTGCATATTTACATTATCAAAACTATTTTAAATGTGGCTTCCCTTTTAGAAGGCTTGAAATTCAACAATTTTTAAATGGTGAAGGACGATCATACTTTCACAGTGAACATTGTGGTTTTGCAAAAATGCATAATTAATAAAAGACTGGAGCAATGAAAGTCAGTGCTATATTTAGGAAAATAAACTTGGTAATAAACATTTAAACTACTTTAGCTGTTTTATTTAAATTGGTTATCATGAAAATAGTCTTGGACAACCAACCATCAGCATTATTCAGTCAGAAAATATAAACTTGTCTGTGTGAGTTGATTAGGCAAACCCCTCCCCTAATTGTTAGTCAAATGCATGTGAGCACAGTATTTAAGATAGACTATACTGTATGGCTGTGTAACCTCTTAAGTGTCACATTTAAAGTGTCTGCCAGAGTTAATTTTGAAGTTAGAATTGGAGGTGAAGATTTGAAGAAGATCTGGACTCTGCACAACAACTTTGCAACAGTGAGAACTTAACTTTCTAAAAGCTGTGATTATTTGTACTCTTCCTATTCTCCAGTACCAGGGAAGTCTCTCCTCCTTCATCTCAGTATGCCCTCCCTATTGCCTTTTCTGTTTACTGTTTCCTCACTCCTTTGTGAATGTCTCTGTTCTCTCCAACTTCTCAACTCCCCACTCCCCACGGCACTATTATTTATACACCTCTCTCCCAGCAACTTCTTTACACCTCAATAAAAAACACCTACACAAATCCTCTATTCACACCCTGTATCTACTCCTTCCTGCTGCTGGGATCTCCCCTGGGTCTTAAGCCACACATACACACCTGCTATCACCCATGCCTCCCTGACATCTCTTCCCCTGTAAATTGTGTTAACCTTCTCATTTAATACTGACTAACCTTAAAACCCGCCCCACAAATCAAGCACCCCAATAGCCTGCACTCATGGCTATTGTCCCACACTCAGTCACTCCTACCACCCATTGTGACCAAGCACTGTCATCTACTGCCATTATTCCCTCACCTGCTGTCTCTGCAAGTCTCCCATCAAACCTCTTAGATTGTAAGCTCTTCGGGGCATGGATTTCCTATCCTATTATCTGATTTTGCTGCACTTATTGTATTATTATAATCCCCTGTACTGTATTCTTTGTGAAGCGCTGAGTACACGTTTGGCACTATATAAATATAGACATACAATACAATACAACTTAAATTTTACTTACAGTAGTGTCATTTCTTTGCACAGCTCAACATGCCTCTTATTGGCCACTCTACAATATGCTGTGAATCAATGTTCCTTTTGCTAAGGAACAATTCAGAACCATTTCAATTATAGCCATGGCTGGTCCGGGCTATCCATCTGCCCTCCCTGGCACATAAGTCCTGGAAGGTGCTGGCAGTGTCAGGACCAATTTGGGTTTACCCCCCTCTGCAGCTTCCTCGAGTGGCAGGAGTGGAGGTGTGACAGGGTCTGTGTACTGCCCAATCCGAGTGCAGACCTTGGACCCTCCCCTTCTGTACTAAGGAAGAGGCATGCCTAAAATATAGGGAGTTCTGTTCCAGCTTCAGTTGAGTTTCAAGTTCCTGAGAGGTGTACAGCTCTAAGCCAAGTCCTGGGAGTTTAAGCTGTGTCTCACCCTGCGGGGTGGGACTGCATGATCAGTTCCCCTAGGGGACTGTGAGAAGGACTAGAGGATCTATACAGAGACCATCCATAGGCTAGGACTACCAATGTATTCACTGTATGTGCTGATTGCAGTGGGTGCTAATAAAATTCTCTGTTCAATATACTCTGGCCTGAGGATGCAGTTACTTGGGAAGAGACTGAATCAGTTCTATCATGGGAACTGCCTCTAGCAACCCTGGGGCCCATGGTAGATGGAGACACAGCACCTGAGACAAGAAAATGAAGACAACCCTAAAGCCTGTCTTGTTCCCCACAACATCGTGGAAGCGCCGCATCTTCTGGAACCAACAGGTACTATGCACCACATCACCGGTAGCAAGGGCCAAAACTCCCATGGGAGGGGGGGGGGGGGGAAGAAGCACTACACAATTGAAAAGAGGGCCACTCTCCCTTCACAAGTATATTGAACAGGAGACATTACCTTCCAAAAGAAGTACTGCACTCGTTTAAATATGTTTTTTTTTTGGTTTCAGACACCTCCACCAATGTCTGATGAGTTTCCCCAAAGGGGAAAATGTAAATCCATCAAAATTGTGCACAAAAATACTATACTATTCATGTCACTGATTGTGTCCTTTGCCACAACCTGTCTATGTCTAATTTAAGGACATCTTGGCAGTATAAAAATAATTGAGCATTACGACTTGAAGGTAGGACCATCACTTTTGTAAATGGTGTGATGGGATCATATTTGAACAGAAACATCAGCGTTTCAAATGCAATAACAGCTTCTTGTTACTGTGTGCAAGTTATTTAATCTACAATATGTGTGCTTCAGGCACTCTAAAAAATCCATGAAGTGTTTTGGGCAATGTGCATGTGCATGTAAATATGCATACCCTGTTAGCAATTTACATAATAAAATATTCACAGAAATAAACTAGAATGTGATGTTAATCTATATGTAGTTTATGAATTACAAATACATTAAAAGACACACAAAGCAAATATATCATTTTACGCTTCTATGTTTTCCCTTCTGCAATAGCCCTAGAAAATGAATGGTAAAGGTATTGTGTGCATCCACGTACAACATACTCATCTTATTGTTCTGGCAAGATAAAGGTTACAAAGCCGAAAACAGGTATAGAGAACTTAATGTCAAATAAAAGATCAATCTTTTTCATGTAATGGAAAAGTTTTGAGTGCATTTATAATTACTTGACAAAGTTTTCAGTCTGAGCTCTGCAGTCACTGTTTGCAAAATCTGAGTTTTTCAATTTAGAAATAGCAATTAGAGACAGAAACAATAACACTCCCACAGCCAGCACTGTATTGTTTAACATATTAGATGCAATCAATTCTCCACCTTGTCTCCCAGAGGACATAAACACTTTGTGAAGTGCAGATATTTCATTGTTGCAATTAATTTACTCAAAATGTACAGTAAATGAAAATCAGACATTGGGACTGGTTTCTTACTGTTATGGCACACTGGGTGTATTTTTTAAGTGCCCAGGTGCGAGGCATATTGTAGTGTCTTCTCAGTACAAATAGCCCTTTAATGATGCTTATCTGATTTTCCTTTTCAAGGGTTTATGTATCACTGTCATACTGTATGTCTCATAGTGTTGTGACTAACTATTTTGCAGCAGCTCTTAACTTTATTTTTAGAAAACATTGACTCTGAATATAAGAATGACATGCGCCTCTAGGCTACCACTTGAAAATATATTTTGCACTATATCTAGGGACTGTCTGTCAAATTCTTATTTTGACTTACTGTTGACATATTCCACCAGTTTTGGGCACTTGAGTTTAGGTTATTGTTTGTGTGTGTGTCTTAGTACATACATTGATTCTTAAATTGAGCCTGTTGTATTCCAAACTGTTCTAACCAGTGTAAAGTATACAGGGCAATGCTACATTAAAGAAAAGTGTGCGGTTGAAGTCACACAGATGGTTGAATATTACCTCATAGAAACATGGAAACACAGAATTCCATGGCAGATAAGAGCCACTTAGCATGCCCAGTTTCCTATGTGATCCATTTATGTGATCCAAATTATTTCTTGCCCATGGTTAATTTATTCAGAAATTAAATCTTGTATATTATGTGGCCCATGTCGATTGTTTAATGTTGATGTTTTATTGGGCAACAAAGGATTGAACGATTGGAAAAATGCTAATATGTGTATATAGACGCATGAAAATTCATGTGACTATAAAATTGCTATATTACCCTTGAAAGCAAGAGGGAAAAAATTGGGAAGAATCGATTATCTGTTAACCGTTCAGCTAGACAAAGAAATATCTTATTGGAAGGAAATTTTAAAACTAGTTGTAGCTGCGGTTAAAGCCTTGCCATCCCGTGGACTGTCATTAAGAGGATATGATGAAAAATTAAGGCCATCCAGAAATGGCAACTACTTCATGACGATGGAATGGATTTCGCAGTTTGACTTTTTTTTGGAAGAACACATTTTAAAAAATGGCAATCCAGGAAGTGGCAAAAAAGGTTACTTTTCATCAACAATTTATGAAGAGTTTGTTCAGCTAATAGGTTACAAAGTGCAGGAAATAATAATTGCTGAAATAAAAAAATCCAGACACTACTGTTGTTGATTCGATGCCAGATATTTCCCATGCTGACCAACTCTTGTTTGTTATACAGTTTGTACAGGAAGGCGGCTTATCAGTAAAATAAGGCAGTTGGCAGAAATCATGATAAAAATGCTTGATCATCTTACAATTGATATACTGTATCCAACTTTAGAGGACAATCATATGATAATGGGCAAAACATGTCCAGCGCCTATTTGGAACATCAGGCATGAATTAAGCACTTAAACACTTTAGCTGAATACTGTATGTTCGGTGCACATCTCACTCCTTAAATGTAGTTGCAACGTGTGTGGCAGGAACTCTCCAATTTCTTTACAGCTGCTACGTACTGATTGGAAAAGTTTATCGGAAACTCGATGGTCAACTCGAGATGATGTGTGGTAAAGTTTAAGCAAATCATATGCAGAGATTATTATAGCATTAACTTCAATCAAAAATAACCAAACGGAAAAGAATATTACCAGGAGCAAGGTAAAAGGACTATGATTTTTTTTTAAATGACTGGAAACCGCTTTTTTGGAAGTTTTCTGGAGCTTTTTGTTTGGTTGATTAAACACAATGAGTAAAACGTTACAAAGCACTGAAATGTGCATATCTATGGTACTGACATTATATTGTTCTCTTATCAAACTCGTGAAAAAGACAACAAATTATTTTGACGATTTCGAAATGAAAACGAAAACAATATCAGACATCCAAGAGTTTGCAACAACGACAGCACAGAAAAAGATGAGAAATACTCATTAGGATTAATCTCATGACGGTGACACTACAGAAACTGTGAACATCAAGGACCGATTTCGAATTGAGACCTTTTGGTTATTTTAGACAGTCTACGAACTAAACTAGAAAAATAAAAATGCGCTAGTGAAGATCTCAATAAAAAAAATGTCGGTACTCTTTGAAATTAAAGAATTGGATCAAAGAGAAGTTATAGAACACAATGCTAATCTTAAAAAAAAACTATTCAAAAGATATCAAAACTGTAATTATTGACGGATTCCTGCATTTTCGGGAAAATGCAATTAACTAAAAAAATAAATCTATTGGTTGAAATCATTAATTGGATGTGTGATGATGGGCTAGATGTTCTCTATCCTAACATTGTGCTATGAATGTTCCTGTACATACCAGCCACCAACTACACAGCAGAACGCTCCATTTCTTGTCTTACATGAATAAAAAACTATTTAAGATCGATAATGCGGAAGACAGTCTCAATAGTTTGGCGGTTCTTTCTATAGAATCAGAACTTTTCTCATCAGTGTCATTTGATGATATTATCGATTCATTTTCTGCTTCAAAGCTTAGACGGAAAATTTAGGGGCGGAAAAAGGTAAGTGCCTATGGGTGACAAAATTGTAAATCCACCTATGACTATTCAAGCTCCCATTGCATAATCATCCTACAGATTACCTTTGAACTCAAGTATAATAAGGAAGATATAGACAGCAAGGCCTCGATTGTGCTGCAAAAGGATATGTTTGAAACAATGGATAAATAAGACAATGGTTGCACATATAAAAGTAATTACCATCTTTAACTCGTCATACAACATACAAATCAATTAAAAAAAGCCATAAAAGGGAGTGGAGAAAAGCACCTTTGTGACAAATGTGCATTTTTTGCTAAATTACTGTTAGTTCTAATATTTAATAAATGACTATATAGTAATAGATTCTTTGTACTGTAGGTTGCGACACCTTTATGCAGACCATAATTAGAGTTCTTCATAGACAATATTATAATGTACCGAACTTTTGAGACCTCGTACTGTAGGTGTACACTTGATGAAACCTCTGAGGTTCTGAAACCTCTGTACGCTATCATTTCATCTACAGTATGTAACTGTATCTCAACCTACAACATCTGCTAATTCTCCAGGACCAACACGGCTACTAGTATTTTTAACTATTAATAGAAAACACTCAATAATATCGAACATAAATAAAGAGAAGAGATAGCAAAATGTAGTATACAGTTTACATTTTATGCTTCCTTACGCCGATACAGTCAGTGATCTTTGCCCCTGTATCATCAACATTTCTCTAGCATCATTCTGAAAAGCACTACTGTACAGTGTTTGCATGCAGGTTAATGATTTGTGACTGGTTAATGACTGTGACTCTGTGACTGAAACAAGCCGGAGGTTTCTGGGTTGCTTAACCCAAATGTTGGTCTACTTGGGGCTTATCTTTCTGTAAATTGTTCATGAGTTCTCAGAATGACAAAAGTATTTTCATTATGGTGTAACAACATGTAATGTAGCATTTGTAATAATATTAGTTTTATGGGTTTTAATCCTTTAATACATTTTGTGGTTTAAGCTTGCCACCATCTCCTACTTTCCTTAGCCGTTGGACAGGCAAATACTTCAATATTCCAACATGAAAGAGGATGAACAATGTATTTATACAAGAAAACCATTCCCCAGGATAAGCTTACTGCTTGTTAATAGGATGAAGAAACATGTCATTTAACTGTCAGGGATAGTCCAATGCAGCAGAGATAACTGTGAACAGCTTCCAGTAACTATGCTTAAGCTTCCACTCAGCAGTGTGTCACCCACAGGACCCCATTGGGTTTTGTACCATGCACAGCATCAGGTAAAGTGGACACTGGAAATACAATTAAAGTGAAATAACTTTGTAAAAATTGAATTGCATTTTATCTGAACTTTCAAACTACTGTATTAAGAACACTGTTAGTACTTTACAAATCAGAAAAGGAATAACTAAGACTAAATCTGAGGCCTCTTCCTTCCTGTTCTTTTATCCTTTGCTCTCATCCCTTATAATGTTTTTTTCTTGTATACCCTGCCTGTTTTTCCTTCATTTTTGATGCCTCTTTTTTCTATACCTTTCTCTCTACAGATGTAGTAGGTGTTATTTCACCAGCTAAAGTGTGTCAGCGCGTGCAATAGCACATACCAGATTAAACAAAAAAACATTCTGGGAGGGGGGTTGATTTTTTGATCAGAGGGATTCTCAGGTGAATCAAATAAGGCACAATTCTTTATAATGCTATTTTAGAGTTCTCCTGCTTACTTATCCCCCCACATGTAATAAAAATTCAAATCAAAATCAAATGATGATAAAAACCAAACCACACCGAAAACACCAAAAAACAAATTCAAAACACCATTTAAATAATAAAACACAACACTAGTCAAAATACCCACCCTAATTTTTTGGGGTGTTACTAAAGATGAAATCCGTCGCACATGATTAAGTAGACTCTGCTATTGAAGCTTTTAAATTCTCATATTAAATTTATTTTGTTTAAAAAATTATAGCACAACAAAGAGGGAAAAGAGATAAAACTACTGTATATACTGTACACATTTGTCTGTTTTTAACCATTTTTAATGCTACACTTGTACAAACAAGAGCGCTTACTGATGTCATTTTGACTTGGGCCCAATTGATTTGTTATTTAGAAGGGTGGGAATAGCGAGGTTCAGGACAGGCAGCTTTTTCAACTTCCAGGCAAAGCGACTCGCAGCAACATAGGCCTGAAAAAAAAAAACTGGGGTTAGCTCTACATCACAGACCATTGTAGCAGATAAAGGTGCCAGGGCTTTCCTTTCTCTCCCCCCCCCCCATGGGATTGTCTTCACGTGTCTGCTCCATGTCTTCTGGCCAAGATTATCAAGATTCTGTTTAATGTCGCTTTAGAGGGAGGAATGAGGCTATAGGGCTGGCAAGGCTCAGGTCTTAGCCATGGATGGGGCCCCAGCAAGTTTCTGAGTGAAAGAGGGGGGGGGGGAGTGGGGAACAGGAATACAACTATTAGTCGAGCCCCTAGTTAACTTCCATATGTGTAAGGGGTAGGAGGAGGAAGGGGAACAGGGCTGAGATTCCTACTTGTAAAAGTGTTTCCCCCACCCGGTGGGAGATGTGGCCATTACGGATCATGTGGTGCATGATACCTGCTGGTAACAGGAGGGCTGAGTCATCCACCGGTGGTAGTGGGGACACAGGACTAGGCTTCTGGGATTCATACCCTACATATCTCTTTAGCAGTGCAGCGCCTCCATCTGCCTTAGGCTCCAGGAACTGAAGGTGATCTCCCACGGTAGAACACATACCTCTCCCTCCAGTAAGGTTACACACCAGGCAGGAAGTATAACAACAGGAACAGGTTATTATCTCTTCTGTACCACACAGTAACAAGTAGCCTTCTGCCCAATGCAGTAACTCTCAGCTACCACTGAAGGATGGTCCCTGGACTGTCACTACAGGACAAGGGCAACCACAGTCTCTCTAGCTCTTCCCTGCCTTCCTAGCAGAGGCAGGGGTATGGTCCACACTCACTTCCCCGGAGGGTAGAGGACTGGAGAAGGCCCAATACACAGCATCCCCAATGTGTGACCTGCTTTCCTCAAGTGGGGAAAGGCTCTGCTAAATTAGGGCGGTACCTGCCCTTAAGTACAGCCAGGAGGAGGGCACCAGGTCTGACTCATGATTGGTCATGCCCAGGCCTCATGTCACCGCCTCCCTCTGTCACTCAAGTGCAGCACCAAGGATGGGGAAAACCCCATATCAACTATTGGCAAGGCCTGTTTGTACCAGGGCATACTGCCAGGAGGGAAGCAGACTAGTATCCACAGATGGCATGGCTACATACTATATCGGCAGAGCAGGGTGACAGTAGTCAGGATGAACCAAAAGCGATAACAAACTAGGCCTACAAACATGATACCTGCTGGGGCACAGGACTACAGAAATTAATGTGAGCAGGTGAAGTGTTAAGCATGGGAAGAGTGGAGGGGAGGTTTTGTTTGAATGGGCGAGGGAGTTAAGGATTCAGAGTAAACAAAAAGGGGTAATTAACAAGGTCTTATGACAGGACGACCCTCAAGGCTCAGAACTACTGCCATTCCTTGGGCTCAGGCAAATTGTTGAGTAGGCTGGGAGTGTTTGGGACACATTTGCCAGCAAGTCTCAGATGGTATTACCAGTGGTGGTGGTGTTTGAATGTGAGCGGTGTGCATGGTCTATTTAAGTAGGTAGAGTTAGCTGTCAAGGGTCTGATGAGAAGAGTCTCTGCACAAGCAGAGAAGGACCCATTGGATCCAGGTCTGAAAGTAAGAGTCTGGCTGAGAGAAAAAGCTGAGCTTGGCTGACCAGTGTCACCCTTCCACCTGTACTACTACCCCCACCAATGGCTGTGCTCACGTTAAACTGTTCATTTTACAGTGTCTACTCTGAACGAATATACAACTGGAATTGAGCATGTGGAAAGTTTCTCTGCATATCTTTTTAAATTATTTACGTTTTCAGTGATAATATTTACATTTCCTAAGTGTTTTGATCATTTCATACTTCGTTTAAGTCTTTTATTCATACCATATGATGTTATTTTAGCATGTTCCTGCCATAACTTTATAAAAATCCAAACTCAAAACCACACAAATAAACTTTTTTGCAAAGTCAAATCTAGCACACAATTTTTTTTTTTAGAACCAAAAACGAAACACCAGGGAAAGTGCCGACCCTCAATGCAGCAATCACCCACCAGTCCTCCAAAGTCTTGATTAAAAAAAAAATATTATCTGAACTGGGGTATCATCTTGAGCTAGGCTGTAGTCCTTCGATGTCACTCAGAACATGTGATTTAGCAACCAGCCAGTCACTTCCTCCTATGTGTTGCCTAAGTCCTCTCTTGCATCATCAGAGATGCAATACACATGGGTCTGACACTGCCACATCAGATCTTCATGGTACATGCATTTGGCTCATAAGAAATATATATAAAAAAAACTTTCTTCATTTTTTTTCTCTCACTTCTGAGACTTTTCATTCCCTGAACAAGATAAAGAAATTCAGTTAGAAAAAGGTAATGTCATTGTTCATCAAGAGTCTTCTAAAATGTAGGCCTGTGGGTATCTATTCATTTTATTACATTGTTAAAGTATTGTTTCCATGGTGACAGGCATAATGGCTTTTTAAAATTTAATTCCCTCTGCACTGATGCAGTACATTTTCAAGAGCTCATTACAATGGTATGTCAAGTAATAAATAATACCTTGGAGCATTATTAATCCACCTTACAAAATGTTACTCCCTATAAACACAAGTCTAAATTTAGCAGTACCCGTGCGATGTTATTGATGCTTTATACTAATCCCATCTAACTTAATTGCAGTTCATCTAGGTGAGATTCTAAATGAATGCATTGTATGTATGCCTACATTTAGCAGTTTTGCATTTAATATAAATCACCAGGGAGATGCATCCTCAGTCTTTGCTGTAGTCAATTTCTGTACATTTGTGCAAATTGCTTTTACCATTAGATTGTATTATCATTCTGTATTCATACTTGATATGATGGGTTCCCCTAAATTGGTTTGTGTAACATTCACAGGAGGGGGTTGTGCAATAAAGTCCTGCACCTATGATAAAAGCTAGGACGTTAAGCTCCAGTAAAGAGTAAATACTGATTTTTGCGAACAGCTACTGTAAATGAGCTAATAAAGCCTTAGCTAATTAAATATTCACAAGTACTGGAGACCACCCAATGCACTGACACAAGTGGTAAAAAAAAAAATAACTTATTTTGAAATTAAATTGAATTTTACTTTGAACCTGTGTTACTTTTTCTACAGTTTTGCCTTTCTCTGTAAGAACTGAACCATTTAGAAAAAAAATCCATCGAAGAGAGAAAAGGACCATATTGAGCCCACTTTACTAGGGTCTGATTACTAAACTGTCATCACCGGAATAAATTGTGCAATACTAATTAATAATCAAAATAAAACAAATGAATAGAGAGAATAAGAAAATACTGCAACATATATAAGTTCATGTCATTTATAATGTCAATGATTCGTAGTTTCTGGACATGCAACACTAGTATTACTCCTGTTCCTTGTGCATAGCCTTTTAATCCATACATACCCTCATATATCTGCTGTCCTCTTCTTCAGTTATATGTGTGCGACCTACAGTCTACAGTATTTTCAACTCCTGCTCCCGCTCTCTAGCTATGGGCCTATTCAATATACTTTAAAGAATGTGCGTCCGATGGTTTTTCACCCTCCTCAAAATGCCCTCTTCACACATTTAAAGGCTGAAGGGGCAGCCAATGCAGCAGAAAAATCTGCGAATGTCTCTTCTGCACCTGTGCAAATAAGCATATAAATTAATAGTAAATGACCCATTCATATGCTATATTTAGCACAGAAATACAGTCAATTAGCATTAGGAACTTATCTGTAGAAAAACTGTAGCAATATTTAAATTGGCAATAATTATCAACTGGCCGGGTAAACCCCTTGTTAACCATAAACAAAATAATTGGAAGGGTTTATTCCTTCTATAAATTCGAAGACTACAACACATAACATACAGCTGTAGTAGACATTATTACTGCAGTCAATGCAAGAAATAATGAGGATAACTTTGCATGCATTACCATCGTTTTCAATAAAGCCACAGTATTTCTTGCTATGAAGATAGCAGTAGCATTAACACATTGCATTGCAGTAACGGGTGCAATAATATCTGCTACATCTGTACTTATGTTGTTGGATCATAGAGTAGGGGTTAGACCTTCAAATAATTGCCTACTGTATTTAAATACTGACGACCACTAATTATTAACTTTCTAAAGCTTCTTAAGGAAAATAGGTAAAGATAATTTTTTTTTTTACCTCTGACTACTGTATCTCACAGCCCAGCGTTACATCAAATAGAATTCCCTAATAAGTATCAACCAACCTTAAATAAGTTATGGCAGGTAAAAAAAAGTGACAAAAACCCTCCACTATATAGCATACCGCAAATTAAAATATCACTTGTGAGCACATTCACATGTCTCAGACAGGTTTGCAACCTTGCCTTTCACCATTATCTCCTAGCATACAGCACTTCCACTGCAGCAAAGGATTCTGGGCAAGGACATACAAATGAGCACACAGTGTCACCTTTTGTTTCATATCCATTTTGACATGGATCCCTATAAGCTTATACTTGCTGCATTATACAGCTTTTCAGCATAGCCTTGGTTAAATGCATAGCCAGTCAAGCTACTTGCAGTTTGCTGTTTTGACCTTTGGGGAGTCATCAGTGTGAGGCTGGTTTTACTCATTGAAGCTGGGATAGGTTTCACCCCCACCTTAAACAAGTTAAAGTGGGTAGAAAAAGTGACAAAAACCTTCCACCATATAGTTACATGGTTACACAGTTACATAGTTACATAGTAGATGAGGTTGAAAAAAGACATAGGTCCATCAAGTTCAACCTATGCTAAATTTAGACAACAGATACTTTATCCTATATCTATACTTATAGCATACAACAAATTAAAAAAAAATCACTTGTGAGCACATTCACATGTCTCTGACAGGTCTGCAACCCTGCTTTTTCACCATTATCTACTAGCATACAGTGCTTCCACCGCAGCAAGGGATTCTGGGAAAGATCTAAAATGTTGAAACAGCTATCTATGAGTAGGTTTACTAGCTATGCACATTACCCAGACTGTGCTGAAAAGCTGTGTAATGTGGCCGTATAAGCTTACATGGGTCCATGTCAAAATGGATTTGAAGCAAAGGTGACACTGTGCTCATTTGCATGTCCTTTCCCAGAATCCCTTGCTGCAGTGGAAGCACTGTATGCCATGAGATAATGGTGAAAAGCAGGGTTGCAAACCTGTCTGAGACATGTGAATGGGCTCACAAGTGATATTTTCATTTGTTATTAAGTACTAAGAAGAGATAAAACCTTAAAGTACTTAACAGAAAAACAAAAGCAAAAGCATCAGAGTAATGAAATAACACAGCCCTTTTATTTTTACTCCTATTTTGCACCAGTTTACAACTCTGTGTGTTACATACCCCCAAAGAAAAATAAAGTCTACAGATGTATTTCTATTTATGCACTTTGTTTCACAGTTCCAGATAAAGTCAATTTGACACTGGAGAGTTTCTCATACTTTGATACTTGGTATACTGTAATAACACTAGTCCTGTTTTTACCTATACAGGCAGTCCTCGGTTATCTGACACAATGCGTTACTCAAAATGGCATTGGATAGCGAAACGTTGTAAAGCGAAACACGTTTTCCCATAGGGACACTGTTAAAATGAAAGGTTCCGTTCCTGAAGGCAATTTTAATGCTAAAATAGACAAAATATTTTACGCAGGCAATAAGATATGCAGCACACACATAAATTATATAGTGTATATACTGTATTATATATATAATATAACATAATATATAATATACAGTAATATAAAAATATAATATATTATATAGTACAATATATATATTATGTACACATAAACAACTTTGCAAAGCGTTGTAAGAGTGTTGGATAAGCCGTTTTGGCGTTGTAAAAATGAACATAGGTATGCATTGCATAGCGTTGGATAAGCCATTCGTTGTAAAGCGAAGCGTTGTAAAAGGAGGACTGCCTGTACTATTACTGGTTCTGTTGCGAGTTTCTTTAACAGTTTGATTTGATATATTTTTTGTGCTAATGCAAACTGTTGCTTTTATAGTTACTGTAGGTTATGCTACAAACACTGCCATTTCTCTGGATCCCTGAATGGATACTGTAGGAAAGACATTCATTGCTGGCATCTGCTGTAAGAAAGCTCTGACCTTTTATTATTTCTTGGCTGATTCAGGGCATGAATCACACACTATGGAGCCACTAGTCAATGATGTCATCTTAACCCCCTGTTGATGGAAGAGACACAAAGGCATCTTTAATATTTGCCTTTCTTTAAATTCAAGCCTTTGCTAATATTATTTCATTTTTTTTGCTTCCAATGTTAGATGATTATATATATATATATATATATATAATCAAAAAATAAATAGATGATACCGTTCTGTGGGTAACGAAATGCTTTTATTTGTGCGAGCTTTCGAGATACACTGATCTCTTCTCGAATGCTCGCACAAATAAAAGCATTTCGTTAGCCACAGAACGGTATCATCTATTTATTTTTTGATTATTGAAGCTCGGCTAACACGGTACTGATACCTCTACACATATATATATATATATATATATATATATATATATATATATATATATATATATATTTATATATATATATACATTGTTTGTTTGATCTTTCATGAGCTGCTTGGTACAGTACTGCAGTATGTTGCAGAAATATTAGTTTTTTAGTGTTAAATAATAGTTTTCTGGAATACAAGTCTCGGTTTAAATTAAAAAAAATTTTTTTGGTAGTATAAATGTTAATGTTGGCGATAGGTTAATTCTTTCAACAAAACTCCATACAGTATGTTGGAAAATACTGTACAATATAAATAGATGGAATGCAATTTCATGTAAGTGGCATGTTCATAGTTTTGTTCCCCCATACAGTATACAAATGTGCAGTTTTGATGGCTGTACTTCCTCCTTGTGCAAAGTATGTTCTAATGGACTCATCTAGTTCAGATATCAGAGTCCATCAAGTAGTTATCCAGAAGAGCTGTCCTTGCTTGTGTAACGGATTTTCTGGCCTAGCCTGACCCACCCAATCTCACATTGGCCCCTGTGGTCTAACCAGTCCCCATTACAGTGTAGTGTCTGGTGGTGCACCTGTTGGCAACAGGACTCCTGAGTCTCCCGCATGATGTTGTGTGGGGATTGCCAACCCAGAGAGGCAGCTGAGATAGTGCACTATATCCAGTGCAGCGCCTCCACCTCATCAGGATCCCAGCGTCCGCTTGTGGATGGTCCTGGTGAGGAACTCCTCTGTGGTGCACTCCTCTGTGTAATCACTCCACACTTACACATGAGGGTATGATTGAACAAGATCATCTTTATTGCAATGCGGTGGCCAGCTGCCCCTCACAGTGGTTGTATTCAGCCGCTCATGCTCACTGCACTTCCCTTTGAAAGGTATCTCTTCCCAATTTGGTGGATTCCCTATCTCCCCTCAGGGAGATAGTCCCTGTGCCAGGTCCCTGGTCACAGTCTAGTGAGCTGCCTCATCCCAAGTCTGTACTCAGACTTGCTCCTTACTCCAACCTCTACAACCAACTCTGTAACACTCCGCAACAACCTAACTTTTGAGCAGTGCTGTGCTTTATGTATCCTCTGGAGGCAGGCACAACTCTGACATCACTAATTATGGATTCAGAGTATGTGGACACTCCCATCCATACATAGGGCACCTCACCAGGGTGTGAGGGCAAACCTCCATAATTACTGCTGGCATGCCCATAACTTACCAAGCCTTACTGTCAGCAGGAGAGATGACTGTAGTCCATTTTACAGCATGGCTACACTTGGATTCAGTAATAACCAGGACAGTTAACATATATTTACTGTCATTTTCTATTCCTGTAGTCTTAGTCATGGTAACACTTGCTATGGGAAAAAGCACTTTCCCCCTCTGTAGGGACCAGACCAGAGTTCACAGCAAAAAGGATACCAGCACACTGACCCCTCCTTCTGGCAGTCATGATATATTCCCAAACTAATTAAGATAGATTAGTGATAACGAATAACAAACAATATAATGCTGTGTGGAAAGATGTGTGCTGCCTTGGAAAATGTCCGGAAGGAAACTTTAACTTTCCTGAGTGTATTCCCATTGCAGCACTTGCAATGTTACAAAAAGAGATGGGAAATGCTATTGAACTACTGGCTGCAGCACCTTCCTAAGCTTGCGAGCCACGACAAGGCAGACACCCGTTCGCAAGTCCTAACTACCAGATAAAATACTAATATACCTCTATTAGGATTAAAATTCTCATCTACCTCTATTAGGAGGGAGAAAGATTGGATCTATATCCAGTAGAATGAAAGGACCCACTAACTAGGGAAGTGGGGAGGGGCGGGCTTAAAACCTGGGAAGGAGGAGCCACTAACCTCCAACAGCTGAGACAGCTGAGAATAGTTTCTTTGCCCATGAAGATACCAACACTCTTGTGGAATACACCAGCCATCCTATAAGATCCCTGATAAACATAAAGTAACTTAACTGGCTAGATACACTTTCCTGCCCTCAAGCCAGTGCTGTCGGACAATTCGTATTGAATAAGTCCCAAACATTGATTTTCTGAATTATTCCTTTCTCCTTAGGTAACATTTAAAAACTCACAAGACATCTTAGCAATTTCTTATTGGAGCATAGTGATACAAACAAAAAGGTTAACTGCCCGCTCTACCCTAATACAGTATTAATTAAAGAGAAAAAGTGGTGCATAAGGAATATAACTAGTATCACACAAGAGGAATTTGATCAAAGACAATCAAACAAAGTATCCCCATATCACCAAATTATGATGAAAATTAGTTAATCAACAGATTAATAGTCTACATTGCTCACAATCAACATGGGGGCAAAGGATAATATGTATATCCTATGAGAGACTGGTCAAAAACCTCCTAGAAAGATTACAAAATAATACAATTTTATTTAATCAAACGTATGTGTGTATTTATATACAGTGAAGTATTTAAAATCATGTGTGGTGGGATGCCGAGATGCCGCTGGAGGCTCAAAAGAATGGCAGAAGAGGGTCAGTTGTTATTCTGCCCTACAGTGGAATTTAAAGTAATTCGGCAACAAAGAGCACAGTCATGTCAGTGGCATGTTATCTATTCTTATAATGCACACATATATAACATCAGTCAGACTTCACATCCAGTAGAACAATGAATAAATCAAATGTGTATGTCTTGATTAACGCTGTGTTTAGACGTAAAACATCACTAATTCTATAGATTTTATCAATTCACTATTCTCATATAGAAACATACGATTCTGATATAGTTATAACACCTGCCAATTGATTAAAGCTAGTATATTAGGTTTTTGCACCGCAACGCACTCAACACAGGGAAATCAATGCAGTCAGTGAATACTTGAATAGTCTAGGGCAGTTCGTCAAATAAATTGATCAGATCAAAAAAACACTTCCACTTGGTTCTGCAGCGGTTGACAAACTGGACACTCTCCATATATTGTGTCCGGAGTAGGTTGAATACCAGTATATTTTACTCACAAGCCCATTCAGCTATAGCCTTCACGTGGATGTGAAGTCTGACTGATGATAATTGTGTGTGCATTATAAGAACAGATAACATGTCACTGACATGACTGTTCTCTTTGTTGCCCTTATGTTGATTGTGAGCAATTTAGACTATAAATCTGTTGATTAACTCATTTTCATCATAATTTGGTTGAGTGCAAATATATAGTGATACTTTAATGGTGAAATAAGGATACCTGGCGCTTAGAGAGTCACTGTGTCCATAGGAAACAAAACCAGTCCTTAGAGAGTGTCCCAAAGTCCAAAACTTGAAGTGAATGGCTGTAGTAATTCTTCACTGCTGCTATTTTTCAATACACCTGGAAATGATAGAAGGGTACACCATTGCGCAGTACTACTGATTGTTGATGTTAACCCCTTACATACAACTTCCCCAGTGCGGACTGAGTACACTTACAGGAGTGTCTCTTTCAGGGTACAGTGGAGACAATCTGTGCTTTATTTCTTTTTTCGTTCTTGTGTACCACAAATCCCCTGGGTACTTCCTTAATCTCTTGGGATTTCGTGATTCCCAGAATCACCCGAACTCCACGAACCCCCAGAGAAGGAGAATGAACAATGGCAAAAGGGGGTCACAAATTTATTAAAATCGGCTTCAACAAGCCCAACAGACCAGCTAAAACAAGCCTGCAATACAAAAACAAGTAAAATGCTACTCACATGTACTCACATGAATACATGCGTTTAAAAACGTCACGAGGATGCCGTCCGCAGCTTGTGGTGTATCTCCTGTGCTTGCTCCAGAAGAGATGGGCTCTCTCACGGCTTGTCTCTTCCGGTTCGGTGTGATTGAGTCTCTCCCCCCACTCGGCTACGTTCCGGTTTGTAACCGATAGGTATGACAGACTCCTCACCACTCCAGTCACAGCGAGTGCACTGCTGACACGGAATCCTAACTCCTCCCACCCTAACGCGTTTCGTGATGTAGGGACACCACTTTTTCAAAGGAATGAGGAGTTGCTGATGATCTCTCTTTATATACCCCCAAGTGGTGATTAACCCTTTGAGTGATATACTGATATGTATCACACACTGGTGCATGTTTGTCTGTTATAAAACAATGTGGATCTGAGGATGCCAACACCCTAGGATTCAGATATACATTCTTAGCTAACTAACACCTAATATTGATATCCATCATTTTAAAACTATATAAAATGAACCGAACCCTATATGTTGCAGGACTATATAAACTACAAACATTAATATTGGTAAAAAAAAAAGGGGGCCAAGTCAATACATATGTATTAACTGTTTACTCTTTCAAAAATGAAGCCAAGTCAAATTCTATGTTCAAACCCTTGGGGGCTAGGGTTTTTAGCGTATAGATCCAAAAACTTTCTTTCTTGGATAGATTATTTAACCTATCACCACCCCTCTAATTAGGCTTAGGACAATCTATTCCCTTACATATTAAACCTTTGGGATTCTGATTGTGGACTAATCTGAAATGGTTGGAGACACTATGTGTCTCCAAACCTCTTTTTACTGCTGCGACACACTTTATTCGAGCAAATACCCAGTATGTACCTGGCAGATACCTGGAATGCGCCGCTCCTCACCTCTGACAAGCCCCGTTGCGTTTGCCTTCCCAGCCATGGTTCATGCCTGGCTGACGGGCGGCTGATCTGTTAAATGATAATGATTAGGATTTAATAGGCTGCAATGCTTCGCGTGCCTACCAGATGGCATAAATTCATGAATTGTAATGCAGTATATATATATATATACTGTGCAGTATTGCAGCCAGCGGGAATAAAATGCTTCAATCCCTGCCTGGAAAATAACGCAATGCACTCGGGCAGAAAACAGTCACAAACCTCAATACACCCGAGTATACCCGAATTCGTGGGACTAGCCGAGCTCGAATAAAGTGTGTCGCCAGTGTATGTTATAAATGTGTTCTGCTAGTCTACGTGTCAGTGGTCTTCCCGTTCTTCCCACATATTGAAGTCCACACGGACATTGTAGGAGATATACACAAAACCTGCTTTTACAGTTAATGAATGAGCCAATTTCATAAGTTCTATTCGTGACTGTAGAATGGAAATTAGCACATTTTTCACTGTAACTGCAGGCCGTGCACTTTCCACACACAAAATAACCTTTAAAATCAGATGTGAACGTTTTACGTTTTAATCTATCGTTTGGACAACTCGGTGCCAATGAGGCCTTTAGATCATTGGCTTTTTTATATATGATCTGGGGCTGTGGAGGTAAAATTGATGGTCTCGCTGGAGGATTCCCCAATGTTTTTTTAGTGTTTTTACTATTTCGGGGGCCATACTATTGTACTTTGTAATGAAAGGTATAAATTCTCCCTCTCTCACTTTTTTAGTTTTCTTACGATTTATGTCCACTAATGATGTTCTATCTATCTGATTGACTTTTTCAATAGCCAATTCTACTTTCTGTTTATTATAATTCCGTGCCACAAATTTATGTTTCAAATCTTCCACTTGTTACTCATAAATGTGTTTTTGAGAACAATTTCTTTTTAGTCTCAAGGCTTGTCCCTGTGG
This sequence comes from Ascaphus truei, assembly GCF_040206685.1. NCBI lineage: Eukaryota > Metazoa > Chordata > Amphibia > Anura > Ascaphidae > Ascaphus > Ascaphus truei. The sequence goes on from NC_134485.1 coordinate 382,863,743, forward strand.
GATGTTGTCTACCCATCTTGGGTGATGGTGGCTGGACGCCAAGAAATATGTGTTGGCATCCACCTCTTTAAAATAAGTTTTTGTGTGCACCACATTGTTCTCTACATATAAGGTGAGATCTAGAAAATTGATAGACACTGGACCACTATTGAAAGTGAATCTAATATTACAGGAGTTGGCGTTTAAATACTCTTGGAACTGGGTTAGTTCTTCATGTGTACCTCTCCAGACGCACAGCACATCATCAATATATGTTCTCCAGAGCACCAGGCCTGCACCGAACGGATTGTTACTCCAAATCTGCTCACGTTCCCACATGGCCATAAACAGATTGGCATAGCTCGGTGCAAACCTGGTACCCATTGCGGTGCCGCACGTCTGGAGGAAGAACTCCCCATCATGACTGAAATAATTATGCTGGAGAATGTATCTGATACCGTTAAGAACAAACTCCATTAATGCTGAACTCACTTCACTGTCTTGTTCCAATGCCATTTTTATCGCTCTTAGACCTGTTTCGTGCTCAATAACAGTGTATAGAGACACCACATCACGTGACCCAAATGAAGTCATTGTCCCAAGTGAGTTTTTCAATTAAGTTCAACACGTGTGTGGTGTCCCTTAAGTAAGATGGAACTTGTATGACATATTTTTGTAATATATGGTCTAAGAATTGAGAAAGGTTCGAAGTTAGGGAACCGATCCCTGAAATGATCGGTCTCCCCGGGGGTCTGATGGGGTCCTTATGCAGGTTGGGGATGAAGTAAAAAACTGGTATGTTGGGTTCCTCTACCATGAGGAACTCCTGTTCTTTTTTTGTTATCACTTCATCCTCCAATCCTTTATTTATAAAATTGAAAGTTCTTGTTTGAACTGTTCTGTAGGATTTTTTTTTTTTTTACCAATATTAATGTTTGTAGTTTACATCGTCCTGCAACATATAGGGTTCGGTTCATTTTATATGGTTTTAAAATGATGGATATCAATATTAGGTGTTAGTTTGCTAAGAATGTATATCTGAATCCTAGGGTGTTGGCATCCTCAGATCCACATTGTTTTATAACAGACAAACATGCACCAGTGTGTGATACATATCAGTATATCACTCAAAGGGTTAATCACCACTTGGGGGTATATAAAGAGAGATCATCAGCAACTCCTCATTCCTTTGAAAAAGTGGCGTCCCTACGTCACGAAACGTGTTAGGGTGGGAGGAGTTAGGATTCCGTGTCAGCAGTGCACTCGCTGTGACTGGAGTGGTGAGGAGTCTGTCATACCTATCGGTTACAAACCGGAACGTAGCCGAGTGGGGGGAGAGACTCAATCACACCGAACCGGAAGAGACAAGCCGTGAGAGAGCCCATCTCTTCTGGAGCAAGCACAGGAGATACACCACAAGCTGCGGACGGCATCCTCGTGACGTTTTTAAACGCATGTATTCATGTGCGTACATGTGAGTAGCATTTTACTTGTTTTTGTATTGCAGGCTTGTTTTAGCTGGTCTGTTGGGCTTGTTGAAGCCGATTTTAATAAATTTGTGACCCCCTTTTGCCATTGTTCATTCTCCTTCTCTGGGGGTTCGTGGAGTTCGGGTGATTCTGGGAATCACGAAATCCCAAGAGATTAAGGAAATACCCAGGGGATTTGTGGTACACAAGAACGAAAAAAGGAATAAAGCACAGATTGTCTCCACTGTACCCTGAAAGAGACACTCCTGTAAGTGTACTCAGTCCGCACTGGGGAAGTTGTATGTAAGGGGTTAACATCAACAATCAGTAGTACTGCGCAATGGTGTACCCTTCTATCATTTCCAGGTGTATTGAAAAATAGCAGCAGTGAAGAATTACTACAGCCATCCACTTCAAGTTTTGGACTTTGGGACACTCTCTAAGGACTGGTTTTGTTTCCTATGGACACAGTGACTCTCTAAGCGCCAGGTATCCTTATTTCACCATTACAGTTCTGTATGCAAATTGAGATAATTTGCGTTGTGGGAAGCCTACGGCAGCTTTGGCCTCTTGTTATCACAATTGATTTATATTTGTAAGGTTCATTTATTCACGTGTAGTTTACACTTCAATTAGGTTAAGCGATATAGTTAGGGTATATTCACCTTTTTCCAAGTTTATATAGTGATACTTTATTTTATTGTCTTTGATCAAATTCCTCTTCTTGGAGCATAGTGATAGCAAGTAGACATGTGCAATTCGAATTCGCCAAGAATATGGTGTATATTTGAACTTACGAATATTCGCGGATCAATCTACAATCAGCCACATTCACTTTTGAAAAAAAAAAATGAAATAAACATTACGTATTTGCGCATGGCATACCCCCCTCAAAGGGGCAAATTTAGGGCCGTTTGTGTGGTCATTCACAGTAGAAATAGAATAAAATTAGTTGAATGTTCCAAACATTTGCAATCGAATGTTCTGACATTCACAAAAATTGAGGGCAAAGCGAATATGGCGGCATGTTTAGGTAAATTCACCCGCATTTTCCCATGCCAAGTTTGAGGTCGAACATTCGACTGACAATCAAATGTTGTCAAAAACATAGCAAAGGATTTGTGGATTGAATTTTGACACCTTCGCCCATCTCTAATAGCGACACTGTCTTCCTTTTAACATGAAAAGATCCGTCAACGTTTCACCGAAAGATAATGTGTTTCAAATTGCACAATAAAGAATATATTTACATTGGTGGAGTGTAATTGTCACTTTTTTACTGACCACAACTTACATAGTGTGTGGTTGAAACCTATTCCAGCTTCACATTACAAAGCCGGTATAACAGTCCTCACACTGATGAGACCAAAAAGGGTGAAAGAGCTATCTGTGAGTAGATTCGCGGATGTTTGGCTAAGATCAAGTGCAGTGTTCATTCTATATGTATTGGTCATCACTAGAGTCTAGGCGCAAAGTTCACCTTTCCTGTTTTGCCTTTAAATTCTTTATGGGCAAGCTACCCAGCTATCTGAACAAGCTCCTCACCCCTACCACATGCAGCACTTATCACCTGAGATCAGACTCCAAAAGACTGTTCATGGTCCCAAGGCTCAACAAAGTATCCAGCTGTTCCTCCTTCTCTTACCGTGCACCCCAAAACTGGAACAACCTACCAGAGACTCTCATATCCACCACCAGTTTAAGTTCTTTCAAATCTAAGGCTGTCTCACATTTTAATCTGGTCTGTAACTGTTTCATTCGCCCATAATATATATTTTCTTTAACTGTGCATGCAATGTCTTGTATATAATGTATACCCTGTTCATTTATGTAACTGTATTTGTAACCATGTATTATTTGTCCTAACTCTGTGCCCAGGACATACTTGAAAACGAGAGGTAACTCTCAATGTATGACTTCCTGGTAAAATATTTTATAAATAAATATGAGACAGCAGTAGGATGGGCAGTGGCACACACTTTGTCCTCTGGCCTGCTCAAGAGGTGGGATGAGAGCCCGAGATTTTTTGTGTGGCTTGTGCACTCCTATCTGGTAAACCATGGGTGGACGTAGTAGGGTGCCAACCGGTGTGGACTCAAAGGGGGCATGTGTAAGCCCCAAAAGAACAGCACGATTGGCACATCAAAACTTTCTCGACATAGATGCGTTTTAATTCACGGATACGATTTCCCTCACTTTTGTTGTCCTCTGGGCCTTTCGGCTGAGGGGCATGATCATTTTTTAACCCACCCGGCCATTTTTATGGGGTTGGGTGCTTATGACACAGACACTTAGTGCACGGTTATGGTCACTGTAACAATGCACCTACTGCACAGCACTTATATTTTTTACTTTAATAGGTTTAATTGTTTTGGGGTTGTCTCATGGTTTTGCACACAGCTTGTCACCATCTCTCTTTGAGAGAAAACGACTAGGGTGATTAGGCTTCAGCTGAAAATCAAGGTCTTGGACTTTCAGGTCAGAACATACAGGTGGGCTAAGTAGTTCTCTAATGCGTTTTGCGCTCTTATAGCTTCCTGGATATAACCAGCGAGATGCCCCGCCCCCCGCGCGTCACACACTCACAGCCAATCGCAAAGGAGCACACTAAGGTGCCCGGATGTCAAACAAGGCTGAAGAAACGGATCGGAGGGGAGGAGGGAATCCCATGATCCCATGATGACATCACAGTAGCAATACATAAGAACATAGCGAAATATAATGAACATAACTAAATATAATATAATAAAAAATAAACAAAAGACGGATAGAACATATACACACCATTGAAAACAAACAAGGTGAATGTAGAAGAATAATAATAAAAACAATGTGCAAGCTCCACCTGTAACTCAGGATATATGGAAAGTAAATAATAAATATAACAATAACATGTAATAAATAAAGAATATGTAGTTGTATAAATATATACAGTATGAGAATTAGCAGATTGATGCTTGACTGCCCGCAGACCTGGCCAGTCCCCAATACTGAGGTGGGTAAGGGTATAACATGCACCCACAGCAGTGAGGGCGTGCCCGGAGTGTGGTATGATGCGTTGCCATGCCTGGTGAGAAAGGGTTAGCCTGATACTTGTCGCGTCCGGGGTGCCAGTGTGACGGTTCAGGGATTCCTTCCCCTTCATGTGTCACTGACGCCCCATGCTTATCTATCCTCTTGGTTCCTTCCCCTGCCAGCCTCCCTTCCTTTACCCACACCTGTCCCTCTCCGGCAGCCTCTGACGTCATCCCACCACCACTGCGCGCTCCCTGCAAGACTCGCGCACCCGCTCGGTTCCCGAGCCCCTGCTGCGGCGTTCCTCACTCTCAGCCCCCCTCGGTCTCTGCTCCTATCCCCTTACCTCCGGCGGCTGTTCCCTCCATTCCTCCCTCGTCCTCTGCGGGTGTCCCCGCGGCACGGCGTGACGCAGCCTGTGCGCGCGCACTCTCAGATTACAGAGGGCGCGCGCACACGCTCCTCTTCTGGGGTTTTTCAGCCTCCTGGCTCCTCCTCTCATGCCCTGCAGGCGATCTCTCTCATTGGCTCCTCTTCTCCTCCTCAAATATCCCTGCTGTCTCCCTCTTCACCTTCTGCCCCTCCTCTCTCTCCTATTGGTGTTCCCTCCTTTATAACCAATGTATGTCCTTTCTCTCATTGCTCTGCATAGCTCTTGTTACCCCTGTGTGTGCAGTCCTATGCTTGGCTCTCCTCTGTGTTTCAGCTTGTTCCTGCTCCTGCTTATCTCTGGATTTCCCTGGTTTGACCTTTGCTCGTTCTGGATTACTCTGCTCTCTGTTGCCCTTGAACCCTGCCTACGAACTCTACCTTGCTGACCTCTGTGACCCCTGGACTTTGGCTTACGAACTTGACGACTGTGACTTCTGGATCCCGAGACACTGGCACACGGACACCACTATTCTGACTCTGTACTCCCAAGGCGTGCAAGTATTGCTAACCATCTTTCAACCGGCCCGGCAACGCCATACCACACTCCGGGCACGCCATCACTGCTGTGGATGCATGGTAATACCCTTCCCACCTCAGTATTGGGGTCTTGCCAGGTCTGGGGGCATACAGGTGTGACAGCCTGAGGTCCAAGGGTAAAGATCCGAAAGCCGTAGGTCAGAGGCAGGAGAGAGCAGCGTAGTGAGGTCCAAAGCCGAGTCCAGGTAGTAGCGAGGTACACGAAGTCTAACGAGAGCCGAGATCAAATCCAAGGGTATCAAATGAGGGCAGGGACTGGAGCGAGAGCTGCAACACAAAAGAGAGCCAGGCATAGACCTCCGTACTACAAGAGCCACAGGAAAACTATGCAGAGCGAGGAAGGAGAGGGCAGACAGGAACTATAAATGCAGGAGAACCAATGGAAGCAAGAGGCGGAGTGGGGGCTTGACTGAGCGGTCCCAGGGATAGGTTAGGATGCCTGGTGTGGTGTTCCCTAGTGGGAATAGCCTCCAGCTGCTGGGAGGTGGAGCCAAGGCTGCAGGAGGAGTGTAGAAGAGGATGGGTGCGCGCGCGCCATGTAACACTCCCACGCGAGCGCCCCTGCAGCGTGTGGGCGGAGGCAGCGTGTGCCGCGGAGGAGCGGCATGGCGTCCGACCGGAGCGGGTAAGGAGCTGATGGGGAGGGGGCCTGGGACAAGCGGCAGTACTGGGAGCCGGGGTGACAGGTACCCACTGTAAGGTGCGTGTCCCCCGATCCCTTACAAAGGGTGTGAATTTGCACTGACTGGAAAAGACACCAACAATGTCAATATGTATATATTTCATTGCACTACCAATATTGATGTAAGGAGAACAATGAAAAATTGAATGTACAGCAAGACGTCCTACAGAAACTGATGTAATTCCCAGTCTACGTTTATGCCATCTGGTGCCAATGTTTTTAATGAGTCTATCCAAAACATCTCTCATCTATTCAATTGAGCTATCCTATTACCTCCTCTGATATGTGGAGGAATATGTTCAAGAGCAGAGAAAATGAATGACTGTGGATTAGCTTGAGTCCAATGGCGAGAAACTGGGAACCTTAAATCATTATGCCTAATAGATCTGAGATGTTCTAATATTCTACATCTCAAAGGTCGAATAGTACGGCCAACATATCCCATACCGCATACACAACGTATTAAGTATACAACATAAGTGGTGTTGCAATTCAGGAAGGACCTAATCCTAAGTGTCTGATTTGTGTTTACATTTTTTATGGTTTTAATTTGATGCATATATGGACATATGTAACATTTTCCACATTTATATGAACCTCAGGGGAAGTGACGTCGTGATGAAACGCGTAGGGTCAGAGGTCACGGCGCCTTGTCGGAAGTCGGAAGTGCGTCACGTGTTGTTTTACCTCACAGTATTCACAGACTGTGTCGGAGCGGTCCCTGCATTGCTGAGATCTTTGCGGCCAGAGGGAGAAGTGTGCGACTACTCCCCACCTGTGCAGGTGTCTGCAGAGGACTTTCTTCGTCCAAGTACTGCCCTTGTGTGGTGTTCAACGCGTGTTTTATCCGATCCTGTTGTAAATAGGGTTTTGGGTTTTAACCCCTGATGATCCGCTGCAACAGGCTTCCTTGTCTTAAATAAATTAGTTTTGTATGTCATCAGCTTCTGTGTTTCATGTTCCATGTTGCTTGTTGTCAGTCAGTTTTGTTATATGTAAATTGTTTATACTTTACACACTATGATGATTTTTCTTCTTACAGTACAGTATATCTTTTCACATGTCACGGATCTACTGAATGGAGCCTGATCTTACAACACCCTAGATTGGACTTTATCTTGGACTCAGTGGACATTTATTATTGTGGGCGCTGGTCTGTATTTGTGTTTGTTGTACTCCTTCTGGTGCTGGTTCTACCAGTCCATTCCTGGCTGCCCTGCTATTTTTATTTTTATTCATATTTTCTATATTTCATTATCACTGCATATTATATTATTATATTGGGATTAGCACAGTCAAAGCACATTTCTTTTTGTGTTATTTTCAGTTGACGTAATGCTTCCTCCCTATAGGCGTCTGCATGTAGTACCACCATGGCACCCCCTTTATCAGCATTTTTTTTATAACAATAGAAGTATTATTCTGAAGGGATGCCATGGTGGACCATTCGTCAACTGAAAAATGTGTTTTGTTTGGAAATCTATTCTTATGATCTTTAGCCAAAGCATATAGGTCTTGCTCCACTAATTTCTTAAAGGTTTTCAAGTGTGGACCCTTAATGTAATTAGGTGTGAAGATGGACCTGGGTTTGAAGCCAGAGTCCTTCCTCCCCAAGAATTCCTCCAAACACATATCTCACGTGATCGGATGTTGTTCATTTGACATAGATTCTAAATCATGTAATGTACAAGTCTCTTTGAATGTATTTAATGTAGACACATTCTCAATATTAGTTGTGTCCTCGGTGGATGGTTGATTCTGTGGGATCAAAGATTGGTTAGAATTTTCTCTGCTAGAATTTTTTTTTTAAACATAGCTTTCTAACAAATTTTTGTACATCAATAATTGTATCAACAAATTTTAAATTTGGAGCATAATTTAAACCTTTATTAAGTAGGCTAATTTGAGCCGGGGTTCACTCTATTCCAGAGATGTTTATAATATTGTCCTCCATATCTACACCAATTTTTTCCTTTTGGGTGGTTGTTTTCCTGGTGGACGTCTAGTCTTTTGCAGTTTTTTGTCTGAAAAACTACTGAAATGGAATCCCTGGAGGGCCCCTGATGACCAGCATCTTCATAGGATCTCAGAGGGTATCTATGATGTCCTGGAACACTATCATCATCTCTTTCCAAATCTTGTTCTCGTGAATGAAAAGAAACTGAGTGTACCCAAACTTCATTATCAGATGTTTCAGACATGCTAGATATTTCACTGGTTTTATTTTTCAAGATTGATTTTTAAAAAAAAGATTTTACACGGTCAGATTTGTTTTTCTTAGAACTTTTTTTTATAAGGTGTACTGGTAAAATTCTTTTTCTCGGGCTGAGAGACTTTTTGCCAGAGATAAACTTGGTCTCTTTCATAGTCCAAGTTATTTATATGATTGTCACGTGTATTACTACCGTGAAGCGCTATGTACATTAATGGTGCTATATAAATAAAGACATACATACTGTACATACTGTACATACTTTGGGAGGACGGTCACAAGTAAGAGCACCCAAATCACTACGTTGGTTTGAACACAGGGCATACTTGGGCTCGAAAAAAAAAAAAGCTTGGGTGAGAATGGGTTTTCTGGCTTTGCACTTCTTTAACTCAGGCGGTGATGAGTTGTTTAATGGGCCTAAGCTTATAGGGGTCTATGTTAAAATGGACATGAAGCAGATGGTGACAATGTGTGCTTATTTGAATGTTATTTATCAGAATCCCTGGCTGCAGTGGATTCATTCTATGGTAAGAGATAAGGGTGAAAATCAAGGCTGCAGACCTGTCTGAGATGTGAATCCGCTAACAAGTGATATTTTTATTTACTGCACGGTGGAGAGTATTTGTCACTTTTTTACCCACCATCACTTTTACAATGTGTGGTTGAAACCTATTCCAGCTTCACATTGCAAAGCCAATATAACATTTCTCACACTGATGAGACCCAAAAGGTTTCACTGGCTATGCACTTTAACCCAGGCTGTGCTGAAAAGCTATGTAATACGGTAGGCATAAGCTTATAGAGGTACATGTTAAAATGGAAAGAAAGCAAAAGGTGACACTGTGTGCTCATTTGCATGACATTTCCCAGCATCTCAGGCTGTAGTGTATGCAAAGAGATAATGGTGAAAATCAGTGTTGCAGACCTGTTTGAGTGGTGGTGTAGAAAGGTATGTGTGGGCTCCCGGGCAAAATGTTTGTATTGTTTGGCCACGCATGCGCGATGCACACTTGCCTACAGCGCGTGCGTGATTGGTACTTGCCAACCACGCATGCGCAATCGGCTCTTGCTGGCTGGTCATGTGCATGCACGATCGGCAAGCTCCAATCGCGCATGTGCATGAGTGACGGGCAACCACCGATCACCCAAGCGTGGTAGGCAAATGCCGATCGCGCATGTGCAATAGGTAAGTGCCGATTGCGCATTCGCAGTACCAAATGCTGGCCACGTATGCACAGTAGCTACGTGCCGGTTGCACAAGCACAGTGGCCAAGTGCTGGCCGCACATGCGCAGCCGCTAAAATATTCTAGAGAGTGGGCCCCCAAAGAGCGCGGGCCCCCAGGCTTTGCCATAAAAAAGGGGAACATGAAAGTGTGAACTCATACTTTCCCAATGTTAAAATAGCATATTCAGATATAAAATCTGTTTTGAGGAATGCAGCCCCCCGTGACACTTCTGTTTTGTTTGTCTTCTATGGGACCACGTCTTGCACAGCAGCATCTCCTTGAGCTGTTGGAATTCTATGCCTTTCACCTACAGATGTGAGCAGTGAGAAGTAGAGCTCTAATGTAGTCTGTCACAGTGCTGCTACCCAGCAGCTTTTTGCTCACACTGCTAGAGCTGCTGCCCTGAATAACAGAGGTTGTGGGTTCTGCTCTTGTTGGGCCTGACACCAGTACACCCTTCCTCACAAAGTGCTGTATGTCTGTTAATAAAGGCCTCATGAAATCCTTGTAGAAAGTGTGGGGTGTTTGTCATTTAAATATACTTTGCATATCTTATTAGCAAATCTCCCAGGAATCTAAAGTGGGCTCCTTTTGTCACTCTATATGTTATTTGGAGGGATGTTTGAGGGGATATATATATAGTGCTTCAAACTCTAGTAAAACCGGTCTCACTCGCCCCCCAACCCAGTCCAATGCCTATTTTAGGGATTCAGATTTTTTGTTTTTTTATTAATTTTTCAAAATAAAGAAATACAGAAATTAAAAAAGGGGAGAGAGTGGGTGGGAGTTAAGGGCACAGAAATAAAACAGGGTTGGGGGGGTTGATTGCTACTCATATTACAAACATTTGCATACTTTTTAAATTAATTAATACAGTTAGTAGAAAAATAAAAAACATAACATTGAGCATTAAAGTACATTTTAGGTCATATTCATTTTGCCTGTCTATAGAGCTTGGAGTCTTCGTGATTGTTAAGAAAAACATATTTGGTAGAGATACTGTCTTAAATAATCTGCTATTATCTCTGTGCGAATTTAATAAAGGGTTCCCAGATACTAGAGTATTTCCATGTTTAAAGTTGTAACTTTCTCCATATCCACCAATTGCAAGACTCTACTGTATTATACAATGAAGAATCCCCTGAAATCTCAAATAAAAGGATACATTGATGATAAAGTCAAACCGCGCTCTTGCTTCCTAACAGGATCTTGTAGTGGATCAACTCTTCCCTCTTGCAGCTGATGCGATGTGAAAAGGATACATTGAGTTTAGCTGCATTTAGCAAAACAAGTGTCCCTCTATTACTAGGACCATTCACTGGGTAAGTCGTTTATAATATTTTGGGATTAAGTGAGAGCCAGTCACTCGTGATATTCTGTATGGAATCTCTAATTTCCTTCCAGTATGAATAAATAATGGCGATTTCCCACCAAATATAGAAAAAGGAACCTTCAATTCCGTAGTTTCTCCAACTATGATTGGACACATTCGGGTAAATCAACCAAAGCCTAGCTGGAGTATAATACCATCTGATAAATACCTTTATAGAACTTCTCTACTGTTAGCCGATCTAGATAAAATAGTGACATTGTTCAAAATCTTGTTCCACAATTCCTCATTAATTTTAGAACCAACGTCCTGTTCCCAGGCAAGCTGGTATTTATGATTTGTAACTAAAGTCAGGTTCGATAATAGATTATAAATCCATGAAATAACACCCTTCGTTCTAGATTTTCTGGTGAGAAAAACTTCAGAAGGTTTGATGGGTCTACAAATGTTATTCCTAACTTCAATAATAAAAAAAAAAAAAAGTGTTTTTATATGATTAACTTTGATCCAATTTTTTAATCGATCATACATTTGTACTGGGAGGGAATTTGGATTTAAACAGACAGGTACTACTGGGGAAGGAAAAGGGGTTAAGTCAAATGATAATACCAATTTGTCATGTAAATTCTGTGGTAGGTAGTAGTTTTTTTTTTGGTCTACTATATCTTTTGGTTTAAGTTCTATCAATTGGGCCAAATAATTTGTTTGCAGTTTGCTTGCTCTACATTAATCCACCTATTGTCATCTGTGATGGTAAACCAGTGTGTTGCATTTGTATTTGAATAAATCTGGTACTCGCAGTTCTCCTTTATCGGAGCCCCTGTGATACAGAGACAGACCTGCAGGAAAGCGGCACCCCCTAGCCATAGGCGGGGGGCTTCATGACCGGGGGGGGGGGTCCGGCCTTCCCCTCGCTGGCCCGCCCCCACACCTCCCTCCCCAGCACAGGGGAGGAGTTCACGGAAGGCCTACTTAAGGCCAGGCTGGCGGGCAGCACATCCTCTTTTGCTGCCCGCCAGATGATTTGGACGTCCCTCTCCTCCCTGCAGGTTAAATTAAGGTAAGGCCCCGAAAGGGGGGTCAATCCTGGGCACTCCCCCCTCCTGTATAGCCGCGATTTTTGAATCGGCGGTGAGGGGGGAGGCGGGATGCAGGGAGGAGAGGGACCCCATAGTGTAGCGGCCCGTCCCCATCCTCCATTTGCGGCGCGCAGCATGGAGCTGGGGGGGTCGGATTTAAGCCTGTGCCGCGGCGTATGCAGGCGGGGAGGGGTGGTCTCGGGGGACAGAGGGGGTCTGGCGGGCAGAGGGGGCCTGACGGGTTTTTTCCTCCGCTTCTCCAGCGTTGTGCGGGCGGGTGCCTCCTCCATCTGCATAGCCCCGCGGCAGCTGGCATGGATAGGGGCACCCTGGCGGGGAGGAGCCGAGGGATGCTGGTTGCGGGGAGAGGGGGGTCCGGCCGAGGCATGCGGCCCGCGGGGAAATTCGCCGCGTGTGTCCCATGCGGGCGGCTGCTCGCGGCCCGTTTGGGCCTTCCGTCTCCCGATGGGGAGTGTAGCGCGGGCAGAGGCCCCTCCTCCCCCCCCTTTTTCATTTAGTAGTCTCAGGGCAGGGGGGTTTGTGGTGGACCGGTCAGCCATGCGGCTGGAGATGCGGCTGCTCCCGCGGCCCCCCCCTCTCCCACACCTGTGGGGTCGTTAAAATGTATTGTGAGGAGGGGGCCGGCCGGGATAAATCTATAATAAATAAATAACGTGTTGTGTGGTATGGGTATATATGTATATATGTGTGGTATGGGTATATATGTATATATGTGTGGTATGGGTATATATGTATATATGTGTGGTATGGGTATATATGTATATATGTGTGGTATGGGTGTATATGTATATATATAAATGGGCACACGTGGATGCGCGTGGGTGTATGGGCACACATAGATGTCAATAGAGCTCTTTATCTAGTAACATTATAAACTATATAAATATACTGTAGTAATTATTAGAGGATAAATACTTGTTAATGGGAATCACAATGTTTAACATTTATGCTTGGTTACTTTTATCGGAATTCCCCAATTAATTCATGTGGAAGGGGTGCGAGTGCGGATGGGTGCACGTGGATGCGCGCGGGTGTATGGGCGCACGTGGATGCGCGAGTGGGTATTGGCGCACGTAAAGGCGCGTGTGTATGGGCGCACATGGAGGCGCGTGGGTATTGGCGCACGTGGATGCGGGCGCACGTGGATGCGTGCGAGTGTATGGGCGCGCGTAGATGCGCGCGCGTGCAGGGGCACACGGAGACGCGCGTGGGTATAGGGGCGCATGTGTATATGGGCTCACGGGAATGCGCTCGTGTATATGGGCACACGGAAATGCGCGTGTGTGTATATGGGCACATGGAAATGCGCGCGTGTGTATATGGGCACACGGAAATTCGCGCGTGTGTATATGGGCACACGGAAATGCGCGCGTGTATACGGGCGCACGCAGGGCCCGCGCGTATGTATATGGGCACACGCAGGGCACGCGTGTGTATATGGGCACACGCAGAGGCGCGCGCGTGTGTATATGGGTGACTGTGTGTGTATGGGCGCACATGGAAGCGCGTGGGTATTGGCGCACGTGGATGCGGGCGCACGTGGATGCATGCGAGTATGGGCGCGCGTAGATGCGCGCGTGTATAGGGGCACGCGTAGATGCGTGCAGGGGCACACGGAGACGCGCGCATGTGTATAGGGGCTCACGGAAATGCGCTCGTGTATATGGGCACACGGAAATGCGCGCGTGTGTATATGGGCACACAAAATGCGCGCGTGTGTATATGGGCACACGGAAATGCGCGCGTGTGTATATGGGCACACGCAGGGCGCGCGCGTGTGTATATGGGCACACGCAGGGCGCGCGTGTGTATATGGGCACACGCAGAGGCGCGCGCATGTGTATATGGGTGACTGTGTGGGGACTGCGTAGCGGCGATAGGCTTAGAACAGCTTGGCAAGCGCACACGCAGCGCTTGAATAGCTCAGGGCCCAGCTAAGCACCGGAGGTAAAGCGAGAATCCCCCCCCCACACAGCAGCATGGCATCGATGGCAGAGCAGTTCTGCCTTCTTCAAGTCGAGGCAGAAATCCATGACGAGGCATGGTTGGACGGCGGCTGCAGGCGTTGTTCTCTGCAAAACCAGCACGTGGCACTAAGGCTGCTCCCCGCGGGAAGGGGAAGCAGAGGGCGCTGCAGCACAACGCGTCAGGCGACAGTCCCCAGGCAGCATTGCGCGCTAGACAGGCGGCAGGCAGAGAGGCCGCGCTCCACAGGAAAGGAGCACGGAGGGTGCTGCAGTGCAAGGCGGCAGGCGAAGTTCAGCATCCGCACGCAGGGCGGCAGCCCTCGGTCACGGTACCGCGAGGCAGGGCGTCACAGCGGCCAGGTCGGGCCTCAGCGATGGTGGGGAGGACATCGACTGCTGGGACGCAGGTGTGTGGGCGCGCGTGGGTATTGGCGCACGTGGATGCGTGCGAGTGTATGGGCGCGCGTAGATGCGCGCGTGTATAGCTGCTCCTCGCGGGAAGGGGAAGCAGAGGGCGCTGCAGCACAACGCGTCAGGCGACAGTCCCCAGGCAGCATTGCGCGCTAGACAGGCGGCAGGCAGAGAGGCCGCACTCCACAGGAAAGGAGCGCGGAGGGTGCTGCAGTGCAAGGCGGCAGGCGAAGTTCAGCATCCGCACGCAGGGCGGCAGCCCTCGGTCACGGTACCGCGAGGCAGGGCGTCACAGCGGCCAGGTCGGGCCTCAGCGATGGTGGGGAGGACTTCGACCGCTGGGACGCAGGACACGGCGGATCAGCGCGCAGGTCGGCCCGCGAAGGAGGGGCGGCGACTTCCAGCCACTGTGACGCAGAACAGGGCGTCACGGCACGCCACACGGCCGCCCGTTGCTGACGCGGGCGGTGTCACTGTCAGGATTTCGCCTGCAGAGTCGGCAGGGCCAAGGAGACCAAGACGGCCAACCGCAACCGCGGTTGGTGCCAAGGTGTTTCGGAGAGCAGAGAACCCAGCATGGTTCGACTACGTGGAGACGGCATCGGGTGAAGGGCGAACCAAGTCGCGGCCCAGGTCTCTTCCTCACGAGAGGCCACAATGGCCACAGCCGGATGTCACTGGCACCGCGAATCCCACTCCAGTACCAACAGCCATCAGCCGGACCCCGGTGTCTTTCAATTCTTCAGCCACGGCCGGGGTCAGGGGCACTGTAGTGGACCCACCCGGCAGCATCACGCACTGCACAGATGGTGGAACAGCCCCGGCGGGCAGTTGATGGGGACACGCCGTGGAAGGTACGGCATATGGCGTATCGGGTAATGGTAAGGAGTCACGTTTAGGGCGGCATCGAGGAGATAGGGCAAGGCGTCAAGGCTTGCAGTGTGCGACACAGAGCGAGCAAGGGAGGAGGCGTGGCCCAGTCCACTGCCAGGGTCTAATCCCCTTGGGTCGCTGAGGGCGGGTAAGAAGCCTGCAGCAGTAAAAAAGGCGAAATCCCAGGTAGCGCTGTGCAAAGGCGGCCTGCGGCTCCGGAGGTGGGTATGTTTGGGACCGGGTGAGGGATAGTGCACCGAAAAAAGCGATTCTCAGGGCATCTTTAAAATCCATGGCAAGTTGAGTAACTACTGCTCCAGGCGCGATTGGCAGCCCCAGGTAAATGGTAAGGACAGGCTGGGCTGGTAGAGGAGCATGGGTCCCGCTGCTAGGCATGCCAGGCGGGATAGACTTATTTCAGTTTCCGGGAAGGCTTCGAGAGGGTCTGGACGGTTGGCGGTACGGGCCTAGTTTAAGGGGGGTTAAATAGGCCCGTCGGTGGCGGCTCTTGCCAGACTGGGAGCTGGGCCGTTTGAGCCCGGGGGTAGTATGAGTGGGCAAGGTCAGTTATCCATGACCTCGAGAGCCCGCTCGCGTAGGGGACACGAGGTCAGCGGTTCGAGGGCCGGCTGACCGTCCCCTCCCCCTCCTGACAAAGGAGCACACTCTGGCAGGGAGTGCATTTACCCCATTAGGTTTTCTGGAACCTCCCTGGTCAAGCGGCACCCCCTAGCCATAGGCGGGGGGGCTTCATGACCGGGGGGGGGGTCCGGCCTTCCCCTTGCTGGACCGCCCCCACACCTCCCTCCCCAGCACAGGGGAGGAGTTCACGGAAGGCCTACTTAAGGCCAGGCTGGCGGGCAGCACATCCTCTTTGGCTGCCCGCCAGACGATTTCCCACCCACCCATCCCCTTAGTTAATGATTGCAATCATGTAATGAGCAGGGCAGGGCATTCCCAGGAATGTGGACATATGCATTGTATGCCGTGTTAATGGTTCTTTGTTCCGTTTCAGCACGAACAGCTGATAACGTGCTGAGTGAAAGGACGAAGTTCCGAGCAGGAGGGGTCATTGTCCAGTTTTGCCTTTGTCGCGGCGGCTCTTGGGGGGTAGGTGCTTGTTCTTGCCAGACTGGGAGCTGGGCCGTTTGAGCCCGGGGGGAGTACGAGTGGGCAAGATCAGTTATCCATGATCTCGAGAGCCCGCTCGCGTAGGGGACACGAGGTCAGCGGTTCGAGGGCCGGCTGATCGTCCCCTCCCCTTCCTGACAAAGGAGCACACTCTGGCAGGGAGTGCATTTACCCCATTAGGTTTTCTGTATAAATAAATAGCCGCGGCCATTTTACCTCCAGCTCCCGTTTCCTGTCTTTATTTGTACGTTGCATGTGGGTACAAGGCGGGGGGAGAGGGGAACCGCCTGGAACCTCCCTGGTCAAGTCACATCCTGGAGCAGTGCCTGATTTCCAAAGCACACATGCGGTATCATGGAGGCAAAGATCCAAGACAATCAGTGGGAATGGAAATAGGGGACATCCTAATGTTCGTTGTACCAGCGGAAACTTTGGAATGATATTTGCAAACTGTAGAGGACAGCCAAATCCATATGCCCAGCTAACCTTCTAGGACCACGTGACTTTTCAGCAATATTCCCAATGGTTCAAACAAGTCAACTTTGATGGCTCCAGGGATAAGAAGGCTATTCCCAACAATTAGAAGAGAGCGATTTTAGAGATCGAAGAAGCAGTTTCAATACACCGCAGCACTATTCAAGGGCATGGAAGGCCAATCAATGCACTTTTACTGCATCAGAGGACTGTGGGCTGGAGTCGTATGAGTAATGGAAACCGTTATTGAATAAACACAGTAGATATGGGGTTCCACCCACTCATTATATAAACCAACATTTTTTAACCAAAAAATATATTTTAGTATGAATAATAAACACATACAATGTGCTATACTATTTAAACTGTGTGAGCAAAAAAGTAGAAAAAGACAAAAAACACAGAAGCAGTGCGTCTCAAAATGGTAACTCCACTAAGGATCTCACTAAATGGCTTGTATTCCGTGTTCGATGCATATGATGAATATGGTGCATCCTGTTTATAGCCGCATGTTGTCAGACATCACTCGTGCATGTCGACAGTTCCTATTGCCAGGTACCAGAGCTGGTGAGGGTCAAAAACAGATGATCACAGGATTAGCTGTGCACCGCATAGGTGTCTACAATGAGCATTCACACTCCTAGTTTTCATGTCCATCAAAACAGAAACAGTAAACTCCAATCAGTGGAAAAATACTCAGTGTGCTCATACAAAAAAGAAGAGACAAATGTTAATAGGAAAAAAAACATGGAGGTGCAGCAACCAGTTATATATATCATAATCTAATACATTCCATACAATAGCATAATTAGGACACATAGATGTATATAACTGTATAGCTGGCATATCTAGTAATAATACATGTAGTTTTTGGCCATAGACATATTGGTGTAGATTAAATCAAATTGACCCAATCTACTTACTTCTGTAGGGCACAGATAAGAGGTTATCATATATATAGTGAAGAATGTAATCCAAATAGGCAAGTCTTCATTAAATATACTAGAGATAAACTGAGCCAAATTAGGGGGTGATCCCAAGGGTTAGGCAGAGGTGGGAGGAGACAGATGGACAGAAAGGTAGGATCACAGTGGCAGATTCCAGGTGCAGGATATAAAAACAGAATGCGTGCCAGTGAGTCACATGAGCAGCCAGTGAGGGATAAGAAATGCAGGGGAAGTGGCTGCAAAACAGGACGAAAGTGGACTAAAGTCCATGAAGTAGACAACCAGCCCCAATATGTGTCCAACACCAAAGGGCCACAGACGTCTCTGGTGCCCTGGTGAGTAACAATAAAT
This sequence comes from Ascaphus truei, assembly GCF_040206685.1. NCBI lineage: Eukaryota > Metazoa > Chordata > Amphibia > Anura > Ascaphidae > Ascaphus > Ascaphus truei. Next base: position 382,881,880 of record NC_134485.1, read on the forward strand.
CAATAGGGCCAGAGAAGGCTCTCATATCCATACACCTCCTTTGAAGTGTATCAATACAAAGTCCCTATGGTAAGGGTGCTTGGTGTCCACATGAAAGTAACCAAATGTAAAAGTTATTTCAAAATGTTGAAAAAGCAACTAAGATCAAGCTCTTTTTTCATGCCGAAAGGAGTCAACTGAATACAGTTTCTTTATTGACTCCGCTGCTCCTCATTGCAGTAATTGTCTCAGCCTATTGCCCTCCCCCCCCCATCCTCTGTGTCTCCGAAACCCCACCAATGACTTGAAATCTCATATGACCTGTTGTAGCCCTTAGATATAAATTGATGGGCCACCGGTGCTTCTAAATCCTCACTGCGTATGGCTAACTTGTGATGTCCCTTTTCAAGATGTTTACTGAAATTGAATACACATGGGCTAGGCCTTTATAAGGAAGCCAGTTGCTCTCATTCAGTGCCCGAGCAAAGTGTCAGATCCTTGTGTTCCTGGACCCCGTCTGGTTTTCTTGAGGGGAGGAAGAAAGGAGAGGGTTAGAGAAATAGAGGGGAGGGAGAGGGGGGAAGAGACAGAGAGGGAGAGTATGCACTCTTTGCCTATAGTAGAACTTGACTATAACGTACAAGTTATGCAAATTTGGACAATATTGTGTGCAAATCCCAGTTGTTGCATTTTAGCCAGCACTTCTGTAAACACTCAGTAAATGTAAATATTACACTGAGGTACAGTATGGCTTGAAGATGTAGCCCCTTAAAGATTTTTACATACATTATTTATGTAAACTTCCATAATTTTGCATTTTCTGGAAGATTATAGTAGAATAATATTCTAAATTATGTTTTTATTATTTGGTGAGAGGGATGGGAGAAGAGAGAGAGGAGGAGAGGGGGAGGGAGAGAAAGGAAGAAGGATAAAAGGGAGGGAGAGAGAAGAGTTTTTTTATACATGCATTATTTATGTGAAACCCATAATATTATATTTTCTGGAAGATTATAGTATAAAAAGTATTCTAACTTATTGTTTCAATGTCTTTGTTTACTTAACCATGTACATAGCATTTTTATTATGTGGAGAAGTTTCAATATTACACTGAGGTACAGAGTATGGCTTATTCTGGGAAGTGCAGTTCCATATTGCGGGGAAATAGTTTCAGGCGAGGAGAATCCTGCTTGTACAACCTTCACAACATAGACAAACAAATTATTCAAAATGCAGGTCTCCTCTAGGACCGAAGTACAAAGTACATCTCTACTCACAAGTTCATAATGCAATGCTTCATTTATTGTGACAGCCAAGAACAGAGGAGAAACAATGTTTCAGGTTCCATATGGACCTCTGTCCTAGATGAGACCTGCATTTTGAAGAATTTGTTTATTCTAGGAAGTAACTATTCTATTCTGAAGGCAATGCATGAATAGGTAAATTCAGGGGCGGGGCAGGTGCATTCACATGAATGGAACTCTGAAAACAGAAACCTTTGCCACTGTTTCTGAAGAGAAGGTGGGGTTGGGGGGTAAGGGGGTTCCTTCACATGTTTGAGTTGCAGCTGCATCTTGGAGCTTAGAAATATGATGGGTGGAGTAGCGTATGCTCTTATGCAAGTTGGGTCAGTATTGTGTGCAAATCTCGGTTGTTGTACTGTATTTTATCCAGCACTAATGTACCGAACTACATTTATTTGGGGGGTGGGGGTGTGGGGTGGAGGGGATGGGTTACAGGAAAAGACAAAGATCACACTGGAAAATATGCCTCAGTTTCTTCCTCCCTCTACTTACTTTTACTGTCAATACATTTTTTTTTATCTTTTACTTTGCTTTAAATTATTTGTTCAAACTTCATATATATACACAGTGTGTTTAGAGATACAAAAAAAAACTAAAGACGGTATTATTTCACAATTTTCTTTAACCGGCATCTTCTTCTGGTTGTGTTTCACCTGCAAAATAATTGTGAGATTATTATTTATTAAGAATTAAGAATAAATAGATGCACGATTGACACTTTGCTTGTGTCTGTGCGCATGCGTGTCTGATGTAAACTGTATGGAATGCATACAGTAGGCGGTTAATTGAATTTGTGCACTGTGACGATTCAGGGGATTCCTTCCCCTTCTTTTCCCTCTGTCCCATCTCCTGCCAATCCCCTTACCCTTTCCCACTCCTGTCCCGTTCCGTCTACCTCTCTCCCACTACCTCATCGCATGCCCCGCAGGCCTCGCGCGCCCGCGCGGTCCCCGAGCCCCTGCAGTGACGCTCCCTGCTCCCTGACTCCTGCTGTGCCCGCGGCCAGTGCCTCACCTCCCATGGCTGCTCCGTCCGTTCCTCTGCCTTCCTCCAGCAGGGTGCCCGCGGCGCGGTGCTCTGCGCACCTGGTGACGCAGCCTGTGCGCGTGCTCCCTCAGCTCGCAGAGGGCGCGCGCACACGCTCCTCCTCTGGGCTCTGTTGTCCTTCTGCTCCCTCCTCTCGGTCCCTGCGGGCCATCTCCTTGTCACAGCCTGTGCACGCACACCCTCAACTTACAGAGGGCACGCGCACACGCTCCTCTTATCTGGCCTGTCACGTTCCTGACTCCTCCTCCCAATCCCTCCTCCCAATCCCTACAGGCCATTCCCCTGACTGTCCCTTCTGTCTCCTCCTCTTCTCTCCCTGACCTATCTCTGTTGTCTCCCACTTCTCTCTCTGCTCCTCCCCTCCGTGCTAAAGTAGCATATGTCTACGCCTTACTCACCGGAGATGCCCTCGCCTGGGCCTCCCCCCTATGGGAGCGCAAAAGTGAACTAATGCAAGATTACTCTCTCTTCAGACACCAGTTCCAACTTGTAGTTGATACTCCCGCACGGCGCGAGACAGCCGCCTTCTCTCTTTTTCACATTTTTCAGGCCCGAAGATCAGCTGCAAAATACGCCATCGAGTTCCGTACGCTGGCCGCCGAAGTCCAATATAATGATGAGGCACTCGCCGCCGCATACTGGCACGCACTTTCGGATACGTTGAAAGACGACCTAGCTACCCATGCCCGGCCTTCCTCCCTGGAGGAGTTTATTACCCTGAGCATACGCATGGATCAGCGTACTCAAGAGCGACGGCACGAAAGGCACTGTTCTCGTTCTCCTTCTTCTGTTGTTTCTCACAGGTCGCCTACAACACCTCTCCTGGCACTGGAGTCTCCGGAACCGATGCAGGTCGGCAGTCAGCAACTTCGGGTCACGGAGAGAGCACGGCGTCACCTGAAAAGACTTTGCTTCTCCGGAACATCGCCTCCAGAATTGTCCCCTGGGCACACCCAGTAAAGGTAGAGCGGCTTCTACTGGGTACTGTCTCTCCTTGCCCCTCTCCTCCCGAAGCTCTCCCAAAGAAGTTTCTGCTTCCTGCCACGTTGTAGGGTCCGAACCTTTTCCTGAAGTTTGAAGCTTTCGTTATTCAGGATCTGGTGGTAACTTCCTGGACCAGAAGTTCGCGTCGGAGAACCACATCCCCATGGTCAGAAGGAAGACCCCCATTGGCCTTGAGGCCATCGACGACAGGCCACTCCAGCCGGCATTTATCATTTGGGAGTCTATTTCGCTTACATTGACCTTGGCTGATGGTCATAAGGAGGTAATCATCTTCGATATTTTTCAATCTCCTACGGTGCAAATTATTTTAGGATTGCCTTGGCTTCAACTCCACAATCCGTGCACTGACTGGACCGGTACTCTTCCTCTCCAGTGGCCTTTGTCCGCAGATGTCGTTCCTGTGGAGTCTCCTGTTACGGTGCTTTCCGGTCTGGATTCCGTTTCTTCTAATCTATTGACCCTGCCTATCGTGTATCATGAGTACCTGGATGTGTTCAACAAGGTATAAGTGGAGATTCTTCCTCCCCATCGTACGTACGATTGTCCTATCGATCTCATTCCTGGGACCATCCTGCCGAAGTCTAACTCATATCCACTCTCCGTCCCGGAGACCGAGGCCATGACGTCCTACATTCAGGAAAACTTGGAGAAGGGATTAATCCGCAACTCTACCTCCCCTGCCGGGGCTGGCTTCTTCTTTGTGAAGAAGAAGGATGGATTGCTCAGGCCATGCATTGACTTCCGCGGACTCAATAAGATCACGGTGAAGAACCGGTATCCTCTTCCGCTTATCTCAGAACTGTTCGATCGTCTCCAGGGGGCCTCTATTTTCTTAAAGCTCGACTTAAGAGGTGCCTATAATCTCATTCGTATACGGGAGGGTACGAGTGGAAAACTGCATTTAACACACATTCTGGACATTATGAATATCTTGTTATGCCCTTTGGTTTATGTAACACTCCTGCCGTTTTTCAAGAGTTTATGAACGACATCTTCCACGATGTATTGGGAACATTTGTCATAGTCTACCGAGACGACATTCTAATTTTTCTAAAAATCTGGAGGAACACATTTCACATACCAAACTTGTGCTTTCTAGACTCCTTTCTAATCGCCTATATGCCAAGATGGAGAAGTGTTTATTCCACCAGTCCTCTACTGCCTTCTTAGGCTATATCATCTCCAGCCAAGGCTTCTCCATGGATCCAGAGAAACTGAAAGCTGTTCTCGATTGGCCGCTGCCGAATTCACTTAAGGCTGTGCAGCGTTTTCTCGGCTTTGCCAACTATTACAGGAAATTCATCAAAAATGTTTCTTCTATTGCTCTCCCCATCACCGCACTGACCAAGAAGAGCGCCGATATCTCTTCCTGGTCTCCTGAGGCTATTCTTGCATTCGAGGTCCTCAAGACCGTTCGTTTCCGTGCTCATCCTTCGTCATCCGGATACCTCCCTCCCCTTCACTTTGGAGGTCGACGCCTCGGATGTAGGAGCCGGCACAGTCCTTTCCCAGAGGACTTCTCCCCAAGAGAAACTTCACCCTGTGGTTTTTTTTCACGGCAATTTCCATCTGCCGAATGGAATTATGATGTCGTAATCGTGAACTTTTGGCCATAAAACTGGCTCTTCAAGAATGGAGACACCTTTTGGAGGGTTCCAAAGAACCAGTTGCTATTCTCACTGACCACAAAAATTTGTTATTTATTGAGGGGGCTCGTCGTCTGGGATCCCGCCAAGCTCGCTGGTCACTCTTCTTTACTCGCTTTAACTACACCATCTCATATATTCCTGGTAACAAAAATGTCAAAGCGGACGCTCTCTCTCTTCAGTTCACCACAGAAACCGAAGCTAATGAAACCACAGAGCCTATTCTTCCTGCCAAATGTATAATTTCCGCTAACAACTTCGATGTGTTGGACGAGATCAACAAAGCTCAAGATCACATTCCCAGCAGGTTCAGGGTACCAGAAGGACGCCTATACGCAGCTCCACGCTTTCGCCATAAAGTTTTACTTTGGGGTCCTTCTTCTAGAGCAGTCGTCATCCAACTTTCAAAAGGACAGCAGATCTCATTAAACTGACTTTTTGGTGGCCAAAGATGAACCAAGACATTCTCAACTTTACTTCTGTCTGTCCTGTATGTGCCCAGAGTAAGACACTCCATCACAAACCTTCTGGTCTTCTCTTGCCTCTCCCCATTCCAGAACGACCCTGGAAACATATTTCAATGGATTTCATTGTTGAACTGCCAATTTCCAAAGGGATGAACACCATTCTGGTCGTAGTGGACAGATTCTCTAAACAAGCTCACTTTATTCCCCTCAAGGGTCTTCCTATCTCGGCCACGTTGGCTGATGTCTTCTCCAAAGAAATTTTCAGGTTACATGGCGTACCCATTTCTATTGTCTCCGACTGTGGATCACAGTTCATCTCGAAATTTTGGCGGGCATTTTCGGTATCTCTCTTTTGTTTTCCTCAGGATACCATCCTCAAACCAATGGTCAAACAGAAAGGATGAACCAAACCCTTGAACAATATCTAAGATGTTTCATATCGGACTCATAAGACAACTGGGTGGACCTTTTACCATGGGCCGAATTTGCTATAAATTCTATGAAAAACGAGTCTACTCAGGAGTCCCCCTTTTTCATCAACTTCGGTTTCCACCCCAGTAGCCTTCCTCTCTCGCCCTCCCCGTCTGGCGTTCCTGCGGCCCACTCTAATGTTGTCAAGCTCCAAGAATCTTGGAAAAAGATCCTCAAGTCTTTACAATCGGCGGTTGCCAAACAAGAGTCCAAGGCAGATCGTCATCGTCAACCTGGGCCTTCCTTCAAACCTGGCGACCGGGTGTAATTATCCTCAAAAAATATTAGGCTGAAAACACCATCGCCTAAACTATCTCCTAGATTCCAAGGTCATTCAAAATTTTGGAGAAAATTAATCCTGTGGCGTACCGTCTCGACCTTCCTCCTACTATGAAGATTCCGTCCGTTTTCCACACTTCCCTTCTTAAACCTTTCGTACCTAGTCCTCATTTTCCTGTTCCCTCTCGGAAACCCGATCCAGTCTCCACCCTAGGACAACAGGAGTATGAGGTCCAATCACTTATCGATTCCCGTTGGTCCAAAAATAGTCTCCAATTCCTGGTCCACTGGAAGGGCTACGGCCCAGAAGAACGTTGATGGGTACCTGCACTTCACATTCATACCCCAAGACTACTACTTCAATTCCACCAAAAATTCCCCCTCAAGCCGTGGTTGGATCGCTCAGAGATCGATCCTCAAGGGGGGGATACTGTGACGATTCAGGGGATCCCTTCCCCTTCTTTTCCCTCTGTCCCATCTCTTGCCAATCCCCCTACCCTTTCCCACTCCTGTCCCGTTCCGTCTACCTCTCTCCCACTACCTCAGCGCATGCCCCGCAGGCCTCGTGCGCCCGCGCGGTCCCCGAGCCCCTGCAGTGACGCTTCCCGCTCCGTGACTCCCGCTGTGCCCGCGGCCAGTGCCTCACCTTCCCTGGCTGCTCCGTCTGCTCCTCTGCCTTCCTCCAGCAGGGTTCCCATGGCGCAGCACTCTGCGCGCCTGGTGACGGAGCCTGTGCGCGTGCTCCCTCAGTTCGCAGAGGGTGCGCACACACGCTCCTCCTCTGGGCTCTGTCGTCCTTCTGCTACCTTCTCTCAGTCCCTGCGGGCCATCTCCCTGTCACAGCCTGTGCGCGCACACCCTCAACTTAGAGAGGGCACGCGCACACGCTCCTCTTATCTGGCCTGTCACGTTCCTGACTCCTCCTCCCAATCCCTACAGGCCATTCCCCTGACTGTCCCTTCTGTCTCCTCCTCTTCTCTCTCTGACCTATCTCTGTTGTCTCCCACTTCTCTCTCTGCTCCTCCCCTCTCTCCTATTGGTGTGCCTTCCTTTATATTCCCTGTCTGTCCTCTTCTTCCTCGCTCTGCATAGTTCCTGTTTCCCTGTGTGTGCTGACCTATGCTGTGCTCCCTCTGTGTCCCTGCTCCTGTGTTTACCTATGATTTCCCTGGCTTTTGACCCCTGCTTGTCCTGGACTACTCTGCTCTCTGGTACCTCTTTGAACCTTGCTACGAACTCTACCTCGCTTACCTCTGGCATCCTTGGACCTGGCTTTGTACCCTGACTATCTACCCTCTGGACCCCTGGACATTGGCACATGGACACGGCCATTCTTACGCTTACATCAACAGGCGTTGCAAGAATAACTAACAACTCTCTCTACAGGCCCAGCAACGCTATACCACACTCCGGGTTTGCTCCCACTGCTGTGGGTGTGTGGTGTAATACTGTTCCCACCTCAGTACTGGGGTCTTCCCAGGTCTGCGGGCATACAGGCGTGACATGCACATGCACATCATAGCTATTGCCAATTGAATGGAGTGCACATTACCTTCATTATCCATGGGTTGGGGGTATCTGCAGGGTGGAGCGTAGCAGCTGTTATAGATCCTCACACCGCTGTGTAACAGGGAGACGACCTGCTGGAGTCTACGCAGAGAGCTTAAACATATTTACCAAATCCTTTCAGCTGCAAAACTGAAGCCCCCCCCCCCCAAAAAACAGCACCTGATTTGTAGGGGAAACAACACCACAGTGCTTCCTTGTTTCCCTTTTCTTGGATAAATCAGGTGTTGTTTTTTTGGCCCCAGTTTTCCATCAGGCAACATACTCGGCCCCTGATGGATTCTAAACAGAGGCAAATTAGTGAGTGAGAAACACCCACCAGTAACCTCCTCGTGCCTGTGTGTAGAGTTTGAATGTGTGCATGTCTGTGTGTGTGTACAGTTTGAAGGTGTGCATGCCTGTGTGTGTATAGTTTGAATGTCTGTATGCCTGTGTGTGTATGGTCAGATCAGCAGCGGGATCACACTTCCCCTCCCCACTGGAATCGCTACTCACAGCAGGGGGGTCTGGTCCAGACCCGACGGTAGAAGAGGTGGGATTGGATCCTGTAGTGTCTGGGGGAGAGAGGGGATCCAGTGCAGTGGTATCACAAACAGGCGAAGCAGCAGATGGAGGTGTTGCTGTGGCAGTTGGGTATGTGAGGTCATAGAACCACGCAGGCCAATGAGAGGCGTGCGGGGGCGGGGCCGGGCCACGGACCAATCTGATTGGCCAGAGGGTGAGTGACAGACCAACGGACCAATCAGATTGCCCATTAATTAACCTTAACACTCACACACTCCTGACGAAGTCATTGACAGCTTGCTAAGCTGGGCGAAACGCGTAGAGTGGCTTTTTGGTCTAGTGAGGGATCCGTAGCTGTACCTTCCACTGAGCAGTGACGTCACACGCACCGGAGGAGAAGCTGAGCTGAGAGTCCCAGGCTGCAGATGACTGACATCCAGAGCCAGAGAGGAGGCGGTGAGATCGGCGGAGTACCCCCTAGAATCACTGTGATTGTGATAAATGCGTTTTTAATTTTGGCACATTGTAAGTGCAAATTTTATATGCTTATACATTTTTTATAAAGTTTATTAGAAGACAGATCGCGCTATGTAGCTTTGTTTCTTCCCTTATGTATATCGTGGTCACTCTGAGGAAATAAGCCTGGAGGGAATCCCACAGCACACAGCCACAACCTGGGGTGGCAGCCCTATCTGCCAACTGCTTACTTACCACTTAAATCTTGTGAGTAGAAAGACCGGCAGAGCCAAGATATTGACATTTTAATTCATCATAGTCTCAACGTCTGCACTTAAATCTGCACTGTTTTTTTGTTTCTTATTTCCCTATAAATTGCTCCTCCTGGACTGTTTGAAATACATCTTTCTACTTGGAACCCGGGAACAGGTTCTACCAGAGGGTTTGAGCAGGGATTTATTATTTGAGCACATATTGTTATATAAATATTGCACTATTAACTTGCACGTAATCACTATTATATTTAAGTTGTTAGCGCCTTATATTCACTTATTCACATATACTGTTTGTTTTTGGTGAGCGGGCAGCACACTTAAGTGATAATGGATGTACTGCTGCGGCCGAGTTTATTCGAGCATTTGCCCGTTCTCGGCCGCAGCAGTAACCTGGCGCGCGCCGGAGGGTGCCGGGCGCGCGCTGAAGCAGCGGAGGAGCGCCCTCCGATCGGGGCGCTCTCCCTCCCGCTGCCGGGTCCGCCGGGTCCCCCGGAACCCCCTGCCACCATCCCCCACATCGCGGGACACCAGGGCTCCCTCGGGGAGCCCTGGACGCACGTGCAGGGGGCGCAGGCACCCGATGACGCGTGACCGCGCATCGGTGATGCGCGGCACGCTGAGGGAGTGCGGCTAGCACGCCGGGGCATCCCCCGGCTTGCGGTGCTAGCCGTGCTCGGATAAAACGTGTCGTAGTGTATCAGAATCAAACGTTAATGTGTTTGCTAAGAGACTACAGAGGAAGATTAATTTTAATAAGGTAATAGAGGAAGAGGAAGAGACTAAAGATGAAAATATTGAAAAAACTATCTCTGATGAATTCATTAAATTGGAAAAGTTAATGATAAGAGACACAAAGAAGTGGTTAGATGTGGTTTTCTTACAAAGGTATAAAGAATGTGGAATAATTCCTAGAGGCTTAAGAGTCCGCAAAAAGCCATCTTTTGATTTGGAAGATGAAGTATTTTTGCACAATTGGAACGAACTATTGGATAAATGCTCGTATGGTTTAATTGATCTCATCTTAGAACAACAGAATTTACATTTGAAACAGCTAGATGAAGAAATTAATGAGATCAAAGAGAAATTAACCCCTTTCGAAGATACCAAGGAGTTTAAGGAGAAAAATGTATTATTACAGAAAAAAATTGATATTCTCGAAAGGGATACAGATAACAACAAAACCAAGAAACTACATAGGGATGAGGAAGATTACAGAAAGGGGGAACAAAGGAATTGGACTATAAATAGAACGTATAAAAAACATTATAAATACACATATAGAGATAACAGTTCACATCAAGAGAGACCACCACCTGGAGAAACATTTAGGAAGGATAGGTATGATAACAAACAAAGAGATGGTTGAACAATAAGGACAGAGAGATCACCCAGAAGGGATTCGGATAGAGGAAGGGCTAACTACACACCTATCAATCAAAAGAAAAAAGAGAAAAGAGAAGAAGAAAGGCTGATCAAAAATAGTAAAAAAACTAATTCAGTAGAATTCAGAGAAAAAGATGAGAAAAATAGTAGCCGGGAAAGTGTAGATTCCCCTTCTTTTTTAGATGTAGGAGAGGGCCCTTCCACTTTATGGGAAGGGAAAAACAAGAGCCAGCAGAGACAAGAGAAAAGGGTAAATGGCAACAACAAAAGAGGAAGACTGTCAGAGGAAAGAGAGGCAGACGAAAAAGGGAGAGAAAAAAGAAATGCGAAGTTGAAATTAATAATGTATTCAATTTGAGTGAAGTAACCCTTACAGATCCACAGAAAAGCATTCTCTCCAAAGGTTTATCATTTGCGCCCATGAAGGGGCATAGTAATTTTGATTTGTTCATAGATGCCAATCGGTACCTTAGGAAGTTGACTGTAAAAAGATATTATTTAGGTAGACACACAGAACCCAAAGTGAATACAGAAGTGCCCCCTGTTGTTGAACAGGAGAGACAATTTATCCATACAGGGCTGAGGCCAAAATCATCTTTCTTTCCCCACTTCGCTTCAGGTAATCATTTGGAGGTTTTCTTCCAAATGATTACTAAAGACTTTGAAGACTTGACTAAAAAAGAGAACACACAGTCAAATAAGAGGAAAACTGAAAATCTAACTAAAACTGAAAAAGAAGGTCTAAAACAACTAATGGAAAGGGAAAACCTCATTATAAAACAGGCGGACAAAGGAGGTGGCATCGTCCTTATGGATAAACCAGATTACGAAAAGGAAGCACTAAGACTTTTGGGTGATATGAACACATACAACAAGCTACCTTCCAATCCGATTAAGGAATATACAGGGGAACTTAAAAAACTTCTGGATGGGGGAAGGGAGACAGGCATCCTGGATGAAAAAGAGTACAAATTCCTATATCAGGATAAAGCCAGGATGCCTGTCTTCTACTTCCTTCCCAAGATACATAAGAGTGTAGTCAATCCCCCTGGCCGACCAATTGTCTCGGGGATTGACTCACTAACCGCAAACCTTTCAATGTATATTGACACCTTTTTGCAGAAGTATGTGACTCAACAAAAATCGTATCTGCGAGATACAACGGATTTGCTAAATTTGTTAAAAGATGTGACATGGGAAGAACATTTTATTTTAGCGACATGCGATGTCGCATCTTTATACACAGTAATACAGCATAATCTGGGATGTGCTGCCACGAAAAGATTCCTTCAGGGGGATGAGACCTTACAAGAATCACAGATTAATTTTATTATTGATAGTATTAATTTTATTTTACATCACAATTATTTTTGGTTTGGTGATTCATTTTATTTACAAAAATGTGGAACGGCGATGGGGACGAGATTTGCGCCCAGCTACGCAAACCTATTTGTAGCAGACTGGGAAAAGGACAACATCTGGAGTGGTAACGAGCTGGGCGCAGATCTTGTCACCTATCGCCGCTACATAGATGATATATTTATTATTTGGGGTGGGGGAGAAGGAAAACTTATTACATTCTTAGACAACATGAATAAGAACACATACAACCTTTCCTTTACCAATGAGTGGAGTCACACAGCGGTGAATTATTTAGACTTGAATATCTATGTTGAAAATAAGATGCTAAAGACAAGAACACACTTCAAGGACACTGATAAAAACAATTTTATTAGGAGAGACAGCTGCCATCTAGCGAGATGGATGGACAATGTTCCAGTCAGCCAGTTGATACGCATCAAAAGGAATTGTACAGATCTTGATGAATGTGAAACACAGTCAGATAGGATTCAAAGCAAATTTCTGGAGAAGAAATACAGCGAGAAACTTCTAAATAGTGCTAGGGAAAAAGTTAGAAATATGAAAAGATCTGACCTATTGAAAGTGAAAAATAAGACAAAAAAGGAGAATAGAAATTTTGAATACACTTTCCTTACGGGTTATAATAGGGAGGCAAATGCTATCAAAAAAATCCTATTTAAACATTGGGATATTTTAAAAAACGACCCTGTCTTAGGTCCAGCTATACCTAATAGACCTAGTATAGTCTATAAAAAAGCCAATAACCTCAAAAATAAACTGGCACCTAGTGCATTGAGAAGTAATAAAAACTGTACGGATAAAAGCTGGCTGAACACAAAAGGGTTTTTTGGGTGCAAGACATGCACAGCCTGTCGGTTTAAATCATCTGACCAAAATCAATTTGTATCAAATGTTACAGGCGAAAGCTTCCAAATATCAAGTTTTATGACCTGCAGGACAGACCATGTAGTTTATCTCTTGGAATGTTCCTGCAGGTTACAATATGTTGGAAAGACCATAAGGCCTGTACGGACGAGAATATTAGAACACATCAGTGGGATTCATAGGAAGCTGCAGAATCATAGTATTCCAAAACATTTTTCAGATTTCCATGCTGGTGAACCGACAGGCTTGCATTTCAAAGCTATAGAGCATGTTCTGCCACATTGGAGGGGTGGCGATAGGGGTCTGGAACTATTGAGAAGGGAAGCGTTCTGGATTCACCGCCTAAAAACTATGACACCAAGGGGCCTAAACGCTGAAATAGATCTGACACCCTTCCTAGTTTGACTGTACAACGTAACATGCTTTCCCCCCCCCTCCCCCCTTTTTTGCCTTTCTGTTTTTTCTCCTCTAGGCTCAATTCATCCTATCTGTGTGTGTTTGCAGATATTGTCATCACACAATGTTTATTGGCATTGAAAGTTAGATATTGTATAATATTTCATGATATGACATTATGTACAAATGTATTGGAGTCATCATATATCTGTGATGCGATCATTATAGGGATCTATTCCCAGAGATCTTTATATTTGACAAAACATGTCCAAGTGTAAGTCGTGTTCTTTGGTTGTTTATATATAAAAAAGTGTAAATGAAATGTCATTCTCCACCCAAATTTGTAGTTATTCACATAAGATAATATTCATTAAAATATAATGGATATTCATAATTACCATTTAGTTATATTCCCCCTCAGGAATTCCTTAGTGTCAGGTAACATTAGAAATAGTTAATTATAACATCTGAATTCCACCAAAATTTCCCTGAGTCATCTGCATTGCTATATAAAATTAAAAATACAGAAGCATTTTTTTCCTTTGTCTTGCTAGATGCAAAAACAGTTTAAATAAATAAATATTGGGTCTCAGTAATCCTTGCTGCATAAATTCAGCTGCACTATGAACTACTTAATAATACAGATTAAAACCCCCCTCTGCAACTGCTGACCAACTTTAGCAGTTTCCTAATAGAATGAACCAATTCCCTGCTAAAAATGTAGTTTTCACTATGTACATTGTTTGAAGGATCTCTCTAAGAATAGAGATTAATACAAGTCCTAATAGGAATTGTCAAACATGAAGATATGAACTAACCTACTTTCACTATGAAGTTGCTAATTATAAAATGAAATAGATTAGTAAATTGCAGTTTATATTCTACACACTGAACATAATCTAATTGGTAAGTAGGTGTAAGTCTCCTGTAGATGGATAATACCATAAATATAAATATAGTGATATTTAGTATATCTATGAGAATGATGTTTCATCAAGAACTAAAGCATGTTAAATGGTTTTATATGTGTAAAAAATGTTAATCCTATATAGAACAGTTGTGTATAGATTAGTCACCATAGCGCTGATATAATTGTCAGCATTGATTGTTTAACAAGACCAGAGAGGGTATATAAGCACAACAATTAACCCTAACACTCACACACTCCTGACGAAGCCATTGACAGCTTGCTAAGCTGGGCGAAACGCGTAGAGTGGCTTTTTGGTCTAGTGAGGGATCCGTAGCTGTACCTTCCACTGAGCAGTGACGTCACACGCACCGGAGGAGAAGCTGAGCTGAGAGTCCCAGGCTGCAGACGACTGACATCCAGAGCCAGAGTGGAGGCGGTGAGATCGGCGGAGTACCCCCTAGAATCACTGTGATTGTGATAAATGCGTTTTTAATTTTGGCACATTGTAAGTGCAAATTTTATATGCTTATACATTTTTTATAAAGTTTATTAGAAGACAGATCGCGCTATGTAGCTTTGTTTCTTCCCTTATGTATATCGTGGTCACTCTGAGGAAATAAGCCTGGAGGGAATCCCACAGCACACAGCCACAACCTGGGGTGGCAGCCCTATCTGCCAACTGCTTACTTACCACTTAAATCTTGTGAGTAGAAAGACCGGCAGAGCCAAGATATTGACATTTTAATTCATCATAGTCTCAACGGCTGCACTTAAATCTGCACTGTTTTTTTGTTTCTTATTTCCCTATAAATTGCTCCTCCTGGACTGTTTGAAATACATCTTTCTACTTGGAACCCGGGAACAGGTTCTACCAGAGGGTTTGAGCAGGGATTTATTATTTGAGCACATATTGTTATATAAATATTGCACTATTAACTTGCACGTAATCACTATTATATTTAAGTTGTTAGCGCCTTATATTCACTTATTCACATAAGCACAAGCAAACAAACAACGTTTTCATTTTGATAGATATAGATTTTGTATTAATAAAGATATAATTCTTTTAACCTACATGTAACCTTTCAGATAAACTGGTCAATTTTGGGGACATATTATGTCACCTGAACTAAGAAACGCAAATAGTCAAAACCATCTGAATTTTTCCAAAACTGACATGCATTATGTCAGAACAAATTGAGTAATCTTTATCTGACATACTGTACAACTAATATGCCAATCATGATTAGCGTGTAACTCTCAGTTACCCTGCTGTTCTGATAAATTGATTCAATACTACAGTACACTAGGTTTTGAGTGCATACAAGTGGGGCTTTTGTTTCCCTCTGTCTGTATATTGAAGATTTTCTCTTTATTTATTAAGAAAAAAAGGAAGCAACACCTCATCCCAGTTCTTTTTACCCAGTATATTAAAACCGGTCTATGGACTATTCTATGAACATGTTATATTCAATCCTACATGAGTGCAAACTAACTGTGTTGTATAATAACTTACAATAGCTCTATTCAGCAAAAGAAAATAAGAATCCAACATAAAAGCTAGCAATACCTGGAAATCTTGGATATATCCCCTGGCAGCAGGGCTAGTATATTTAGCAGGCTAATGCAGCCTTCCGATGACTCACAACAGTCTGTCTGTTGTCAGAGAAAGAGTGTCTCCCAGAAACTGCCTTATAATGTCTCCTAATTAGTGAGGCTAGGGTGTCCCTTGGCCCTGCTCACAGGCAGCCCTATCTGACTAAACATACAGTACAGACCTGGCTACAAATATGTATATACCGTATGTAGTCCAGGGTAATAGGTAACTTTCACTGTGCTCTGAGGTTTCAAAAACCATGTTCACTATAATTTGTTATATAACAAACATTGACAAATCACAAACACGCACAAATGTACCAACAGTTTAACAGTTTGTTTATCTTAAGATTAGTGTGAGATGATGAAGTAACTATAAATAAAGCTAAATGAGCTCGCAAACTTTAAAAGAACACTTTTTTTTAATCTTTCCTGGGAGAGGGGGGTGGGAGGGAGAGGCGGGTTTCTGCAAGTGGACTTAATATAGTGCAGTAGGGTTAATAAAATTACTTACAGAAATACATTTTAGAAAGTGGAAACTTCAGTACCATGAATACAGTACCACATAGATAATGCTTCAGAGAACAGGATTCAGCCTCCCAAGTCCACTGAAAAATAACATTATTTGTCCATGAGCTGTTAATGACTTTGTATTTTGCACTTTTTACATGTAAATGATTGATATTTGTTCCAAAATTATTTGGTATAAGGAGCTTTGGCGGTCTTCTCCAATGTGTGTGTCATTACGGAAGTCATTGATGTGGACTTTAGAAAAATGCAACTATTTTACACATTGAATAAGATTACAACTTCAAATACTTTCTGGACAAGATACCCGCCTACAATATCTGAACAAGCGCCTCACCCCTACCACATGCAGCACTTATCCGAAATCTGACTCCAAAAGACTGTTCATGGTCCCAAGGTTCAATAAAGTATCCGGCGGCTCCTCCTTCTCTTACCGTGCACCCAAAACTGGAACAATCTACCGGAGATTTTCACAGCCGCCACCAATCTAAGTTATTTTGAAACTAAAGCTGTCTGACATTTTAATCTGGTCTGTAACTGTTACATACGCCTATAACTTGTATTATCTTTAACTGTGCATGCAATGCCTTGTATATAATGTATAATCCTGTTAACTTAATGAAACTATGTAATTGTAACCATGTATTTGTCATTATAACTCTATGCCTAGGACATACTTGACAATGAGAGGTTACTCTCAATGTATTACTTCCTGGTAAGATCTCATACAATCCAGGAGGAGCATATGTGGGGAATAAAAAGAAGAAGGAATTGCACTAATTAGTTGCACATATTATTGTCCACATTATTTGAGTTGTTCGCGCCTTAATTCACTTCAATCACATTACTTCCTGGTAAAACATTTTATAAATAAAAGCTAAAGGACAAATGAGTACTGTCCTTATCAGTACTTCAATGTTTGTTAGGAGGACTTATACATGGAACATGGAAGGATTCATAGTCATAAAAGCTTGGTCTGCAAGGCAGCGGGTATATTAGGGTAAGGGGGTAGGGAAAAAGAGACACTCTAGTTACTGTTTGTATAGGATTGGGGTGCTGGGGCTAATAACTTGTGAAAGAGACCCTATGAAAAGAACATAGGATAAATAAAGAAGGCCCCTATTATCAATATTGTGATGATGGAATTATTACAAATTCAAACTTTATTAGTGTTATAATAATAAAATAATGGTGGACAAAACAACAAAAATCCTAATAGTATCACTTAATTAAATAGTACCTCTCTAGACCATATCAACGGTGTGTAGTATGTTGTATACAAGGTAGAACAGGAAATTATTCTTCTCAAGTCCTGTTGTGCTAGATATTAGAGTACCGTATTGTCAAAAAGCGAAGATTGCCAAAAGGTAGGTGAGCAGTGTATGCTGCTCCTGATTAACATGAAGCGATGTTCGCCATAAGCTGAGAGTTCAATGTTAGTGATTAAAAACCTTATATACTGTATAGGCAGGTATGGCTTTGTGAAATACAATGCCTAAAGAATTACCTATTAGTAACCTATTATTGAGCAGATAATAGATATTTTTATGCTCAAGTTACCTCGAGTGTCAGATGGCGTAACTCTTAGGTGATCACACAATACATAAATACTGCTATAATTGTAGCTTGATGTTTAGTATTGTGGAATAATAAGACTATTCTGTCATTTAAGCAGAATTACTGCTTTTTCAATTGCATTTATAAATGCTATGAAATTATCAGATTAGTCTATCATTGGAGCAAATGTCCTGCTTTTACGGTTGCATTTATAAATGGTGCAATATTGCAGCTATGAAGCCACCTGTTATAACCCATTAGCACCAGTTAACCTCATCAGGTGTGGATGCCATCCCTGCCCTGTCATATACTATGTATGAAACATCCCATGATATGAGCATGTTTGCTTGAGATAATAACTCCTACGTGACTTAGTTAGATGGTATGAGTGTACTTAGCATAGAACATCTTGTCACATTATGCTGCAGTAATAGCCTGCGTGTACATCACAAAGACTCACATATGCCCAGTTGATAAACTGACTGTGTGTGTATGCTGTGCTGTTGTATATCTGTGTAGAGGTGCTGTGTGTGTGTGTGTGTTTGTATAGAGCTCCAGTGTGTATGTGTCAGTGTCAGCAGCAGTGTTTATGGGTGTAGCATGTGTGTGTAGCAGCAGTGTGTGTGTGTGTGTGTGTGTGTGTGTGTGTGTGTGTGTGTGTGTGTGTGTGTGTGTGTGTGTGTGTGTGTAGAGGTGCTGTGTTGTGTGTAGAGGTGTTGCGTGTAGAGGTGCTGTATATAGAGGTGCAGTGTTGTGTGTGTGTGTGTATGTTGTGTGCATAGAGGTGTTGTGTTGTGTATAGAGGTGCAGTGTTGTGTGGGTGTAGAGGTGCTTTGTTGTGATGTGTTGTGTGTAGAGGTGGGACAGTGCAAAATTTAGTATGTGGCTGCATTTTTTATTGTGGCTGCAGTGTGTGTGTGTGTGTTGTGCTGTTGTATGTGTAGCAGCAGTTTGTGTGTGTGTAGAGCTGATGTGTGTGTGTATAGAGCTACTGTGTGTGTATAGAGCTCCAGTGTGTGTGCTTTTGTGTGTAGAGGTGCTGTGGTGTATGTGGTATGCTGTTGTGTGTGTGTGTGTGTACACAAAGGGGGCGGTAGTGTGTGGATATAGATATCTGCAGTGTAAGCGTATATAGAGGTGGTTTCATGTATTTACCATTTTATTTTAATAAAAAAAATCTATTTAACTATACAAAAGTGTCTATTATTTATGAAATAAGCCTACACTTAGCCTATAATAGTAATAATCCCCTCAGAACAGGGCATTACTGGCCAATAATGCCCTAGCTGGGTTAAAGTCTCTCGGCTTCGGCTCGGTTAAAGTCCCTCGGCTTCGCCTCGGGCCTTCAACTCTTCCAGCCAGGGCATTATTGGCCAGTAATGCCCTGTTCTGAGGCGATTATTACTTAAATATTGATCTCTCAGTTTATGGCGAACATCGCTTCATGTTAATCAGGAGCAGCATACACTGCTCACCTACTTTTTGGCGATCTTCGCTTTTTGACAATACGGTACTCTAGTATCTAGTCCAACAGAACTTGAGTAGAATAATTTCCTGTTCTACCTTGTATACAACATACTACAGACCGTTATAACACTATGATATGGTCTAGAGAGGTACTATTTAGTTAAGTGATACTATTAGGATTTTTGTTGTTTTGACCACCATTATTTTATTATAATAACACTAATAAAGTTTGAATTTGTAATAATTCCATCATCACAATATTGGGAGTGCTATAATAGGGGCCTTCTTTCTTTATCCTATTTTCTTTTCATAGGGTTTCGTTGTAATGCAAGGCAGCAACTACTACCAGAACAGAAAGTGTGAAGAAGTGTTTGGCATACATGTCCTTACATATTAGGGTTAGAAAGTTAATTGAAGGTTACCTTATTGCTGGAGATATAGAATATGATGGAGTATATTTATTCACTGTCATTTGTAATATGATTAATAGGGATTACTAGCTGATGTGGGCACCATGCACTCTACAGTAAATAAAAATATCACTTGTGAGCATATTCACATATCTCAGACAGGTCTGCTACTCTGCCTTTCACCATTATTTTTTGGCATACAATGCTTCCACTGCAGCCAAGGATTCTGGGCAATGACACACAGCATCACCTTTTTGTTTCATGTCCATTTTAACATGGATTCCTATAAGCATATGTCTGCCGTATTAAACAGCTTTTCAGCACTGCTTGGGTTAAAGAAGTGCATAGCCAGTAAACCTACTCACAGACAGCTATTTTTACCTTTTGGGTCTCATCACTGTGAGGATCTTATCAGTGTAATGAATAGTCTAAATAAATACTCTGCTGATACAATTATTTCCCAATCTTGCATATATTGATGAAGTCATTAATACTTTGGATACAATAAATAAAGGAATGCCTGTACTGTATATGCTTTTGTATATATATATATATATATATATATATATATATATATATATATATATATATATATATATATATATATATATATATATATATATATTTAATCTATTGTATTGTATGTCTTTATTTATATAGGGCCATAAATGTACATAGCGCTTCACAGTAGTAATACATATCATATAAATAACAAGTAATATAAATGCTTCAGACATAAAAGTAACATTTAGTCAAGAGGAGTCCCTCTAGTAATAAAGAGTACTATGCAAAGCAATTAGAATGCATTACATAATTCATTCCAATAAGCATGCAAACACTTCTTCACCTATTTCACTTCTTATCAGTATGCAGTAAATATTCTATGAAAGTTCATGCAAATTAAAAACAGCAACCAAAGGCCCATATAATTCTGAGATTGGTTTGAACTGCTGAATTGAATAATCCCGTCTAAAACGGAGTCATGTTCCTCAAGCTATTAGTCTTATTCCAATTAATTTTTAAAAGGTAATGATGACACCTAAATGGTCATTTTGTCACAAGACAAAGTAAAGCTATTAGCAAGAATCACTCCTGTAATCAAGCTATGACCACAATTGATGCTTAAGGGAAATGTGTAAAGCAGTTCCAATAGATGTAATTGTCTCCACTTATAAGTGGTATTATATTGCATATCTCATAACCAGAAAGTATTAAAACAAGAAATCTTTGGGCCACTGCCAAAGGCAGCTACTGAACAATAAGAGTGAGATTTTGGTTTTCAATACAAACAATGACTTTTCAGTGGGGGCAACTCCTACAACAAAGAATGAAACACTATTGAAATCTTTCAGGTAGTGTGAGCTATCCAATTAAGATGTTCTTACTAGAAATGAGTGACAATAACAGGATGTGTTGTTTAATTAAAATTAGTTTCAGGATAATGTTCTGAGACCTTTAGTAAATTCATACAAACTATTTCTAATCTTGACTGCTGTATATATACCCAAAGAATGAGAGCAAATGCACTCAGGTGATTAGGATCATGGCTAAGTGACTCTATACAGGCATACCCCGCATTAGCGTACGCAATGGGACCGAAGCATGTATGTAAAGTGAAAATGTACTTAAAGTGAAGCACTACCTTTTTCCGACTTATCGATGCATGTCCTGTACTGCAATCGTCATATACGTGCATAACTGATGTAAATAATGCATTTGTAACAGGCTCTATAGTCTCCCCGCTTGTGCACAGCTTCGGTACAGGGAGGGAGTGTTATTGCTGTTCAGGACGTGACGACAGGCGCATGCGTGAGATGCAGTTTGCCTATTGGGCAATATGTACTTACTCGCGAGTGTACTTAAAGTGAGTGTCCTTAAACCGGGGTATGCCTGTATGTAAGAGCTAAATATAAGGTAATCCCTAATTGTAGAACATAAATTTCTGGATAGATACTATGATCCAATAACAATCGAGGCAGCTAAGAAGAGGGCAGGAGATTTGGAGAAATCCACAATATTGAATGTTACACAGAGACAGAAAAAAAGAAATGGGACAGTCTGTTCCGTTCATTACGGAATACAACAGCGATGCATCTAAAATTAAGAAAATACTCTCAAAACACGGGGACGTTTTATAACAAGATAGCATTGTACTGTGTGGGATATTACAGGAAAAAAACAAAGGTGATGTTTACAAAAGCATCAAATATAAAGATGACTTTGGCTCCCAGTGAATTGAAATATGAGGAAGTGAGAGACCCGGGTTGGCGTACTACAAAACCCAAACAGTTCTTCAAATGCATTATATGTTCACTGGTCATTACCTAATTTTTATTATTGAAGTCACATGCCCTTATTTTTCACTTGTTTAAACTTGACTGCTGCCAATAAATCTTAATATCGTATTTGTCATTTTAAAAACAATACCTGTACCTATAAAATAGAGGGTGTTTTCCATTAAGCACACATTTAAGGGCTATGTCAAGTTGGTGCTTAGTTGGAGAAGTGGCTACAACTTATGGACGTATGCTGCTGATGAATGCTCACCTTGTTGGTTCTACACAATAACAAATGGTCTCTTGATGCCCTTGTTTTGTGTCTGTGGTCCAGGTGATAAATGAAGAGAAAGTCAATTCAAGAAGAACTTACGTTAGCTGGAAATTAACTGCAAAGTACTGTACAGAGGATTAACTCTGTTAAGAGCCTTAATATGACGTTGACCTACAGTAACTTAATGTCCCGTTAAGCCTTACCACATATCTACAAAAGCCAATAATGTAACATTAAGATGTTTTCTCCCGGAAAGAGCATTGGATTAAAAAAGACTTTGAGAATTAATAAAATCTTCGCGCCTACAGGTCACAATCCTGGCAACGGTTCACCTTGTTCTCCCAATACCCCCAAAGGGATAGGCGACTCAATGTCTGGGCCAAACAATGGTCCCCCTGTGGTGAGCCACTTTCCCCACACCTGAGTCCACAGCTCTGCCTTGCTCAACAATGTCCTATGCACTCACCTTATCTAGCCCAGGATCCCCTTTGTGTTGATGTTGGATACTTGTACAGTATACCCATCTTCCACACAAAGTACCGCATATTTAAAACACACAACATACCATTAACCCCTGGTTCCCGAAGTGCTGGAACCAGGCTACAAAATATAACATCAGCCCAATGTGGGGACAGTATACATATACAGGTACCATGAACTATACATACACAAATACATACATTATATTTTTGATAGGTAGAGTAATGGTGGGCTTAACCTTTATTAAAAGCAGCCAAATCTACCCCAACCATCACACCTCCCACTTAAGCGGAGAGCTCTGGGGTAGTAACCCCAGTGGGTTGGTCCCCGAGATTGATGCTCAAAAGGTGGAGATCAGCTGGCCCCAGATTGCCCTGCCGGGAAAGTCCATCAGCATTACCGTGCTCACTCCCCTTCTTTTCTGTATGGTGAAGTCTTACTCTTGTAAGGCCAGACTCCACTGTGACAGCTTGGCATTATCCCCTGAGACCCACTGCAACTAGTGTGGTCCACAATGACTGTGAAAGGGTGGTGGTAAACATATGGCTGGAGTTTCCACAGAGCCCACACTATGGCCAAGCCCACCTTCTTGATCGTAGCATAGACGGCCTTCCAATCTAGCAACTTGCGGCTCTGGTACATGATGGGGTGTTCGACCCCATTGATACCCACTTGACTCAGCACCGCACCAATGCCAAAGTTAGCATCAACGATCCGAATCAGGAACTGCTTGTCATAGTCAGGGGCTGCCAAGATCAAAGCACTTGACAGGGCAGCCTTGAGATCCTAGAAGGCGCTCTCACACTCCAGTGACCACGGTTACCTTGTGAGTGAGCAACGTTTTGGTCAGCTCTGTCAGGGGTTTGGCCAGGGCACTTTAGTGGGGTACAAACTTACAGTAATACCCTGCGGTCCCCCGAAATGCTATCACCTGTTTCTGGGTCTTGGGAATCGGCCACCCCACAATGGCTTCCACTTTGGCGAGCTCGGGCTTGAGATGCCACCTGCCTACCCTCTGCCTGAGGTATACGACCTCTGCCGTACTGATTTGGCACTTGGCCCGCTTTAGAATATGCCCGGCCTCTTGGATGTGAGCTAGGACAACCGCTATATACAGTACAAATGGAATATGAGAAAGTCTGATGAGGGTTGTGGAAGTCCCATCGATCCCATCTCTCACAATCCTCTCTGGAAAATAAAAGTAGAAAAAAATATATAAATAGAGAAATAAACATGAACAACTTTTGTCACATAGGTGACTATCTTTTAGTGCAAGTTGTTGCATCAGGAAAATGCACATGTGAGGAATAGTTAAAAATCAAGGGGCATATATATCAATAATTGATAGTACACAATCCGCTGGCACAACAAGTGTGTCAACATATGTGCTATATCAGAACTACATACAGGAGGTCAGTGTGTTGCACATATAAATAGCTTATATATGTAACCTCTCTTTATTTCCCCACTGTATATGTATTAATATGTGTATACTAGGATGGGGGTCTATGTCCACCTCCCCTGTACCTGAGAGAGAATATTCAACCTGCTAAGAACCAGGCTAGCGTTAGACAACACAGCAGGACACGTAGCTTATAAATAATTGTACTTTATATGTAGGTAACAAAGGAATCACATATAGTGACCTTAAATATCAATAGACCACAGATAACACTTAAGGCAATATACATACAGTATGACAACAGGGCTTGCTGTGCAAATGTCCTGCAGAGACACTTTTTTCAGTCATGCTGGCCTGTGTGCTAACTAAAAAGGCAACTGTAGGTGCTGGCACAGTGTTGGAGGTCATGTAGCATTATATAGTTGAAATGGCTGCATTCCTGTTGCTTTACAAAGGGTGTCTGAGGTGTTTTTTAGGAGCAATCTCCCAGCTGCTTTCTGGCTTTATGACTCACAACTTTGAACCACAGTTTGCTCAGGTTCTCTCTCTTCATGCTGTCCTGCTCTTTTAAGCTCTGCGACCTCGCTGTTTTATCTACCAGACAACAGGTCCTCTCATCTTTCTCTAAGGCCCCCTCTCAGCTCAATTATCTCTGTCTGTTTCTGTCTGTTTCTCTCCACACTGCGGTTGACATGATGTCCAAGCTCCTCTGGGTCCAATGGGCTTATTCCTTTATTCTGCTCTCAGATATTGGCATGTACAAAAATACATAGCCAAGACAAACGAGAGATACTGTACCAGAAACATATGTATGTGGTATATATATATATATATATAAATAAATATATATATATATATATATATATATATATATATATATATAGTGCAGAATAAATGAGTTCTTCAGTATTAGTTGATACCTTTTTTATTGGACTAACAATTTATGTCATATGACAAGCTTTCGAGAGTTATCCTCTCTTCTTCAGGTCAAGCAATACTGATATGTATTGTGTATTGCTGGACCTGAAGAAGAGAGGATAACTCTCGAAAGCTTGTCCTATGACATAAATTGTTAGTCCAATAAAAAAAGGTATCACCTAATGCTGAAGAACTCATTTATTCATCGCAATTGGACTAACACGGCTATTTTCTGCTTTATATATATATGTTAACCTGCATTTTTGGGACTAAAGTGGAGCTGTGAGTAGTCATAAGTTATGGGCAATATAAATCAACTCTTGAGATAAGTCTGCCTCTGGTATGTAAATGTATGGTGAAGAAATAATAAAAACAGCACTCCTTGTGAAGAAGGCTCAATAAATGTAATAAAGTGCAATAAAGTGATATATGGTGATGATGAATAAATTAGTGACAAAAAGTAAATATATAATAATAATTATGCAGCCCTAAAATCCCTTTTTCTGGGAACGGTCCTCGGTGTTCCCTCTTGATACAGCATGGATGGATGTTAGGGGAGCGCAATACGTGGAATATATGTGGAAAAGAGAATAAATAATATAGTGTAATAACGTATGAACCAAGTGAAATTTCTGAACTGGAGGTGTCTTTAAACTTTGCACTCACATTCTTTCAAATCAATAAAAGTATCTCCAAAACAGTGGCAGTGATGTTTTCAATAGGTGAATCTTCCTTCAAGGTGAGGCAAAACTCATAGAGTTGACGCGAGGAGCTTGAAGACACACACCCTGCTTCACCAGCTGCATTGAGAATCCTCCTGCATTGACTTTAGATGAGCGCCGCGGACCGGAAGTGACGCGACGGGAGAGAGTTCCAAGCGGAGAAGGGGGTGAGAGCCAAACAAACAACACACGCTTTTTTTTATGTGCCTGTATTTTATGCTGCCATTGTAAGTGCATTTCCACCAGTTTTATTAGCTAAAGATTTTTTCTGTAGTACTGTATATTGGTCTGCACTATATCTGATTTCTCTCCACATTTCACGACACGCGACCCCTGTATGCCCTGAGGGATATCCCCACCTTGAAGGAAGATTCACCTATTGAAAACATCAATAGCCTCTGTTTTGGAGATGCTTTTATTGATTTGAAAGAATGTGAGTGCAAAATTTAAAGACACCTCCAGTTCAGAAATTTCACTTGGTTCATACGTTATTATACTATATTATTTATTCTCTTTTCCACATATATCACACATGGAAATGTATGCCCAGAAGGCAGAAAAAAAAGAAGAGAAAAAACCTTCAGTTATCTCCATACTCTTTTCTCCTTGGTAAATCTCTGCTATTGCGAGCACCTTAGTATCGGAGTGCTGCTCGAGGAGGAGGGAGGTGGTTCTGTCTCCATTGTTTCATGGAATCCAGCTGTAGAAGGAGGATGACGGCCTCTTTTTCTTGTGCTGTAGGCTAGATGGCCGTAGCGCCATCCTTCGTGTCAATCAATTTGAAATGAAAACTCCAATGATATTTCCTCCACTAGCATGTTGGAATAATTGGATAATTTTTTTTTTTTCAAAAGAAATTTTATTTTTATAATAATAATAATAATAGCATGTTCTTGTATAGTGCTGCTAATTGTACGCAGTGCTTTACAGAGACATTTTGCAGGCACAGGTCCCTGCCCCATGGAGCTTACAATCTATTTTTTGGTACCTGAGACACAGGGAGATAAAGTGACTTGCCCAAGGTCACAAGGAGGCGACACCAGGAATTGAACTCAGTGTCACTCAGTGTCTTGACTCACTGAGCCACTCCTTCTCCCAGGGAGTATTTCTGTCAGCTTGTAGGAGATCAGTATAATAGTGTAGACATATTATAACATCTCACGGTGGAGTATCTGTGCCTGGCATGGGCGGAGGGCATGATGGGCACTGTTGATCATCAGCTCCCTCTGATTGCCATCTCCCAAAATATTGTCGAACGGCCTCTGGAGAAAGGCTTGCAGATTTAACTCCGGGATATTCTCTAATATCCCCTTAAGCCAAAGGTTCTACCTCTTGTCTCTATTATCTACTATGAACGAAAGAATATTGTGCGCCATATATACAATTTTTCCTGGAGGTTGCCCCCAGACTGTTCAACAAGAAAAATATATGGACTTGATTGGGATACCTTATCATATAGTAATGTGGAATATTTTGAGACTACTTTGTGACATACAGTACATTGTGAATTTGTCTCACTGTTGGAGTACTCTTGAGCCCCTGGCTTGGTCGTTTTTTTTTTAACTTAGATTTTTATTGAGTATTGAGTTGGGGGGTACAGAAAAATAAAAAGGGGAAGGGGGGTACAGAAACAATATGCGGGGGGGGGGGCGTTGACATGCATTATTACTTAGTTGGTTTGACCACTTATCACTGCTTCACTCTGCCTTGTGAATAATGTTACCATTCATTGGTCCTTAATTGGACAATCAGAGGAGTATTGACCTTATGTCCATTCCCTGGATTCCTGATGAGAGGATCCAAGGGTGCCATACACTGATGAATTCACTGCATGTGTCATTTGTCAGGGATGAGAGCTTCTCCATATGGCATATGAAGCCCAATCTGTTCTTTATTTTAAGTATGGGGGGGGACTGTTGGTTGTTTCCACACTGCAGCCAGTTCACATCTGACTGCTGTGGATATGTGTACCATTAATTTATTCTCCTGTCTGAACAAAATTGCGGAGGGTTTATTTAAAAGGAAGAGCCAGGGATCTAAGGTTATGTCGATCGAGATCATTCTTTGGGCCCAGAGCCTAACTTTCCTCCACAGTGAAGATACCTTCGGACATGTCCACCACATGTGGATGAATGAGGCTTGGTCTCCACATTCCTTTGGGCAGTCTGGGGGGTAGCCCGGGACAAATTTGGACAGCATGAGGGGGTCAGATACCATCTTAGCATAACTTTGTAGGCGTTTTCCCGAATGGTCGTGGAAATTGAGCATTTAGCTACTGCCGTGAGGATGGAGCCCCAATCCTCTACGTCTAGTTCCTCTCCTATATCTTGTTCCCACTGGACCATATATTTCAGTTTTTTATCCGCTATCTGGGGTGTACCGATTACCATCCCATATAGTCGGGAGACCAGGCCTGGTGTTCCCGAGACTCTGAGGCATAGATTTTCAACGTTTGTTAGGGGATTGCGGGGGTTCGATTTTAGGTAGAAAGATTTGAGTTGTAGGTATTTGAATACTTCACTTCCTGGGACTATTTTTTCTTTTTGTAATTCTGCGAAGGGCTTAGGTTTCAGGTTGGGGCCAAAGTCCCCTAGGCGGGATATTCCAGCCTCTTTCCAAAGTGGGAAACTCTTCTCCGGGATGCCCAGGATAAATTTTGGGTTCCCATAAAAGGGTGTCATTAAAGAGTCTGGGGTTGTTAGGAAGAGTCTATATTTCAATGAGGACCATAACCTAAGGCAGTGTAGTATAGTATGGAGTTCCATGTTTTCCCTGTTTTTTTTGTTAACCGGGGTCCATATTAGATTATGCAGTTTAATGGGTGAAATCATAGAGGCTTCTATTTCAGTCCATTTTCTAGCGGAGCTGTCCGAGTGCCAGAGGACCATTTGGGAGAGCTGTGCGGCTCTGTAGTACGAAAGTATGCATGGTAGTGCTAAGCCTCCTTCTTTGTTGGGAATCGTTAGGATCTTTTTTTTGATTCTAAGTTTTTTTCCTCCATATAAATTTGGATATAAGGGATTGGAGGGCTAGGAGCTCTTTTTCTACCACTGGGATCGGTAGCGTCAGGAACAAGTATAGAAGGCGTGGGAGGAGATTCATCTTTATACATTGAATTCTTCCTATCCAGGACATATTATAGTTAGACCATGCCCCGATTTCAGAGCTGAGAGCCCTCAGTAGTCTAGGGAAATTGTCTTTATACAGGGAGTTATATTAGTTTGTATTATTGACTCCTAGATATTTAATGGCCACTTTCTGCCACTTAAAATCAAAATTTAGCTCTAAAAGTTTAACTGGGTGATGAGGGAGATTGATATTGAGGGCATCAGATTTTGTGTTGTTTATCTTAAAACCCGAGACAAGATTAAAATTAGAGAGGACGGAAAAGAGATTAGAGAAAGAGGTCAATGGGTTAGTTATCGTAACGAAGATATCATCAGCGAAGTTCTGGTTCTTCACCTGGATCCCTGTGATGTTCGGGTTCTTGCGTACATTTGCTGCAAGCGGCTCCATACACAGAGCGAACAGCAAAGGTGATAAGGGGCAGCCCTGTTTGGTACCATTTCTTATGGGGAAGAGCTCAGATGGGAACCGCTAGCACATCACCCTCGCTGACGGGGTTGTATAATCCATAACTGCCTGAAGGAAAGGGCCTTTAAATCCGAAGGCAGTCAAGATCTTCTTCAGATATGTCCAATCTATGCGATCAAATGCTTTTACAGCGTCGAGGCTTAGGACCATTAATGGAATTTTGTTTTTTTGAGGTGAGGGCTATCAGGTCTATGATTCTTCTGGTATTATCTGGAGCCTGTTTGCCCGGGATAAAGCCTACCTGATCTGGGTGGACCAGAGATGGGAGTAATTTATTCAGTCTATTTGCTAATATCTTGGAGAAATTTTTTAGGTCGGAATTAATTAATGATATGGGTCTATAACTGGCACAGTTGGTCGGGTCCTTTCCTTCTTTATGGATTAAGGCAATGGATGCCTGCAGCATTGTACTTGGGAATTGGGAGTCTGAAAATAAGGAGTTGAATAAGTTTATCAAATACGAGGCTAAAATGTGGGAGAATTTCTTATAATATAAGTTAGAAAAGCCGTCTGGCCCAGGGGCTTTTGAAGGTTTCAAATTTTTGATAACCAGTAGTACTTCCTCTATTTCTATTTCTTTGCCCAAGTTGGAGTTATCTGATTCAGAGATTTGGGGAAGGTTTGCTTCCCGGAGGAAGTGCTCCAATAGTTTTGAGGTTTTACGGTTGTGTATAGTTTTGTTTCCATCATATAATTCGGTATAAAAATAGAACAAGTAGGCGGTGCACTGCTGCCGTCAGGGTTAAAGGGAATCCAAGTCCACACGCAAAATAAATGAATAAAAAGGTAGTTTATTAAAGTGCATATACACTAAAAAGGTGCTACAGAGCGAACTCTGACGCGTTTCGTCTCTGCCTGAGACTTTGTCAAAGAGTATCAGGTACTATGCATGATGATGTATATATAGTGAAGCCTTGCTGCCCATTGGTTCATTGTAATAGATTGAGCAAATGATACCACAGGTGGTGATTAAATTTGTAATGATTAACCAGGAGACACCATTCCCCTGATAATCAGTGGTATTCACATATATTACATCATCATGGATAAACAATTGTATAAACGAGATACTATGAGACACAGATATAATTAAAAACAACATTTGTATACAAAAACATATTGTATATATTGCAAGTACCTATAACTGAGTAGCACAAACCCACAACAAACA
This sequence comes from Ascaphus truei, assembly GCF_040206685.1. Classification (NCBI taxonomy): domain Eukaryota; kingdom Metazoa; phylum Chordata; class Amphibia; order Anura; family Ascaphidae; genus Ascaphus; species Ascaphus truei. The sequence continues at coordinate 382,912,207 of NC_134485.1, forward strand.
TATATTATAAAGAGAGTCTAATCAAACTCCTATATATCTAAATAAGAGCATAACATATCTTCAATCAAATTTAAACATACATGGTAGAAAATATCTAAATCAGTCTTTACAATGATTATATCTTATTCAAAGGAACCACTATCCAATGTAAATGGATTCATGTATATGAAAAATTATTTATTATAATATATAATAACAAAGACACCTAATTACATAATAAATGTGTCAAGAATAAAAATAAAAATAAAAATCTATAAGGAATAAAAAAAATTTATTGATCATAAATAAAACGGAAAAATGTATATTTTTATATAAAAAATATATATAAAATATATTAATCTTATGAATACAAAATTATAAAGAATATGTCCAGTGAAGAAACGACATTATATAATCTATAAAATAGTGTTCAAACTAAAAAGTGTTTTAAATCCCAATCTGTATTAATCCCCATTGGATCTAATGTGTTCATAACATGAATCCAATACATTTCTCTTGTGTTAAGTTTGTTTAACCTATCTCCGCCTCTATGGTGGATCTTAACATGTTCTAATGCTGAAAATGAAAAATTAGAGATGTTACCCATTTTACACAATGAAAAATGCCTGGAAACAGGATGCAACATATCTTTTTTCAAAATATGTCTAATGTGTTCTTGTATTCTTATTCTTACAGGTCTAATTGTGCGTCCAATATATGACATGTTACAACCACATTGTAAGCGATAAATTACATGACTTGTGTGGCAATTCATGAAACTATTGATTCGATGGTTACCCTCACATGTTGCAATATTTTTAATAGATCTTGTGTATTTGCAAATAGAGCATCGCCCGCAAGGAAAAAAGCCTTTGGGAATATTTCCTAATGATTGGTTCATGGACTGTGAATTAAATAAACTAGGCGACAAATGATTACCTATTGTCTTTGTTTTTCTGTAAATAAATCTAGGACCATTTTGTACTAAGGAGGCAATATCATGATCTAAGGTCAGTACATTCCAATGTTTTCTAAAAATTTATTTTATTGCATTTGATTGTTTGCTATATACTGAGATAAAGGATGGACAGATCTCATTATCCTCATATATATTCTGATTCTTTTTGTTACTTCTTTTTGTTTTTATAATCTCATCTCTATTTAGCGAATCGGCATATTTAAATGCTTTAATAATGTCTTTATTTTTATAACCTCTCTCTCTGAAGTTGGCTGACATCTCACTTGACCTACTCAAAAAGATTTCATTCGTGGAACATATCCTCTTCAACCGTATAAACTGCGCCTTAGGTATACTTTTAATGAGTGCCAGTGGATGACAACTCGTTGCACATAATAGTGCATTCTTGGAATTGGGTTTGCGGAAAATATCCGTCTGTATTTCTTTGTCAACATTAATTGAAAGTGTTATGTCTAAATAATCTATGTGATGAATATTTTGTGTATATGTAAAATGTAAATTATAATCATTGTGATTAAGTGTATTAATAAACGTGCTTAGTGATACCAAATCCCCATCCCACACCAAAATCAAATCATCTATAATGCGCCGATAATATATAATGTGATGACGAAACAAATTAGAATCGTGAAAAATGTGACGTGCCTCCCAAAAACCCATGAAAAGATTCGCATAAGATGGCGCAAAAGAAGAACCCATAGCAGTGCCCAATAATTGAAGAAAATACCGTGAATCAAACATAAAATAATTATGAGTGAGTAAAAACGTGACTGATTCCAATAAAAACGTGCATAATGTGACAGATAAATCGGATAAATCTAAAAAGTATTGAAGAGCTTGTATGCCTTGTTTATGTGAAATAATAGAATACAGGGAGGTCACGTCTAAGGTGACCCACCTGTATCCCCGTTGCCGCTGAAGTCCTCTAATGGATCTTATCAAATCTGATGTGTCTTTTATATAAGAAGGTAATTGATATACCAAAGGTTGAAGGAAACCGTCCACATACCGTGACAACCCATCTCCCAAAGATCCAATACTCGCCACAATGGGTCGACCAGGAGGGTCGACCAGCGACTTATGGATCTTTGGGAGATGATGGAATATGGGTGTCACGGGATGCAGACAGGTCAAGAAACCTACTTCTTTGTTGTTAATAACTTCTAGAATTTTACCCATTTCTAACAATTCCATATATTCTTTTTGAAATTCCTCAATTGGATTTGATTTCAACGGTTGATACAGGGTGGAGTCATTAAGTTGTCTATATGCCTCTTTCTTATAATAATCTGATGATAACACCACTAAGGCACCTCCCTTATCGGCCTTTTTAAATATTAATCTCTCATCCTGTTTCAAAACCCTTAATTGTTCAACTTCTGAGATAGTAAGGTTGTTATTCTTAACATCAGAAAAAGACAAACCTTTATTGAGTAAACGAATATCGCGTTCTACCAGTTTCTCAAAGGCCGTAATATACGGTCCCCTTTGAGAACTGGGGCAAAAAATTGATTTTTTCTTTAATCCTGAGTCTTGATTGCCAAAAAATGATTGTGTATGTAAGTTTTGTTCTTCACCTTGTTGTATTAACAACTCATTCATATCTGATATAACACATTGATCTCTGAAATCAAACAATGTAACATTGTCATTAGAAATAGATTCATTCTCCTGAGTATGTATAGGGTCATTTGATGGTACATGTGTGGTCTTTGATGCAAAAATTTTTTTGAGGGATAACTTACGAGTAAACTTCTGTAAGTCTATCACTGACTCAAAAATCTGAAAATTACCAGTAGGGGCAAAACCTAACCCACGATTGAGCAAAGATAGTTGATCAACAGACAATTCAATACCGGACAGATTAACCACATTATCTATACCCTTATTCAAGTATATTTCTTTCTTTTCGTTCTGCCTCTTACTTCCCCGTTTTCTCTTTGATCTTCGTGTGGTTTTGAGTTTTTTTAACCATTATTGAGTACTGATTTAGAATCAGATTTAAGGGGTCTTGAGAACATTAGGGCAGTAGATGTAGACGGTTTGGGATCTGTTCTATAGGTATCTGTATACTCTCTCCCATAGTCATCAGATCTATCAAAGGATACTGAATGAGGTCTACACTGGCGACACACTTTATTCGAGCTCGGCTAGTCCCACGAATTCGGGTATACCCGGGTGTATTGAGGTTTGTGACTGTTTTCTGCCCGAGTGCATTGAGGTATTTTCCAGGCAGGGATTGAAGCATTTTATTCCCGCTGGCTGCAATACTGCACAGTATATATATATATATACTGCATTACAATTCATGAATTTATGCCATCTGGTAGACACGCGAAGCATTGCAGCCTATTAAATCCTAATCATTATCATTTAACAGATCAGCCACCCGTCAGCCAGGCATGAACCCAGGCTGGGAAGGCAAATGCAACGGGGCTTGTCAGAGGTGAGGAGCGGCGCATTCCAGGTATCTGACAGGTACATACTGGGTATTTGCTCGAATAAAGTGTGTCGCAGCAGTAGTATCCCCCTCTGATTGATCAGAGTCAAAACTAAATGTATCCACCCTTCTACTTTTAAGTATGGATTTGTTGGGCGTGCGGTTATCTGTCCCTCTATCATAGTATTTTTTAAAAGGTCTAGACTTAGGGCCTCATGCAGTAAGCCCCGATCCAACATTTTCGGTAAGGGTTGCGGATTGGTGGCTAAAAGGCCATTTTTTGGCGATTTGCCCTCGCAGTATTCAGTAAGGGCCGAATCCTTCCGATCCCTGCCGAAGCACTGCGAAAGCAAAGCTGCCGATGACCTGTGGCGATACAGCCTGGCTCCCGATAAGGCTCCCGATAAGCCTTTGGTGCCGATAGATGTTTGCAGCTGAGAGAGACAAGCCGCTCTCTCAGCGCAAACATCAGCAACAAAAAAAGTATTTAAAAACAACTTTTACTCATAGTGTACATGTGCAGGGGGTCTTCGGAGCTGAACCGCGTTGGTTTGAGGTCCGGGGACCCCCTGCCCCCCGAGATACAGGCCCCTTTATGAGGTGCCAGTATCCCTCGGCGTTTAAAGGTCCCGATCACGTGACCGCGACCTGTAAACAAACCAGAGGGATACCGGCACCCCATAAAGGGGCCTGTATCTCGGGGGGCAGGGGGTCCCCGGACCTCAAACCAACGCGGTTCAGCTCCGAAGACCCTCTGCACATGTACAGTATAAATAAAACACACACACATCAATAAAGACTCGTTCCTTACCTTGGCGGCTATGTGCAACGGTAATGAAGCAGCATGAATGTCTTTTTAATTATACTGTACAGTGAGCAGGGGGTCCCCTGAGCTGAACCGCATTGCTTTGTGGAGCAGGGACCCCCTGCTTTCCGAGTTACAGGCCCCGGTATATGTCATCGGGTGGCAGTGTCGCCGCCATGTTTATAGCGTCCCCGCAATAAACATGGCGTCCACACTGTAACCGATGGCCCAAACCGGGGCCTGTAACTCGGGAGGCAGGGGGTTTCTGAGCCACAAATAAATGCGCTTCAGCTCAGGGGGCCTCCTGCTTCCGCACAATATTATTAAAATACATTAATGCTGCTTCATTACCATAGCGGATAGCCGCTAAGGCAATGAAGGGGTTAACGCATAGTAGCATGTTTATTGGGGACAAATGCCTACAATAAACATAGCAGCAATACACAACATACAGTATAGTAATGGGCAGAATGACTATTATCCACAAATGGATAATAGTGCAGTTGTCCATTTAAAATACATACACAACAATAAAGACATTAAATACATATAGCACTCACCCATGTCCCACTGCCACGATGAAGGCCATCCTCATCTTCATCCTGCCCATGCCCCATCTGCTTCTGCAAAACAAACACAAGAATTACAACATCCAAATTAATGTCCCCTAACCCCTTAATCACCATAGCGGTTATTAACCGCTACAGTTATTAAGGGGTTAAGCCACCATCACCCACATACCCTCCCCCACAAAGCCCCCCAACCACCCTCACCCAATACCCACAGGGGAGTCCTACCAAATACCCTTGGGCCTAATACCCCCTCCCCCAGCACATACAGTACAATAATGTGCCAAATAACTATTATCCACATAGGGATAATACATTATTTGGCCATTATTAAACACATTCAATACTGTTAAAATGTAAAGAAAATTGTACTAACCTCATCAATAAGAAGTCTCCGTCGCCAGCATCATCCTTGGGGTCCGTTGCCAACATTATAAATAGCCACAACATTTGAATATCATTAACATAACACTGAACCCCTTAATCACCTTATCGGGTACTAACCTGAAAGGTAATTAAGGGGTGAAGCCATCCTGCAATGCCTACAACAGTTATGCATAACATCCTCAGTGAAATAAATACCCATTGCCTAACCAAATTCCATTTAATCATTCAATCTGTAGGCTCACATGCCTCATAAAACATTGCATTTACAGTGTATACATGTAGCATAACATGTAAACTGCATGTACACGCTGCAAATCAATGTTAACAATACAATAATCCCACTCAAATCGCCATACATCACAAGAAGTATATTATTTAATCCAATAAACTCACCATCAATGAATTACCACACATCACTTACATCCCTAAACAATTAAAATACCATCCATACCAATTACACAATGAACTAAAGCTATCCTAACAGAGAACAACTTCAAAACATAGAAAAATGTATACCAACAATTACAATATAATAAAGCAAGGCTTTCCATATCCTACTGCAGCGGTGCGCAAACTGTGGGGCGCGACCCCCAGGGGGGGCGCGACACTGCCGACGGGGGGCGCGGGGTTTACAGAGGCCCCGCGCGCTTCCCGAAGGCACTTAAATTAAGTGCCGGGGGAGCTGCAGGGCCTCTGTAAACCTAACTTACCGTGGCTCCGGCGGCTTCCTCCCTGCGGCGCCATGGCAACGCGGCGTCAAAATGACGCTGCGAGGTCATGTGACGTCACGTTGCTATGGCAACGTGACGTCATTACGCCGGAGCGCGGGTAAGTTGGGGTTGGGGGGGGGGCGCGGGAGCGAGGGGACAGCCGTCAGGGGGGCGCAGGGAAAAAAGTTTGCGCCCCCCTGTCCTACTGTATGGCCTGGAAGCCCAAAACTTACATCTGTCTAAAAATAAAATACATTTAGCACACATCAATGCATAGCCACAATGATTAACAATACAGAATAAGAAGCTTTAACAACACTATCATTTCTTACCCTGTATATATATCTGTACACATACATACAGACATACATACAGTGGGAAGAAATGATATGCATTATAAAAAATGAAAACATGAAAAAGCAACAAAAAAAACAGTTACATTAAGTACATTTCTTTATTTAACTTACCATTACTTGCCCCCACCGACTCCCGTTGATCAGCTTACTCACGAACCAATCCACGACACCATCCACGAAACAATCCACGACACGATCCAGGAACAGGAAACCATAAAAGAAAAAAACATAACAAATTAAACATTAAAATAATAAAACATGACAATCAAGGGTTGTACTAGTTTTATTCTTAGTGAATCTGTATTAAAATACCTTGTTCCGGGGTCTTCTTGACGTCCGGTGCCACGCCCTGGTCTTCAATCTTCAGGAGGAGGTCCGTCCTCCTCGGCGTCTGCCTTCAAAATGAGACGACATAGGCTTTTAAAGGCCTATGACGTTACATTTGTCGTCATATGGTTCCCACGGCCCTGATTGGGCCGTGAAAACCATGTGTTTTGGCCGATGTAAAAAAATTTGATGACGTCACTTAAAGGCAATGCCAGCACAGCCAATCAGAATGGCTTTGCTGCAATTGCCTTTAAGAAAACGTCATGAAATGACACATGGCCGGACTCACATGGTAAGCCAGCCAATTAGAGCGTGGGAACTCCATCCCTACTCTGATTGGTTCAAGTACCATGTGAGTCCGGCCATGTGTCATTTCATGACGTTTTCTTAAAGGCAATTGCAGCAAAGCCATTCTGATTGGCTGTGCTGGCATTCCCTTTAAGTGATGTCATCAAATTTTTTGTTACATCGGCCAAAACACATGGTTTTCACGGCCCAATCAGGGCCGTGGGAACCATATGACGACAAATGTGACGTCATAGGCCTTTAAAAGCCTATGTCGTCTCATTTTGAAGGCAGACGCCGAGGAGGAAGGACCTCCTCTGAAGAAAGAAGACCAGGGCGTGGCACCGGACGGCAAGAAGACCCCGGAAGAAGGTAGAAGAATACAGAAGAAGATGGATTACAACTAGAAGACCCCTGGATTGTCGTGTTTTATTATTTTAATGTTTATTATTTTATGGTTTTTTATTTTATGGGTTTCTGTTCGTGGATTGGTTCGTGAGTAAGCTGATCAACGGGAGTCGGTGGGGGCAAGTAATGGTAAGTTAAATAAAGAAATGTACTTAATGTAACTGTTTTTTTTGTTGCTTTTTCATGTTTTCATTTTTTATAATGCATATCATTTCTTCCCACTGTATGTCTGTATGTATGTGTACAGATATATATACAGGGTAAGAAATGATAGTGTTGTTAAAGCTTCTTATTCTGTATTGTTAATCATTGTGGCTATGCATTGATGTGTGCTAAATGTATTTTATTTTTAGACAGATGTAAGTTTTGGGCTTCCAGGCCGTACAGTAGGATATGGAAAGCCTTGCTTTATTATATTGTAATTGTTGGTATACTTTTTTCTATGTTTTGAAGTTGTTCTCTGTTAGGATAGCTTTAGTTCATTGTGTAATTGGTATGGATGGTATTTTAATTGTTTAGGGATGTAAGTGATGTGTGGTAATTCATTGATGGTGAGTTTATTGGATTAAATAATATACTTCTTGTGATGTATGGCGATTTGAGTGGGATTATTGTATTGTTAACATTGATTTGCAGCGTGTACATGCAGTTTACATGTTATGCTACATGTATACACTGTAAATGCAATGTTTTATGAGGCATGTGAGCCTACAGATTGAATGATTAAATGGAATTTGGTTAGGCAATGGGTATTTATTTCACTGAGGATGTTATGCATAACTGTTGTAGGCATTGCAGGATGGCTTCACCCCTTAATTACCTTTCAGGTTAGTACCCGATAAGGTGATTAAGGGGTTCAGTGTTATGTTAATGATATTCAAATGTTGTGGCTATTTATAATGTTGGCAACGGACCCCAAGGATGATGCTGGCGACGGAGACTTCTTATTGATGAGGTTAGTACAATTTTCTTTACATTTTAACAGTATTGAATGTGTTTAATAATGGCCAAATAATGTATTATCCCTATGTGGATAATAGTTATTTGGCACATTATTGTACTGTATGTGCTGGGGGAGGGGGTATTAGGCCCAAGGGTATTTGGTAGGACTCCCCTGTGGGTATTGGGTGAGGGTGGTTGGGGGGCTTTGTGGGGGAGGGTATGTGGGTGATGGTGGCTTAACCCTTTAATAACTGTAGCGGTTAATAACCGCTATGGTGATTAAGGGGTTAGGGGACATTAATTTGGATGTTGTAATTCTTGTGTTTGTTTTGCAGAAGCGGATGGGGCATGGGCAGGATGAAGATGAGGATGGCCTTCATCGTGGCAGTGGGACATGGGTGAGTGCTATATGTATTTAATGTATTTATTGTTGTGTATGTATTTTAAATGGACAACTGCACTATTATCCATTTGTGGATAATAGTCATTCTGCCCATTACTATACTGTATGTTAGGGGGGTATAGGTGTTGTTGGGTATATATATATATATATATAATTATTTAATTATTTTAATTATTTATTTATTTCGTTATTGTGGGGCTGGGGTGTGTTTTTTTTATTATTGTGGGTAGTGGGGGTGGGTGAAGGGGGCATTAGCCCCAACGGTGGTTGTTTAGGGCTTGCGGGTGGGTAGCGGGAGGCCTTAACCCCTTCAGGACCGTAGCGGTATTAACCGCTACAGTCGTGAAGGGGTTAAGTGCCCCCGCATCCCCCCCGCAAGTCCTAAACTCACACCCAGGGCCAAATACCCCCCTCACCCATCCCCGCTACCCACAATAACGCTGGCACGGTGGGTTAACCCCTTCATTGCCTTAGCGGTTAGCCGCTAAGGTAATGAAGTGGCTTTTAAATGCCTTTTTCCTGCCTCGGATGCATGCCGGGGGGCTCCGGTGCGGGTATCAGCTCCGGAGACCCCCAGCATCAATCACAGGCAGGAAAAAGGGCTGATTTTTCCTAAGTGTCGCCCTTGCCGATGCTTCTCCTTCAGCAAGTTGCCAACTTTAGTTGGCGGGCTGGATTGGCCATAAAATCTCCAATCTGGCCTGCCGATCAGCACTGAAAAGCTGATCGGGGCTTACTGAATTCAGGCGGGAAAAAAAAGTCCCGATAAGTGGCTTATCGGCAGCCGGGTGGCGAAATTTTTTTTTCCGGAAGAAAAGTTGCCGATAATTCCCACTTATCGGGGCTTACTGAATCAGGAGGGCAAAAAACGGCTATAAAATGCCGAAAAAGCCTTATCGGGGCTTACTGCATGAGGCCCTTAGACCCTTCACGCTGTGGCGGTTTCTGCCAACAGTAGACATGGCCCCTGATGTAATCTGCCTTGTCTCTCTCAAATTTAATCTGTTTTTTATCACTAATACCAATTTCAGCTGTTTCCAAATTTTCTAATAAAGTAACATCATTTCTAATAAATTGTTCCCTTGTCTCAAAGGGTTTCAATTTATTCTGAAAGGATGTAATCTCTACATTCAACTTTGCTTTCTCATGTATTTTTTGTTGGATAATTAATTCCATTAATCTTATTGAGCACTGATCTAAGATCTTTATCCAATCTTGCTCAAATTGACGATTAACAAACCCAAATGTAGGTACTTTTTTAACACGTAAGCCTCTAGGGATTCTGTTGGTATTTATATAATTCTCTAATGTAGTGATATCCCACCAGAGTCTTATGTCCTGTACAAGTAGCTTCTCCAATCTCACAAAGTGATTCGTGAGATCTGAGGGTTCATCACAAATTAGCTCCTTATCTTCTCCAAATACATGTGATGCTTTTTTAGCCCGTTTGCTGTTATTAACAGCTCCATATGTATATGTCCGTTGTTTAACAGAATTAGTAGTGGTATCCTCTTCATCCATAGTAATAAAGAAGAGTATTCAACTCCAAAAAACAGTAAATAGTCCAGAAACTACCATGTATGTATAAGATCAATTCTAATTATGTAGAAATTTTCAAAGAATGTTGCACGTATATGCACTTAAAATGATGATATAAAGATGTCTTTGTAAACAACCTGTTTGCGTGTCCTTAATCCGGATGGAAAAAAATTGGTTACTTAAGTAGAATATAAACTATGAAAACCAAGATCTTGATTGTAGAACTGTATTGCAATGAGCTACCAGTGATATATAGAACAAGCAAAGAAAATCCCAGAATCACTTCATAGGAAACGCTGATGCTCCACAGTGCCTCCTTACCACAACACAGCCCCTACCTGTGTATAGCCACTATTACTCGATCAAGTGGGGTGATCACAACAACATTATTCAATATATGTACTACACTGGGACTCTGAACGGAATTTTACTTTATTTACTCATATGCCAATAGCTTATGCTGGATGATTGATATTGCTGTTACACAATTTGGAGTATCAGCGTTTCCTATGAAGTGATTCTGGGATTTTCTTTGCTTGTTATATAATTCGGTATAGTATGATTTAAATTTGTTGCTTATTACAGCTGGATTGGAGGTAGTGGTGCCCGATTTCTGCTTTATGGCATGAATGGATTGGCTCGCTTGTTTTTTCCTCAATTTAGCTGCCAGCATAGCTCCTGATTTATTAGCCTTCTCATAGAACCTGCTTTTAGTCCAATTGAGGGAGTTTTCTGCTTGGGAGGTGAGCAGTAAATTTAGATTGGTCCTCTCTACATTTAGCAGCTTTAGGGTTGAGCTTTTGCCGTTCCTCTGGTGAGCTCTAGTGAGGTCTGCTATATGGCTCTTAGATATTATAATTTTGTCCTCCCTTTCTTTTTTCCTTCCTGTGGCGAGACTAATGAGTCTGCCCCTCATGGTGGCCTTATGTGCTTCCCATAAAGTGAAGGGGGAAGAGACACTACCTGCGTTGATTTTGAAATAGGAGGTCAGATCCTCCTCCACTATTTCTCTAATTTCTGGGACTTTAATTAATGAATCGTTCAGCCTCCACTGGGAATTTGGGGGATGGGGGTTTTAGATTGAGCATTTGACTTCCACCGGGGCATGGTCTGACCAAGTGATCTCGTGGATTTTGGCTTATGTTGGTTTTGGTAGTATCCTGGATGGAGCAAAAATATCCAGGCTTGGTCTTTTGACTCTTTTCCATCCTTATTTAACACTCATTACTAACTGCCCAACCTTTTTCTGAATTGAGATTGTAAGTAATAAAATTGAGGTATATATATAAAAAAGAAACCAATTGAAACAGATTTAAAACCTCCCTGTCCTTCCCATCTCACCCCTAAACCCAAAACCCACTTATGACACAACTTCAGTTTCCGATGAAACAACCCCATCTTTAATAATAAAGATCCAATTATGATTAAACAAAAGTTATAATAAACTATGGCGGACTGGCCAAGCTTAGCTGCAAATAACAGTAGCCACATATTTTTCCACCAATAAAGTCAGTCAGAGCCCCCCCCCACATATATCAATGTATTTCCAGACTAAGTCCCCAACCAGACTGTAATACAAGCCTTGCTAACCAGCTTGGCAAAGCCCTGTCCAACTCACCAAAAACCACACCTGTGACAAATGATTAGAGAAATGCAAACCAACCCAACATATTCCATTTGCTGTAGTTGTCTGCATGAACATTGCTTGTTAATATTGTTATATTTCTTTACATACATATACAAACATACATACATACATACAGTACATACATACATACATGCAAGAATACAAAAACAACACACCAATACAATGAACAAAAATAAAGGAGGGAGGGTGGTTTGCTGCTGAGTTAAAGGGAAGTACATTGCCAGCCCTTTTAAGGCCTCTCCTCTCTCCCTAGACATGGTCTAAAACAGGGGTGGGCACCCTATTTTTCAATGTAGCCACCGGTATGGCGAATTAGAAGTCAAAATAGCCACACCATGTAAAAATTGAGGTACTATGTTGCGTATGCGAAAATTTTAAACAACACACTGTTTGAACAAGTTTATAAATTCTCCCACCGCAAACCCCCTCATCCACTCACCCCCTCCTCCTCTCACCCCCCTCTTCATCCTCCTCTCACGCCACCACCACTAGCCTCCTCATCATCATCCCCTCACCCCCTCATCCCCATCTCATTTAACCCCCGTCATCATCATCATCATCATCATCTCCCCCAAGCACCCTTGATCTCCCCCAGCACCCTTGATCTCCCCCAGAACCCTAGATCTTCCCCAGTCCCTTTCAACAGTCCCCCTCATCATCAAGTACCCCCCCCTGTCCTATGCATAGGGCGCATATGAGGGTGCATAACGCGCGGGATGTAGGGCAGGGGCCTGTGGCGGTGGGAGGGGGTAACTCCGCAGCAGCAGTGGGTGCAGGGTGGGTGCCAGTGTGAGAAGGCTTCATGCAGCTGTGGGGGAGGCGGGGTTGTCCAGGCAGCATGGGAGGGGATGCTGAGGGCA